>NW_020438872.1:295744-467920 GCF_000699045.2 Agrilus planipennis | reverse complement strand
GTCTCGTCAGAGACATATTAGAGGCGGAATCGGGAGTCTGGAGGAGTAGAGGTTCGCAAATAGTTAAGAGTATGGGTTGTTCTATTTTAATGGAAATGCGAGGATTAGCTCAGGATAGACAAGAGTGGAGGTGCATATCCAAACTAGAACTGAATACCCTGTGATGATGATAATGATAATGATGATTTGAAACGAATATGTTGTACTTTTCAATAAATATATCCACCAAGAAGTGTTTTATTTATGAAATAAAATTGAAAAACTATATTAACATTCATGTAAAAATCGAACAACATTTGGAAAACTTTGTTTATAAATTACGTTGTCAAAACAAAGCTCCACATTTACATAGGTATGTAAGTACAGTTCATTTATTAGCAACATTATTATAAGTTGCTAATGTATTTATCCGAGTTATATATAAATATATGTGTATGTATAAATATTTGCTCGAAAGTTTAGCACATACGCGAGTAAACGTTTTGGGTGATGTATCTTACTTCCCCAGCTACAAAACTTTTTGAGAAAGCAACTCTATTGTGCTGTCAGTAAATTTTATGGGCTATTTATTGATAAAACGATCGCGATCAATTGATGTTTGATCATAAAAGTATGTAGGCAATAAAAATAAATTACGCTGGGATATATACCTAATCCCATCAATTTACTTACTTAATCGATAATCATCCAACATTAATATGTAACTGGCCACCGAGGGTTATGTACCACGGAAAAGTATTATTTCCTCTTAGATTAGTACCAACGCATTCATTGACTACTGTTTTTATATTTAATTCAAATTATTACCCTCTGTTCCTTCCCGCTACTGAATAAAAAATACAGTAGATAGTACTTAACTGCAAATATCGAGATATTTCTCAATCAATATACGTAATTTATATTTTTTATAAAAGCGAAATAAGAACAAAGTTTGTATTATACCTTTTCAAATTCTAAATCTTACAAATAATACATCTAGTTATCTATCAACATTATAATAAGCTTGTCAGTCGTAAAATTGATTGGACAAAAAAAGCAAAAGTTTAAATCATCATCCATCATGATTATTTAGTATAAGTTAATTAAAAATAAATGTTAGTTCTACGTTTATTCGTATTGGCAATAGTATGTCATTTCTATTGTTCCACTATGACGTAGTGTCGGCCATCATTCTTTTCTAATTGTTGCTGTTGTCGGCCATCATTCTTTTCTAATTGTTGCTGTTGTCGGCCATCATTTTTTTCTAATTGTTGCTGTTGTCGGCCATCATTTTTTCTAATTGTTGCTGTTGTCGGCCATCATTCTTTTCTAATTGTTGCTGTTGTCGGCCATNTTTGATAGTACCTACTCCTATTGCGATCAGTCCGCAAGTAGGGACCATCCTGTGGCCCCAGAAAACAATAAAAAGAACAAAAAGCAAATTCCGCGGATCGGGTCGGCTCTGACGCGGATCAGGAGTGTCAGAATTTAAAACTGCTTCCACCGAAAACATGCCGCATTCTGTGCGCTTCGAACGAGCTCTGTTTGGTACGGATCGGACATACATCTGCGGGGTTACGGATTTTTAATCGCGGCCATGTTTGCGAGCGCACAGTTGCTAAGACTGACGTTTTGCGAGCTGTAGCTGGAAAACGATAGGACCTATCGGAAAAATTCTTTCACAGGCGGATGCCCCGTCTCAGTGCGAACGATATGGGCCGTATGCGTTCGCATTCGGTGTTGATGAAAAATTCAAGTTTTAAAAATTTTTAAATTTTTTTTTCTTCGAAATTGAATTTTTGCTGTACACTTGGTACGAGTCAACCGTTGGTGAAAGAATTTTTGCGCTATCTTCAGTAGTTCGCCAGATATGTTCTTCTAAATATTTAATTCTCAATTTCGAAAATAACACTTTGCCACAACTTCCAACAATCATAACTCCGAAACGGAACCTCGTAGGTTGTCGCTTTTGCTCCCGGCGCATAGCACAGTACCTCTCGAAAATTTTGATAGTACTCCTATTGCGATCGGACCACTCAGTCCGGAAATAGGGGGAAAAACACTAAAAAGAACAAAAAGCAAATTCCGCGGATCGGGTCGGCTTGGTGAAAGAATTTTTGCGCTATCTTCAGTAGTTCGCCAGATATGTTCTCCTAAATATTTAATTCTCAATTTCGAAAATAACACTTTGCCACAACTTCCGACAGTCATAACTCCGAAACGGAACCTCGCAGATGGGCGCTTTTGCTCTCGGCGCAGAGCACAGTAGCTCTAGAAAATTTTGATAGTACTTCCGTTGCGATCGGTCCACTCAGTCCGGAAATAGGGGGAAAAACACTAAAAAGAACAAAAAGCAAATTCCGCGGATCGGGTCGGCTCTGACGCGGACCAGGAGTGTCAGAATTTAGATATTACCATTAAATTTGTAATATCAACTAAAATATCTAGTAAATTTATTTCTACTGGGATTTTATTTTTACAAATTTNCTGACATAGTCTTCATATCTAAGCAAAAAAATGAATCCGTCACGAGGAATATCGTGATAATTCTAATTCGATATTAGGGCGAAGTTCTTAATGTTTCAAATGGCGATCACGAAAATTTACCCAATCGTTTTTGGGTTAAACTGTATCAGTAAAAATCCTTATTATTATACAGAAGTAAATTTTATCATTCTTTTGCATTTGTTCTAAAACTTTCAAGTTGTTATCGGGTCGCAGTACTAAATAAGACGGCAATTTACAGATTAAGCGCAAATCGAAGACATAAATTTAGCTTGTTTCCAAGTCGCCAAGTCGCTACAGTATTCGTATCCAATTAACCACCTGTCGGTCTTTGTTTCTTGCCGAGATTAATTTGTAGATTCCAGAAAAGGGAACTCTCGACAATGCGGAAATCTTGTTCTGTATTGCTGACGTCAACGCAGATTGGGGAAAATCCCTTCTTCTTTTCAACAACCTTGTTCGGAGAGAATTAGACAATTTGCAGAGAATTGCGACTGCTGTTTGTTCAATCGAGAAAAAAGAACCCCAAGTGTGTTTTCTAAATGTTTCACGTACAATAAACATTTTTGAGTGGAAACTGTACAGGAATATGTACATAAGTCAATATCATTTACTTCTATTGTAAAATGTAATGTAAATTTCTCCATAAAAGTATTTCCGAGAAAAACGACCGTAACACATGAGGCTGTGGTCTAATCGCCTGTAGGGTAAGTATATATATGATATATATAAAATAAGGATATATATAATCCTTGAATATTGATACAAACATAAACAGACACAGACACATACGTATTTTTCATTTGTTCACTTTATTTAAAATTAGTATACTAGACCCGACGATATGAACATCGTGTTACGGAAACCCCGCATAATGTGAACAACACTCTATACCGTGAACAAACTAACCTAAAATCGATATTTCGCCGTTGCTGTAACGCAATTGCTGTAAATTCCCTATACATATATATACATATTTGGTACTTCCCCAAACGTACCTATTTTCGAGAGAGACGTTTTATCCGTTTATTCATTTTAGACACAAAGATTGTTTGCAGTTGCGTTATTAGAGTTCTGCAAATTCACAAAACAATAGTAGTACTATTATTAATTAGAACTTATATTCTACAGTTGAAGTCCTTTTTATTTGAGGTTATCGCCCATAATATTTTCATAAGCTAATTTCTATAGTTTCTAATAAGGACAATTTGTGTCTTTTATTTTCAACGTATAAAATTTCAGTTTTATAATTAAATGTACGATTTTGTTCAAATGGATTATTATAGCGAAAGTAAAATCACTTTTTTATTAATTCATTAAACATACGGTTAAATTTGCTGTTTAACCAATAATAATTTTTTGAAAAAAAATTTTTTTTAATATTTTTTAAATCATTCGGATATTTATCATCATCATCATGTGGTATTATCTAGTAGGCGGAAGGTTGATCGACAGCTATGATATTATCTGCTATAGGATCGGTTGTAGGACAAACGAACAATCTTCTCTGTTTACATCTTAAAGGAAGTTACGAGTGTTTCCTGAGGGGATCAAAACGTTCGAAAATCGATTATAAAGGTGCGTATACATCTGATCACGAACACGTTAGGGACAAGGTAAAACGAAACGAATACATCGACGCTGGTAAACTGTTTCGGTCTGTTCTGAGGCTGTTTCAAATGAGGTACCTCAAAGAAAATTTGATTTAAGACGTTGTCGTTATCCGAGAATATAGGTTTTCTGTGTTTTCCCTACAGCCATAAACCACTTAATTCGAACACTGATCCGAGAGGGTCGAGCCAAATCTGCCAAGGATATAACATCAAGTTCGATTGGATACTAACCCTTAATCCATTAAACAGCATCGCTGTGTCCTCATACAAATAAGGAACTTATTTCCACGTTGTACTGATACATACACATGCAAGACTCCTAAGAGCCATTCGAATGCTCATAAACGGTCGAGCTTTGGAGCAGACAGCTGTACAAAACGAATTAATCTTAGTGCCTAAACGATTAAGTCGACCGCTGGATGCCGATAAAAACACGAAGGGCAATTGAGTTAAGGGTTGCTTCGAGAACGAAAATGACAATACACGTCATCCAGTTCCGTTTCATCACGTACGTAGTCACTTTTTCATCGGTGTCATTGAATCTCGGATTAATTTGAAGAATAAGCGCATGATAAAGCTCGAACTTTCGGCGCAAAAATTTCAAGAAAATTTCATGTACATGCAATCTACGTAAACCTTAGTTTTGAAAGTATACATATACTAGTGGCGAATTGAAAGCCGAACATATGGATATTCTTTTACTTGTAAACATCAAAGGGCATAAGGATTATAATACCTATTAGTTTTCTGTAAACTAACATTACCTAGAATTTTTCCGCTTTTGATATAATACCTATTAGACTTTCTTATACAATCATTTAAATAAAAAAAAAGTAACTGACACGGTAGCGTAACTATATCACCGGTCCGTGGCAAATTCATCAGAGGGGGCTCTCTCTTAACATACAAAAAGCTTCACCTTGTAGTTTCATATTTATAAATCATGAAGTAAATAGATATGTACATATACCAACACTATTATAATTATTGTGTGCATTTTTGGTTAATTATCTATCTAGTAAGTTTTAACTTATAGAGCGTAGATGAGAAAAAAATGTTTTTAGCGAAATATTTATTATTAAAATCCTTTTTTCTGGCTTTCTGTTCAGCAAAAGTGTCACTGACAACATCAAACTTCAAATTACGTGTCACATAATTTTCGAGGGATAGAATAGCCAACTTGCGTAGTCAACAAAAATAGAAAGCGGGGATTGTCCGAGCATTAACTAGCTGGCGCCACCAAAGAAGTACATCGGCAAAAAAATGAACTTAAAACATTGGATACGTTCTAAATCTGAACGATATCTTTTTCTTTTGAATATGTTCAAATCAAATTTATTGGTATAATTCGTGTATATTGTTGAATTATTGTCTAACTTAAATTGATGATTAANTAATTCGTGTATATTCTTGAATTATTATCTAACTTAAATTGATGATTAAATACAAAATTAATATTTTTTACTAAATTTTGTAATATTTTGTCCGTTATGCTACTAATCTGACAATATTGCCTTTGAATTTTAATAATTTCGTTTTATAGTATTAGCTATCACTTGCGTAATTCATTTTATAATATTAGATGATAAGGTAATTTATACCGAATAATAATAATAATACGAGTTTTCCCTTATACAAAAATTCAATGAAAGATTAGAAATTCTCAGCCATTGTTGTATCAGATCGGTCACGCTAATCGAAGTTGTTGGTACACGTTTAAGCGTTTGGTGGTGGAGAATAACAAATAAATTATGGATAATTTATCGGTTATTACTGACATAACACGGCCAACACCGTCCACCGATTCCCAAAGCGATAAACTCCCGTTGCAAATTCGCGTTGGCTCTAATACACCCTATAAATAAATTCTATTTACGACAAATTTAATCGAGGGCCACTCTAGGGGTAGCTATACACAAAATATTTCATGTTGCGTGTTGATATAATAGATTTACGGCATTCGCCGTGAATATCGGCAAAATTTCATATTATACAGGCGTTTGAATATGAATTTTAAATTTATTGATGTAAATAATTTTTACAGCTACAAGTTAATTTAAAAAAGGAGAACGAACGCTGAATTTTCCCTTTTGAATAACACCCCCAGATTATCGACATTTTTATATCTCATGCTTTTATGTTCGTTAATTTTAAATATTTTATTTCTTCATTATTCGGCCTACAAGAACACAAAGACGTGGATTTGATTAATTTTTTTATTTCCATTACATTTTTGAAACATTTCCACTGTTGCTGTTCCTTCTCGGGTTAATATTAGTCAATAATCTAAATTTCATTATAATAAGAATGGAAAGCTGAAATTTAAGTATGGAACGGATAGCAAGATTGAATGGAGTGTCATAAATACAAATATATATGTAAGGGTACTTCTTCTAATAAAATCATTTACTAGAAAATCCAGGTATTACATCCCAAATTCGATCATGCATAATTTTTATTCCTTCATTTGCTTTTATCGTTATTCATTTTTTATTTGTTCAGATGTATATTAAGGGTTACAATACACGTTTACTATCATCATCATAAGGTCGTCAGTCCTAAGACTGGTTGGACACGGACCTCCACTCTTTCCTATCCTGAGCTAATTTTCGCATTTCCCTAAAACTAGAACAACCCATATCCTTAACTATCTGCGAAGAGTAATCTCATCTAGATCTACCTCTACCCTTCCTAACTTCCATTTCTTCCTCTAATATGTCTCTGACTTCATGTCATATTGACTTCCATAGTCCTCCCTTCTCCTACTCTTTCTAATACCTCTTTATTTCTAATTTTCTCTAACCTCATCATTCGCCTGTAACACCACATTTCGAACGCTTCTAACCTTTTCTTTTCCGCCGAGCCCACTGTGCATGTTTCGCACCCGTACAGCGCCGTGCTCCAAACATACACCTCTAACAACCTTTTTCGAATTTCTGTACAATTCTAGTTAAGATTTGTTCTAAATGTCTCGCGCCTATCCGCGCTTCTATTTTTAGATATGATTACTACCATATTCCGTTTATAATCCTCTGGAATTTTCCCCGTCTCGTAAATGTGACTAACTAGCCTAAACATACGATCTCTAACCTCTTGTCCTACATGTTATAGAATTTCCCTCTGTATCCCATCTTCACCTGGCGCCTTATTATTCTTTAAGATTTTTAATGTTACATCGAACTCTTCTCTCATTATGGGATAACCTAGCTCATCTATCTCCACATTATCTTCCTTCTCTAACTCAAGGCCTGCATACTGGTTCTATAAATATTCTTTCCACCTATCTGCCCTTTCCTCATTTTCTATCAAAATGACCCCAGCCTCGTTTCTTATATTTTTACTACTGTACCCTACATCTAAAATTCCTTTTAATTATATTATGCGTCTCATTGGTTTTACCTACTTCAAATTTTTCTTGTACTTCTTTACACATCCTNTCTAACATTTACTGTTATATTGTATTTTATTGAAAATTTATTGTTAATAACTATCAATGCAAAATAAAATATTAAATTAATTACTTAGCTTTTTATTTTCGTGGACATATTCCTAAATCATCTACTGCCATGGAAATTGTTATATTCTCAGGAGAAAGCAAGAAAGGTAAAAAATAGCCCCTTTTGGTTGGTGTTTACCCACTACTAAATTTTCCTTTTGATTTCAAACTCGTTCATGATTAAAAATGTACCAAAAAATGCCACCACCTGAAGTAGGTATATATTCAGATCACACTTGCAGACCGAATAAACTCTAACAATTATTAATTGAATAAAAACAATTCTGATTTTATTATTATTCTTGATTACAGGTTTTAAGAAGACAGTGATCTACAGTGTTAAAAAACGTAAGTCCTTTTTAACTTTCACTTCTGGGATAACGTTGAGCCCTTTTGTTAAATATAGAAATTATTTCAACAGTAATATATAGAATGATAATATCGAAAATAGCTTATTCATATTGTCAATAGTAGGCCATTTCTATTGCTCCACTATGACGTAGTGTCGGCCATCATTCTTTTCTAATTGTTGCTGTTGTCGGCCATCATTCTTTTCTAATTGTTGCTGTTGTCGGCCATCATTCTTTTCTAATTGTTGCTGTTGTCGGCCATCATTCTTTTATAATTGTTGCTGTTGTCGGCCATCATTTTTTTCTAATTGTTGCTGTTGTCGGCCATCATTATTTTCTAATTGTTGCTGTTGTCGGCCATTATGGTTTTTTTAATCTAATTTAATCAATGATTACAATTTAAAGGAATTGTTTAAAAATAAGTATATGTAACATATCGCACAATTCAGCATAAGAAATTGCTCATACTAATTTTCATTTACGTAATTATTATAAATATTGAAAAGGAAATTGACAAACTTGGGTAAAATACAAAAAATTAAATGCACATATAAATACTTTTTCAGAAAAGGTATTTAATTATAAGTATAAATACTTGTCAAACAGTGGCTCCTTCAGGTTCCTTACTAGTAAATTGTACTTTATTGTTAATAAATACCAACGCAAATTAATTACTTAGAAATTGATATATTCTCAGGAGCAAAAAGGTAAAAAATAGCCCCTTTTGGTTGGTGTTTACCCACTACTAAATTTTCCTTTTAATTTCAAACTGGTTCATGATTAAAAATGTATCAAAAAATTCCACCACCTGCAGTTTATATTCAGATCACACTTGTAGACCTAATAAACTCTAACAATTATTATTGAATAAAAACAATTAAGATTTTAATATCCCTCTTTATTAAAGATTTTAAGAATACCCTGACCTACAGTTTTGAAGAACCTAAGTTCTTTTTAACTTTCACTTCTGTTATCTCATCAAAAACGTCGGAATCAATTTGCGAATCGGTAGATGTCGAAGGTGATAACGTTGCGCCTGGTTTAACTAACGCAACTCCATCATTTCCCATACGTATACAGTCGAAATGTAAAACAAGAACAGTTGCTCGTTGGATTCTAGTTTCAAAATCGACACACATATGCAAATTCTGTCCTGGTGTATGAATGTCAAACAGTCGTACACAAAAGTCAACTGACGGTAAATAGGGAATTGGTACTGGGATGCATGCTGGAGGCGGATTTTTAGCTAATAGCAAATAAAAAAGGCATTTGTAGTAACAAGTACTCAGTAATCCATGCGAAAATATCACTTACCGGAAATCGTGTTGGTAAATACAGAATTTCCATTAAATAACATGGTCGACGTTATAGAAAATTCATTGGGATTGTAGGTGAAATTCATACATCCTGTAAATGAAAATCACGCATAATCCTTCTCAAAAAGATTAAATAAAATTGGTACAAGAATTCTTGCGCTATCTCTAACCGTTTGTCAGATATGTTCTCCTAAGCATTTAATTCTCTATTTCAAAAATAACACTAGGTCAAAGATTTCGACAGCTGTAAGAACGCGGCCCAGCATTGTCAGAATTTAATACTGCTTCCGTCGAAAACTTCATTCATTGGGCTTCGAAAGAGCTCTATTTGGTAAGGATCGGACTTACATCTGCGGAGCTATGGATTTTTAATCGCGGCCATGTTTGGGAGCGCACTGGTCCTAAAACCGACGTTTTGCGAGCTGTAACTGGAAAACGGTAGGACCTATCGGAAAAATTCTTTCACAGACGGATGCCCCGTCTCAGTGCGAACGTTATGGGCCGTATGCGGTCGCATTCGGTGTTGACGAAAAATTCAAAAATTTTTAAAATTTTTAAATTTTTTTCTTCGAAATTGAAATTTTCCCGTACACTTAGGTGCGGGCCACCCGCTGGTGAAAGAATTTTTGCGCTATCTTCAATAGTTCGCCAGATATGTTCTCCTAAATATTTAATTCTCGATTTCGAAGACAACACTTTGCCACAACTTCCGACAGTCATAACTCCGAAACGGAACCTCGCAGATGGGCGCTTTTGCTCTCGGCGCAGAGCACAGTAGCTCTAGAAAATTTTGATAGTACTTCCGTTGCGATCGGTCCACTCAGTCCGGAAATAGGGGCCGTCCTGTGGCCTCGGAAAAATACTACAAAGAACAAAAAGCAAATTCCGCGAATTGGGTCGGCTTTGACGCGGACCAGGAGTGTCAGCATTTAAAATTGCTTCCGTCGAAAACTTGCCGCATTCATTGCCCTTCGAACGAGCCAGGTTTGGTACGGATCGGACGTACATCTGCGGAGCTATGGATTTTTAATCGCGACCATGTTCGCGAGCGCACAGCTCCTAAGTTTAACGTTGTGCGAGCTGTAGCTGGGAAACGGTAGGACCTATCGGAATTATAGGACGTGTGCGGTCGAAATCCGTGCCGATCAGAAATTTCAAAATTTTTAATATTTTATTTTCTTTTGAAATTAAATTTTTCCTTTTCAGGACTTACCTTCTCTGTTAAAATTAAATTGCGGAAAGTTGAAGCCCACACAACATCCGCAGGTTAATGTTTGGCATGTGCAACCATTGCGTCGAAAACCAACTCTTCGAACTAGGCCAGTTTTATAGAAGTCAGATGATATCTGAAGATTGTTCTCGATTGATTTTACCGGCAAAGGTAGTCGCGAACTAAGGTCGTAGTACGTTGATCCAGTTATGATGTCGAAATCTGAAATTTCAAATTATTTTGTATTGAATTAAATGTGTGAGTACCGTTTCATTTTAGTTATTCTGGAGTGTGGAGCAGAAAGTAACTACATACGGTACATTTTTGTTTTTTAATAAATAATGAAAGAAGATCTAATTATTGCGATGTGTACTTACTTAATTTACTTCGTACATGAGCATGGTGCACTTGGAGATAACACAGAGCGAGAAGAAAAAGAAGGATCTTCATTTCGTCGTGTCTCTTAGCATAATTCCTGCTAATATTGTCACCAAAGCGAACTGCTGTTAAAAAGAAATCAAAGTCCTACTTAAAGAGTACCGTCAGGTCAACATAATGACACGACCGCACGCTTTAACGTCTACAGAAAGCCTTATATTAATCGTACGTTTATTTCATAGAAAGTGTCTTGTTAACTTGTTAACACCTTCCCTTAGTTCTTTCGTCCATTTCCTTCTCGTGTATGATAATTAAAAATAAAGCTCACGTACCTGGTAATAAATTATTTATTTATTTCACATTCAATATCTTATGGTCTATACAAATTTATTTGAAATTCATTTGATGACGGTAGGCGTTTAATGATAAATTTATTATTTACTACGTAGCAGGAAGATTCGCTGATGTCAATGGGAAACGGCTCATTTCTGGCATTGTCGTCATAATCTTCGTCGGTTTGTTCTTCAGAATCGAGAGGATTCCCGGGCAATCCTCCACCTTCAACGGGATTAACGGTAGCTAGCCCGTTCGCCCCAAATCGTATACAATCAAACGAAAAATCGAAAAGTGTGAAGTCTTCCCAATTGGCCTCCAATCCCATACAAATATGAATATTCCTCTGGGCAAAGTAGACATTAGAAAATTTTAAACAAACGGTAATAAAACGAATCCTAGGAATTCTGGCGCATACTGGCGGCGGGTTTCTTCCTATTGGAAAACGTATAGTAAATATCTCTTTAATAGAGTAGTATAATTTATTTGAATATTACCTGAAAGGGTGTTTTCGTAAAGAACTCTTCCATTTGCAATTAATCTGGCATGAAAAGCTAATTCTTCCGGTACAAAAGTGACATTGGCGCATATCTTTTGTCGTAATCTCTCTAAAAGTATCCCCGTACAGCACCCACAATCCCCACGCAAACAGGAACATGGGGCTCTGGCACCAGGCAAAAAGGGTCTTCTAGTAGTTGTAGAAGTAGAAACAACTAACGCATTTTGTGTGGAACTAACAACTGTAGTTTGTTCTTCTCTTTTAACTTCTATAAAATGTAATTAATTTAAAGACAACACGTTATAGAAACGTATTGGAATATGTTTCCTCACCTTTTGAACATACTGAACAGACGAGCGTAAAAATAAGAGTCGCTATCACGTCTAAGCTATTCATTTTGAGTGAATGTGTTTTAAAGTTAACCGAAACGGTGTTTTTGCTAGCAGTTCGAGTTAAAGACTGACGATGAGATGCTTGCTGAGGAAATTTCTCTAGGTGTGATAAGCGATTCTTTTTAAATGTTCAGAGGACAAGAAATACTTAATGAATCTTACATTAGATACTTTTAAAGTATCAGTCACTTGTTGTGGTGGTAACTTTTTACATACTACTACATCGTCACGGATTCACCTTAATTGATTTCTTTTACATACTCTTCGACTTTACCGTTTGATTAATTTTGTTTCGATCGTAACATGCTCCAAAGTAAAAGGCGAATTAATTATTCTTTGAACGGAAGAACAGGTTAGAGAAACGGTTGATGATTATGACCCAATTACAGTATATCGACATCGTACTGTATACTTACTTGGTAAGAACAATGTCAAGTTTGTAAATCTTTATTTTTTACGTAAATAACAATAAATACTTATAAGTACAGCATAAATAAATAATAAATAACAGGTAATTGAGCTTTCTTTTTTTCAATTTATAAGTTAAGACCAGTTTAATCTCATATCTTTGCTTTGTCTACTTCTAACCTTAACCGACTGCGACGTGGGCATTTTCTTTCCAAATTTCCTGGCATCTTCCTCATCATCTTCGTCGTCGTCATCATCGTCATCTTCACCGGTTACAGTATCTACAACACCACTAACAACAGAAGTTA
The DNA here is from genome assembly GCF_000699045.2 of Agrilus planipennis. Classification (NCBI taxonomy): domain Eukaryota; kingdom Metazoa; phylum Arthropoda; class Insecta; order Coleoptera; family Buprestidae; genus Agrilus; species Agrilus planipennis. Next base: position 455,133 of record NW_020438872.1, on the reverse strand, counting down.
TGTCATCATCATCTTCTTCGTCTTCTTCATCGTCTTGTTTAACGTCTTTAACGTTTTTTTCCTTGGGTAGCTCATTGGGTGCTTCTGTAGTCAATTTTTCATCCTTTTTCTCGTCATTTTTTTCATCATCCTCTTCATCGTCTTCATCTTCTTCCCCGATTACTTCGTCGACGGCCGAAGTAATTGGGTCTTCGTCATCTTCGTCTTCTTCTGAAGACTCTTCGGTATTTGTTATTGTGGTAATTTCGACACTGCTGGAATTTTCCGATTTCAAAGTCGTTGCTACCATTTCTTCGGCAGACGTAGTACCAATGCTACTAGCCATTGTTGTAACTTCAGCTTTAACAGAATTTTCGTTTATATCATTTTGAGTTACTTCATTATTTGTCATCATTTCAATCGGCTTCGCTTCGTTCATAGATACTTCCTGAATGGTAATGGTCTCACTAGTAATAACTTGGACACTTGGTGATGTGGAACTGGCGATGATTTGTTGTGGTACAGATACTTTTTTTGCAGGGATGCTCTGCTGGATGGAAGAAGGCTTGGCAGTAGTAGCTTTCCTCAGTGGCTTCTTTGTAGTTTTTGCAGGAACTTTAGTCGTTGGTCTTTTGTAAGAAACTTTCTTCTGGGGAGGCTTGGTGGTTACTTTTTTCACAGGTTTCGATGGAACGCTATCAGATTCCGGTCCGAAGAATCCACCAATGAAATCATCATCTATAAGGGCGAATGTTTCGTAATCAACCCCATCCACATCATTGTCATCATAATCATCATCTTCGTCGTCGTCAAAGTCGTAGTCGTCCTCGCCATCATCGTTGTCCTCATTTTGAGCCTTTTGGGGAACAACAGGAAGGGGTTGAGCAGGTTCCACTTTTAACCCTTTGGATCCAAAACGGAAACAGGAAACTCTCAATGACGCTTCAACATTGTCCAATGCGCGTAACTCCAGACCAAGACACGCTCTAAAATCGTCACCCTGACGACCTATGTTGTATACCCGACCGCAGAACTTGGAAACACCCCCAGGGAGAGGCATGCACACTGGTTTAGGCTTTTTACCTGAAAATTATTCGTTCATTCCACCATTTCAAATAATTTTTTATTATTACAATGAAATACCTGAAATTGTCGTGTTGGCCAAAACCCTTTCTCCAAAATTCATTGAAATAGCCAATCTATCTCCACTCAGGTATTGTAATGAAGCGCATCCTGGACCTTGCAAGGCAACGACGGGAATGTTAAACTCCCTGCAACAATTGCACAGTTTCGAAGAACAACTGCAGTATTTGTTAACAGATGAAGATGTTTGACGTTGGTTTTTTAGATTTATATGCTTCTTTTTTAATCCTCGATGGACCTCTCTGAGATTTTTGTGACTTTGGTTTGTATCTAAAATTACAAATGTATTTTTGGTTGGTTCGATATATAAACTAAATTAATTTATAAAAAAAAAAGACTTACCTATAACCCTTGAGGCTGCAAACGCAAGCAAAACAAATATCAACAAAAGTTCAAATATAAGAGACAATCGCATTTTGTTTTTTTCGTTCTAAAAACAAAAAAAATTATAGCTAAGGTGACTGTTCAATTTCACTGGCAAACAGGATTAGTGTATAAAAGTTTTTCGACTGGCACAAGGAGCAATGGACTAAGAGTCTGGTTTTCCCATTTGCTCCCAAGGATTTTGTACGTAAAGCAAAATCACAAGAAACTGATAAGCAAACTGTAGCCTTACCTATACAGTAGAAGAATGTTATATCCAGGGTCGCAATTTCTAGCACTATTGAACTTGATTCCAGTTGTCTGTGAAATGCTAAGCTACACTTCACTTCATCGGTTTCATACAAGTGTAGGGGGGCTGAAAGTCGGTCACTGATGTTGGTGGGTCATCGGTTGACCAAAAGCAATTCATAAAATGTATTCAATTCGAGAATATGCGGCTAACTACTTCTACTTTACTTTCTTCATTCTTTCGTTCATTAACTTATACACAAACAATACCAAAATAATTCAACATGTAGGGAAAGTAGACAACTGATTTAATAAACCCATCTACAGAGTGTTCTCTATTTTTACAATTAATTTTGAAACGGTTTGCATGGTTATATACAATACGAAAAATATTTACTGCTTATAGTCAGTATTAAGTGTAAAACTAAACAAGGAGGAAGATTTTAATTTTAATTTTCTTTTTTAATATCACATGCGTTCAACTAAAAAATTGCTCATTAAAAGTAACACAAGTATTTGTATTTCCGTATTTTTGGAATGACATACATCGCTTCTAATGGTAAACAAAATAACTTATTAATCTTTTTAATTTTTGTTAGTTCTTTTTTAATGTTTGCTTATTGTTAATAAAAACCGCATTTAAATAATCGTTACGTAACACTTTAAAAGAAACGAACTGTTATATTACTATATATCGTAAATCAGTAATTAATTAATAATTTTTTATTTAATTTCCCTTTTAAATTCTGTCGGTAAATTAAAATGCAACGGTCAAAATCGTATTAGGATATCACGGTATCGTCGTCAGGAAGGAAAAAGTATGTGACCTAGTAACCCTGATAGTCACGAAAACCTGTCGAAGAGGCATTCAGGAGTATGCCATCGGCGTGTCAGACATACTAACAATAAATATCATACAGTACTTGCAGTCTGCCGCGTCTTTTGTTACTGACCACCACAAAACTGTAAAATGTTTAATAAAACAACGTTTTCAATAATTTGTTTTATAATTATCACCTCAAATGTTACTTTGGGAGGTAATTTATTCGGTGAGTTGTTCAATTTTTGTTGCAAAAACCGCTATTTTCTTCTGAGAATTTTTTTAAGTTCGAAAAACTCAAGTTCGCACTTTTTCTTTAATTTTTAAATTACTACCAAAATGAATAAATCTTTCGATATATTATTAATTTTATCATATGATTGATGTAAAGATGTACATCTTTTAATTAATTATATTAGACTAGTTTGTACTAATTTTATTTTTTTTTGTTACAGATATTTTCTCTTGGGAAACCACCAACCCCGAAAAGCAAAGTCAAAGGGCAGATTCTAACTCAGAATCGTCACATAGATCATGCATCTGTAATGGACCAACTTGCATCTGCTGTGTCGATTTCAACTTTCTCTACGTTGACTTGGGAGGACCAGGTACAATTTGATTGTGTTTAATTAAACTTTTCACTAAGACTTTCTTTTTTATTATCTCAAAGGGTGTGTCCACATGAAGTATGTATCCCAAGAGGAAGGTCTTGCCGTAAACGTGTCGTATGGAGAAAATCTAATTCAAAGTGGCCAAATAAGAGGACCAAACTCAAGCCAAATATGTATGCCAATATTTTCAAACATTGCAGAAATTTGCGCGAACTTTTTCAAAGTGGAATCAACCTCAGATGGATTAGATGGTTGTGTGCAACTTGAACCAAAAGTCCTTGGAGAATTTCAGACTCAAATTAATGTGGGATGTTTTTCGGCAAAACCAAGTGGAATGAAATTTAACGCGACTTCTTTGCCCATCACCGAAACCGCCACTCAAGGAATCATCAGTAACGCCACAAATCCCAGGTCTGTATTTAAATTAATTCATCTCTAAACAACTTTAAATTAACTAAATAATTATGTTTAGCTCATCATTAATAATATTCTCTTTTATTTCAGTGAAGTCGATGAAGAAATAAGTGAAGAAGAACTACTTGTAGCAGTCAGTGAAAGTGCTCAGCAAGGACTTTCCTTTTTCAATCATCTTCTGAATTTAGCATTTGGAAACTCCAATACAGCAAATGCTACCCAAAGCGAACAAGACAACGTATCCCCCAAGCCAACATCCGTGGAAAATTCAAATTAATGATGTGAAATATCAAAAATTACTATTTATTATATTTATNTAAATTATTAAATTAAATTATAGCAAAAATAAGTAAATTAATATTAAGAACGGCGGATTTTGGTATACAAAATTATAAGAATTTTGATATAGGATTTGATGTAACATTTTGTATTTTATTTATTTTACGTAATTTTTATAAAACAATTTATAAACGGTTTTTATTGATTTTGGAAGTTTTATTAATGGATTAAAATATTTATTACCAATGAAACGGCAATTTGAATGCAGAACATAGTAATTACAGTTTTTTACGTAATAATAAACGTACATCATCAAAACACTCAACAGTTTTATTTCCAGTAGTATTTAAACAAAGAAAATAATTAGAAAAAATAGTTTTATTCAAGATACAGTATACAGGTAAGTAACAATCTTAGATAATTATGAAATTACATTGATACATGATTATAATTAAGTGAAGCGTTACTTGTGGCGCCATCTATCGGATTTAGCCCGAAGCTTAAGGTCGGTAACTTGGGAAATTACAGGAACCTGTAATCCTTGATTCTTTACAATTGAAGCTTCTAAGATTTCTCAATAGATGTCTCATTCTATCTCTCACTGGACTTTTGATTTCCAATTCTTATGGAGCGTCTCTAAACTCTCTTAATTAGCGGTGGTTGGTTGGGGACGTGGTGGATTATACCTACGTTATAAAGTGTCTGAAAATATACCAATGTAGAGGTATATTTTCAGACACTTGCTTATTCGGTCCTGATTTGGACACAAATTATTTTGCCGGCCGACTGAAATATACCAATACAAGAGGTATATTTTCAGACACTTGCTTATTAGGTCCTGATGTGGACCATAAATTATTTTGCCGACCAAATACCTTACATTATTATTAAAATAAAGTGACTGAAATATTACCGTTTTATAAAGTTGTTTTACATTTTTCATTTAAATGAAATACCTTGCAAGCATATTACTATTTTATAAAATTGCCTTACATTTTTCATTGAAAAGAAATGACCTTGGAAGCAAATTAACGTTTTAAAACGTTATGGTTTACATTTTTCATTGAAGAGAAATGAATTTGAAAGCATATTACCGTTTTATAAATAAAGAACATAAACAAATATCTTCACAATAGTGAACACAAAATGTTATATTATTTCACATAACTTATCTATTTACTTACTTTAATTTGCATTACACATTTCAAGTCCCAAAACTGGAATAAAGACGTCCCTTAGGAAAAAATAGCATTACAGATTTTGTTCCTTTTGTCTACAGACAAAACTATTAAAATCTGGTAATTGAATTTTGAATACCAAGCAACTTATAACACTTGTAATTTTGCATGCCAAAAATTGACATATTTCAAGTCCTGAAACTGGGTTAAAGACAACCCTTACAAAAAAATGGCTTTTCAGATTTTGTTCCTGTTGTCTACAGACAAAACTATTAAAATCTGGTGATTGAATTTTGAATACCAAGCAACTTATAACACTTGCAATTTTGCATGCCAAAAATTGACATATTTCAAGTCCTGAAACTGGGTTAAAGACAACCCTTACAAAAAAATGGCTTTACAGATTTTGTTCCTGTTGTCTACAGACAAAACTATTAAAATCTGGTAATTGAATTTTGAATACCATGCAACTTATAACACTTGTAACTTTGACTACTAAAAATTGCCATATTTCAAGTCCTGAAACTGGGTTAAAGACAACCCTTACAAAAAAATGGCTTTACAGATTTTGTTCCTGTTGTCTACAGACAAAACTATTAAAATCTGGTAATTGAATTTTGAAAACATTGTAAGTTATAACACTTGTATATTTCACTGCCAAAAACTACTTTAATCTGCTTTACACATTTCAAGTCCCGAAACTGGGATAAAGACGACCCTTAGGAAAATATAACTTTACAGATTTTGTTCCTTTTGTCTATATACAAAACTGTTAAAATCTGGCAATTAAATTTGAAAAAATTGCATGTTATAACACTTGTAACTTTGACTACTAAAAATTGCCATATTTCAAGTCCTGAAACTGGGATAAGGAGGTCCCTCAGGAAAATATGCTTTTAAATATACCTAGCAAACATACATTCTTAAATTATTTTTCTTTGACGAGTCTGAGCGCTGTTTTATGTTTTTATTTTAATTAAACAAGTAAATAAAATAAAATAAACGATATAACATCCTAGATAAAATATTAAATAAAACATTACACAAAATTATTATGTACATTTATTTCAGTTTATTTTTAACTAACTCTAATAAAACACTAATATACCAGTTAAAATACTTTATTTCAATGAATAATTGAAATGAATAGCGGATCGGCCTGCTATTGTCCAACTCTTCCCCATAATTGGTCATAAAACTTACTTAAAATACGTATTGTAACTATAAAATTTAAAATATTCAAAAATGTTGTCATTAAATCAAATTTAAAAAACTTTTAGGATTAAGAGGTTTGAGATTATTAAAATAAAACATTTCTCACCGAAAAAAAGAAATATATTACAAAATGGAATGGGTTTAAAAATTACTGTAAATAAATCATCTAGATAAAATATACAATAAAATCGTTAATAAATAAAATATAAAATACTAACATATTGCTTAAAAACTTCGATATTGCTTAATACCTTAGATTCGATAGACTAAATGCATACAACAGACTGAGATACAGGCAAAATCACAAAAATTAAAAATGACATTATTAACAACAGTTAATAATTAAAAAAAAAATCACAATTTAAACGATTTGTGTTAAATTTACGTTACTAAGTATCTCTGAAAAATTCGCATAATCAGTATCGTTAGCAAAAATGTCAAACAATTCGCTAAAAGTTGGTCTTTTGTCCGAATTATATGACCAACATCTTAACATTACTTCGTAAATACGCGATGGGCAATTAGCAGGCTGAGGAAGACGCTCCCCATTTTCTATGGCTTCAATTGCCTATAATTATTTAACATAATTTAATACATTTTATGCCGATCAATATTTAAATCACATTAGCTCTAGCAAATAATATAAATTGCATTAAAAAAATTATTTTTGCTTACCTCGGCCCCTTTTCGTTCTCCATAGGGCTGTTGTCCAAAACTGTACATTTCCCACAAAGTAACTCCAAAACTCCATACATCACTTGCTAAAGAAAATGTCCCAAAATTGTATGATTCAGGGGCATACCATTTTAAAGGCCATTTCCCACCACGCATTGCTCTACAAACAATAAAAAACAAGATTACGATTTTAACTTTTTAGTTTAAATATGGCATTACTAATACTAGTTCTAATATATTTTTTGTTTTCTCAATAAATTACTGTTACAATATATTTGCATCAATATTATCAATTTAATACTGTATAAGACTTCCATAAAGTTCTTAAATGTTTTTTGTTATTTATGTGTGTTTTTGAAAACATAAACCAAATTCTCACCTGTAATATTCATGATCGGCGCCCACAGCTCTTGATAAACCAAAGTCACTTATCTTCGCTTGATACTTTGAAGCTAACAGAATGTTTCTGGCAGCTAAATCTCGATGAACGAAGCGTTGTTCTTCGAGGTATTTCATACCTGGTAATTAAAACATTGATTAGTACACTTATTAAATATAGTTTTGAGAGATTCAATTAGTTACTCACTGAGTAATTTTAATCCAACATGAAAGCTTTACAAGAAAAGCAAAGTAACAATTAAAACAATTTTGTTACACATATTTAACTGAAAAACTTACCACAGGCAATTTGAGCAGCCCAAATTTTAAATTCATGGTCTGGATTGATAGAAATTTTGTTGCAAATGATGTAAGACAACATTGAGCCCAGGGCAACTAGTTCTTGTACCATAAAGAAGGAATTTCCAACAGACAAACCAATTAACTTAACAACACAATGGTGGTTGAGCTTCATCATAACTTGTGCTTCAGACAAAAAAGCCCCTTTGTTGGTATCAATATGTTGATTCCTTAAAGTCTTAATTGCTACTTTTACTTGCTCTCCATTATTTTTAACATACATTCCTACAATAAATAAAATATGTAATGACAATAAAAATTGTTTGAACTTTTGATACTTTTTATTCTCTATTTTAATTAATATGTTGTAGCATTTTTTAAACTTGCTTATGAAATAAACATTTGTGTTTACCTTCATGAACAGATCCAAACTCTCCTTCTCCAATTATTTTGCCAAGTGTAAGGTTTTCAGGAGGAATGTAACTGTTATTTTGTAATAAGTCTCCATTAATTTCAGTAACATAATTGTTATTATTATTTAGGGATTTTGGAGTGATTTGAGTAGTAAATTTCAATGTACTTAAATGGCTAGGCAACGTATTGAAATCATTTATCTGAGCTTCTTCACCCTGGCATATTTCTTGCACTGAACGTGAAGTACTTAGTAATGTTTTCTTAGGGCGAGGCATCGTTGAACACTGAAACAACACAATAATAATTGAATATACAAACAAATAAACAAATGTAAACAGCTAGGAATATCTTTACTCTGTTCTTACCTCTGGAACAGGAGGTTTAGGTTTGGGAGGCACAGGAATTTGTAATGTTGTTGGCAAGCCATCCGGTGTAAAACTATAATAATCTACCACATGCTCAAGGGAATCCAAAAAGGGACCACTGTCGATATATAAATACTTGTCCTGAAAAACCATTACATTAAGTTCTTATTAACATGTAAACCCCAAATGATAAATACCTGTTTTCTAATAATGTAGTGATAAAACTGGTTCTCATTCACAATGGTTAAAACTGTAGCTTGGTTTCTATCACTGTATCGAATTAAAAATGCCCCATTAGTCATGCTGAATTTTTTTATTGTAGCTTCTGCTTCTTGTCTATCTAATGTCCCATGATACCAGTGATTCTTTGAAGACTTAGCAGGAGGGCTTCTATAGTTTTCTAAAATATAGATTTGTTACTTCTTTAATAGAGAAAAGCAAACAAAAAATGTTACAGGATTTTGCAAATAATTTTAATACAACAGACACAATAAAATTATATGTAACACTTTGAAAACAACTAACAAGTAAATTGAAATTAAGTAAAAAGAAATAAGAATATTAAAGGTGTCACTTGTAGTAAGTAAAAGTATATAAAAAGGAATTACCCAGAATTTCTGCACATTGAGTGTGTCCATTTTCCCTTGCAAGTTGAAAAGGCAAGTGTTCATCGTTGGTCCTTGGCAAAACTGGTGCATTAAGGCTTAATAATTCTTTAACAACATCTTTGTGTCCACGACTAGCTGCTTCATGAAGAGGAACCCAACCATTTTCTGTATTTCTAGCTTGAATATTAGCTTTACCAGATTGTACTAACAGCCTTACAGTACTAGCAAAATTATTTTGGCAAGCATACTAAAATTGATATATATCAAAAAACACAAAAACAAAATAAAAAGGAGGTATTACATGTAATGGAGTAAAGCCTGCAGTGTCCCTACAATTTACATTGGCACCATGTTCTATTAATATTGCAAGGATATCATCTTGACCTTTCATACTAGCTATATGAACTGCTGTTTGACCATCCTTATTCTTTGCTTCATGTCTATAACCAGTTTTGAGCATTTCTGAAACAACTTTGTAATTTCCTTGACTAGTTGCTCTGTGTAAAAGATTGGTACGCCCATGTCTTCTACAATTATGTGGAGGGGCCTCTCCTTTACATGGAACAGTCAACTTTAAACCATCAGCATTGATTCCATCAGAATTTTCTTGATAATACTCTATCAAACTTTCTAGTCCATGAATCTTTGTGTTTTCTTCTGTAATAACAAAAACTGTTTTTCGTGCATTATAAAAGATGATGAATACGTACGAAGTGAAAAAAATATATCGTCTGTATGTCTACGGATCTGGTAATGATTTACTTGACTGTTGTGTACTACAGATAGTACAAAATCTCCATCAGAAGTGTTACAATCACGAACCAAAAAATATCCATCACAATCTTTCCCTACAATTAACAGGTATTAGCTGAACAGAAATACTGGTAATAAATAATAATTTACTTTCAAGTAAAACACTCTCAGCAGCTTCACGAGTTAATTTTCCATGGTACCAGCAAATATTATCATCTTCTTTATTGGACATTATTACTGTTTCTTTTTAATAAAAGTAACTACCAGAACTAGTATTACGTACAGCATTAAAACAGCACAATTTTTACATGTTTTTTACACTTAATTTATTGAATTTAGATAATTTTCTTAACAAAACATAAATTCTAACAATAACAAGCAAATAATAACACAAAGCTGTCAAACTCTTATGTCAAAAATTCAAGATGGTTGACGTTATTTGAGGAATTTACTGTACAGTGCGATGCACAATAACTGTAGATGGTAAAAATACAAAAACAAGCAATATATATTGAAAAAACACTATTAACAATAAGAAGGAAGACCAAATTGACCTTATAAATAACGACTTTAATCGATAATGCTTTACAACTTCCTAAAGTACTAATTATTACACATAATTTGAGAACAGATAATTTCTTCATTTATTAAGAAAAACGTCAAGAAATTGAAAAATTTAAATGACTTTCTACACAATTAATAACCATTGATCACATTGTTTTATAAAAAAACTCAAAATTAGTCCTTTATACACCATCTTTTGCCCAAAATTAAGAAGACCAAGTTTACAGTCGTGCACGCAAGTAGTGATAAACATAAATGAATATAAATTTTCAAAATACTTTATTTGCACCAAAATACAGAATATGTATAAGACGTTTACTAGAGATCCTGGCTGGTATCGTTACCATAACTAAAATAAAATTGTTTTTGTCACAAAAAAAGAACTAATATTAAATATTTTAACCCAAATTCCATTCTAGGCGACCTGCAGTTAATTATTATAATAATAACGATACAGTATTGTAATTTAATTTTCGTTAATCAGCCATTTAAAGTTAAAAACTACGATGTATTACATACGACACTAAAGCTTTTAATTAATTAAGGCTAAATAATTACCTAAAAACTATATAGTACAGTGTTACTTACATATTAGCTATACAATGTACAAAACTTATCAATTTATAAAAAAATATTGTGTAGTTACGAATTCAAGACATGGCAATTTTCATTTAACAACAAGTACGGATGTTAATTACTGAGAAGAATTAGGAATCTGTGAACTTTTACCAATTATTCACAAAGGGCTCTGTTAAAACTTGGGACTATATAATAGTAGGTACTAACTGGCATGTATTGAATAATAGTAGAAGTACTTACATACTAAAGTACAACCCACAACCTACCACCTCACTAGATGCATCACATTCATTCGCTATAATACAAGAAAGGCAAAGTGATCACCTGACATTGGTTACTGTTAGAAAAATATACCTTTAAAAACATCATCTCATCAACGTATCAAATTAATTAATCAATCAATCAAAAGAACCAAATTCATTCGGAAAAAAAAAATTAAAACGAAAAATAAACATTTTCTTCTGTATTAGCTGACCTCTAACAACAACTAACTACAAAACTGTCCGTTTCGTAAAAATACAAGGATATTACGAACGAAAAAACCTCATTAAATAGGTAATGTAACGTAGATCTGGTTGAGCAAAATTTCAAACATGCGATTCAACGAAAAAATTAAAGTATAATTAAAATAATAAAAGGATAAAACTTTTCGCCTATTATCACAATATTGTTTTTGTTCATTCTTTGTGACCTTGCGATGGTGGCGGGTCCTTTCGCTCAGAATTCGACAAACTATTATTTGTTCTTGGTACTATTAAAATGGACCCATCTGCAGATGTCTGTAGGCTGTATTGGTATGGAGAATACGGATTACCATCGGGATCTCTTAAATTCTAAAAAATATGAACCATGTTAGTCTATTCTTTATGTTTTGTAAAAGAAAAACAAATTACCTGAAATACATGTCGGTAAAGTTGCTGATATTTGTCTTTCATCCTCTGGCACTCTTGCATCATGTACTCGTGTTCATTTGCAATTCTCATTTTCCGGTCTCGTATTTCCTTAACTTCATCAGCAAGATTTAATATCTGATCAAGTTTCCTTTTTCTGCAGTTTTGGGCAGCAACCTGGAGCATTAAAAATAATTCACTATAAAAACTCAACATTCAAAGCCACTTGCACTTCAGAAATTACCTTGTTCTTCCCTCTTCTTCTTATATCTCTGATAAGACTGAGCTGAGTTTCACTCAAATCGTATTTGGACAATCTTTCGTTGAATTCATCCATTGGCAAGTTTATAATATCATCAACTGAAATTGGAACATTTAAAGCTCTAGCTTTCTTCTCATCTCTGGTGAGATGTTCTTCGTCAGATTTTTTGCCTTTTAACTTATCACGAGAAACTGGCCTTTGCATTGCGCCAGCATTTTCACTTGGAAGATGGTACGTATGGTTGTGTTGAATGTGATCCAATGGGTTCCTTCCAAGCTGGCTCTGTCTAGCCAATTCCATACTACAGGAATACTTCATTTCTGGAATCTTCGGTCCAACGGCACCTTCTGTATGATTTGGACTATGATAAGGGGTACTACTTGGGTCTTTGTATTCGTATTTGACCGGGGTTGGAGGCTGAGAGATCGAATTAGTAGTCCCTTGTTCCTTTAACAGAAAAAATAAGCAAACAATCGTTAGTTGGGTTTGAAATTACCTTTTTTTAATAATCGTAACTACCTACCTGGAAATATCTCTTCCCAAACATTTGGTGCTTCTTTTGGGCGACAGGCTGTAATCTTGCCGACTCAGTACTTCCCAATGAATTAGTATGTTGACGACTCGTGTAACTATAGTCAAAAGGTCTGTATTTCCTATAAATAAAGCCCAAGAAATAAGTTTCAAGAAATCTTAATGGGAACGTAATTTCAAGGAGAGAACACAGATTCCAAAAAAAAATTTGGGACAAATGATGTATTATTGGTTTGACTGTGAATAACTGAAACATTTTTTTTTTTAATATGGACATCATAGAATACTGAAAATGTACGTAATGATATGTTCCATCCCCTAGTTCAAACCAGTAGGTATCTGTAGACTCAATTTTGTACCCTAAGATGATCAGGTACCAAAAAAAAACATTTCAGAACAGTTTACCAAACATCAGAATAAAATAAATACATTTCTGGACAACTTCGTTCAAAATCCAATGATTGAAATAAATTTAAAAGATAGATAGAGATAGATTAAGTCAGGAAAGGTAGAAAATCGTCATGGAATAAAAAATAAGAAACTTACGTATTGTGATAGTCGACAACATATTGGTCCCCAGAAGTATGTCCCGAATCGGAGCCTCCATCACACCACTCCCCATCGGATGGGACCCTTTCAGAACCCATTGAACTGACCGCACTATCACTGGACGTATCCATACGTTCAATATCAGCTCTGGACATTGATGACGCCCCAGTACCATTCATACTTAGGTTTGTGATAGCGTTATTGCCATCTAGCATACGCATCGTATACATTCCTGGAATAAAGAGGTCCAATTTTGCCTTTTTATTATTTTAACTTATAATTATATGTAATTAATTAATTAATTAAAACCAAAGATCCCCTCTTTTTGCTAAACCACACTAGTTTTTGGAATAAGGTGGTCTTTCCAAGGACTTAAGTTTATTGCAAGGTACAAAATATTTGGCCCTTTACGTCCTTATTTGGGTTTCCTCTCATATACGAAGTGTTCGTAGAAAAATATCAAATACAATGTTTTAATCAGAAGTTACTTTGTTAAGTAAGTTTATTCAAGCAGGCAGAAGAAAAATATTACAAATTATTTTGCGACACATTGCTAGATCTTTTATTATCATTTTCATTTAGGATTATCAAGAAAAGAACAAAAAGTATCGTTTATGGCGCTCAAAGTTCGAAGAAAATAAATTTTACGACCATTAGATTTTTTTTTTCAAACGCTAATAAAATAATAATGTCTGTCAAGCATCGACAATAAAAATGAACAAATATAAACAGTGTGTTTATGGGGAAATTGAAAATGACCTTAACCCAATTATCTAATAATCTTAGAGCTTTTATTATATCATTTCTTTTTAATACGAAATTGTTCAGATAAAAATTACTTTACACAGTGAAAACGTTATCTGCTTTGGACCTTAAAAAATAAGGTGGTAAGAAAATTTTATTTTTTTTTTTAATTTACCGAAAGACGATAAATGCATTAGTTTAAACAAAATACGTTTGTACATGTGTTTGTACGCATGTAATAGAATACTTAAGTTGAAAGTTTTTCTTATCAATAAATTACGACACAACTACGTAATTCTGCCAACTCGAAGGGATAAAATGTAAGTAATTTTTCCCTTAGGATTCGATTTTCGCTTTGGAGAAGCGACTTAAGTATATTTATACGGACTGTGCGCATGCTTAAGAATTATTGCTGAAAATAGTAAAACTTACTGACTGAATGGTTCGTTGTCTATGACGTACAAGAACAACAACAACAACAACAAGGACAGGTACAACTACAACAACAACAAGAACAATGGTTGCAGCAAGAGCAGCAGGAACAACAATTTTCCTCAAAACAAACAGAATTTTTCATTCCGAACAATTCTTTACAGACGAAGATGTTTCCCTGGTACATGATAAGCACGCACTAATAAAATTCACAAAATTATGTCCCACTGGTTAGTTCGCGTTGATAGTGTTCTCTTATCAGCTATATATAGCTCGTGGATAACCCCATGTATATTCTGACTCAGCACTTCTATTTATTACTTCGCCACTGACTTTCTTTTTTTTTTTCCTTTCGAGTATCTAATAAACTCTCTCAAATTTCAGACGTAACTAAATAAGTACACACACAGCGTAGGTGACGACTCTTATCACTCATCGCTTGCCAGGCCATTGTCTTATCACCGAATATCTTAATAGCATAAAATAATAATAAAAAAAAACCAAAACGCATACACATTCGGTTCGGTATTTTTTATCGACGGACCTACGGTCTAATATAGTATATATTTAGATCTATCTGATGATTGTGAAAAAATTTCGGCAGCGTTCCCGTTGTTCATGAAAAATTAGAACACATATTTTTAACTTTAAACTTTAGAATTAGACACAAAAATGACTAATCGCCAGTGTAGAGTAATATACATTTCACTCCCAAAGTATTAACTGTTTGTTACCTCATGATAATGAATTGGATGACATAGCAAAAACAATATATAAAACTTTTATATACAACACTATACAGTATGACACAAGCGCCTACATAATGTACGCATAGCTGAAACTAATGTTAAAATTCTTTTACGCTGTTAAATGTTATTTTGAGAAATATGAATAATTCCTTTGACGTTAACTATTTGTCAATTGTACTTTGTGTGATAAGTATTCAGGTGCAGATACATATGTATGTATAAACTGTTATTCAAGTAGTAATTGTTATCACGTAATTTTAACTGGTGTTGTTTTACGCAGAATTTAAATAAGTAACGCGAATACCGTTTATAATTTTCTCCTACGTGAACGTGTGGCTACAGAAAAATTCGAATCAAATCTTATTTCTTCTTGTAATAATTTTTTTTTTGTTTTGTCGACTATTTTTTTCAGTAATGTGTATGAACTACATTTGTCTCATAAGAAATATCAACAATTTTTCTGTTATCTACAAATGTTGTCACAAGTATGTACATTTATTGCAATATAAACTCTTCAAGCATGATTTATTTAATTTTCGATAATGTACGAATTTTGATCTCTGTAAAATTGTTTATCATATCAGGCGGAGATAAGGAAAAAATTGTAATGAAAAAGAGCAATGAAATTGATCATTTCAATTAATGTAATTAATTGTGAAGCACAAATAATAAAGTTAGAGGTTGATTGGACACGCACTTGCGTTCTTTCCTATCTCGAACAAATCTTTAAAATTCCCTAACTATTTACGATCTAATACAGGCCTACATCTGTCCTAGTTAATTCCTGTTCTTACTTTTAGTATGTCTCTAACTAACTGTTGAAGATTGGAAGGATTTCTTGTACAAATTTGATGATTACGCGTTACTTAAAAAAGCTTACGCATCGATCGAGCTTTTTCAGATATATTACATATTCTCTACATATTTCGCAAAATTTTTCGTTAATTTTGTTAATAATAGATTTTTCTACGATTTACTGTTAAATCATGATCCTTTTTGATCGAAAAAAAATCGTACAAAGGCCCAAAACTAACATAAAAACACGAAACTCACAGTATAAAGCTTTTGTTTCATTTTGTTCGCATGTACAAGGAATCAAATTTGATATTCGTTGATAGTCGTTATGAACACATAATCCTATATAATATCGTTTTCATACCGAAAATAAGACATAGATATAGTTACACAAACGTTATAAACAATTAAAAAAAAATTATTGAACGGGACAATTTAAAACAAATGTTACAATTGAGCTGTAATTGCGGTTTCATTGAAGTAAACTGATGAATATTCATCTTTAAATGATGTTTTTCATGTAGACGTAGTTAGAGATGCTAATTTATATCTTTCTTTTTACAATAAATTAAACCAAAATTAGTTGTATAGTATATAGGCAACCCAACATACAGCAAATATTACAACTCTAATAAAAACTACAAAGAAAGTCAGAAAACATTTTTTTCACGAAAGTAACACTTTTATGTGAAACTGAATACTATTCAAACCATCAAATATTACTATGAAATAATTACATACTTGGAAATATTTTTAAAAACATCATTTTGTAAAATTTGATTGAAAAACCCTTATAAGTTTTTATTTGGAGCTGTTAATAAAGTATTTGGTCACTAATTGCAGTTAATTAGTCAAGTTTTCTTGATTAACGCCCAAAATACGACGTTCATAAAAATACACAAACGTTATCAGCAATTATATAAAAATTTATTGAAATTTTTGTCGAGGCGCCGGGACAATTTAAAACAAATTCTACAATTGAGCTATAATTGCGATTTCATTGAAGTAAACGGATGAATATTCATCTTTAAATGATGTTTTCCATGTAGACGTAGTTAGGGATGCTAATTTATATCTTTCTTTTTACAATAAATTAAACTAAAATTTGTTGTATACTATATAGACAACCCTTCATACAGCAAATAATTAAAACGTTAATAATAACCAAAAGAGAGTTAGAAAATATTTCTTCACACGAAAGTAACTCTTTTACGTGATACTGAATACTATCCAAACCATCAAATATTATTTATAAATAATTACATACTTGGAAATATTTTTAAAGATATGATTTTGTAAACTTTGGTTGAAAACCTTTACACATTTTTATTTGGAGCTGTTGATAAAGTATTGAATTAGTAATTACAGTTAATTAGTCAATTTTTGTTGATGAATGCCCAAAATACGACGTCCATGAAAATACACGAACCGTATAAGTAATTAATAAAAAAATTATTAAAAATTTTGGTGGAGGCGCCGGGACAATTTAAAACAAATGTTACAATTGAGCTATAATTGCGATTTCATTGAAGTAAACTGATGAATATTCATCTTTAAATGATGTTTTTCGTGTAGACGTAGTTAGGGATGCTAATTTATATCTTTCTTTTTACAATAAATTAAACTAAAATTAGTTGTATAGTATATAGGCAACCCAACATACAGCAAATATTACAACTCTAATAAAAACTACAAAGAAAGTCAGAAAACATTTTTTTCACGAAAGTAACTCTTTTACGTGATACTGAATACTATCCAAACCATCAAATATTACTATGAAATAATTACATACTTGGAAATATTTTTAAAAACATCATTTTGTAAAATTTGATTGAAAAACCCTTATAAGTTTTTATTTGGAGCTGTTAATAAAGTATTTGGTCACTAATTGCAGTTAATTAGTCAAGTTTTCTTGATGAATGCCCAAAATACGACGTCCATGAAAATACACGAACCGTATAAGTAATTAATAAAAATTTATTTAAAATTTTGGTGGAGGCGCCGGGACAATTTAAAACAAATGTTACAATTGAGCTATAATTGCGGTTTGATTGAAGTAAACTGATGAATATTCATCTTTAAATAATGTTTTCCACGTAGACACAGTTAGAGATGCTAATTTATATCTTTCTTTTTACAATAAATTAAACTACAATTTGTAGTATAACATATAGATAACCCTTCGTACAGCAAATAATTTAAACATTAATAATAACTACAAAGGAAGTTATAAGACGTTTTCCCTCACGAAAGTAACTTTTCTACATGAAACTCTATAGTATCCTCCAACAAATTATCAAATATTACGTAGAAATAATTAATTAATTTCAATCAGTATGATATAAGAACAAGTGAATGAGCTTTGATGAAAATCTGTTTTTACGAAAACGAAGGAAATAATTCATACTTTCGGGTTCTTTTTAACCAATTTTCAAACGTAGACCAACATAACTTCGTCGCAATTTTTAGTGGTTCAGGTCAATTTCAATTTGTATAATATTAGTGTAAATAAGTACAAGGTGATCTTCGTTTTGATGAAAAAGTATTTTTAACAAAAGTGAAAGAAAATAATTTCTTGTACTTTAACTAATTTTCAAAATTGGACACTTTCGGACTTTATAGTGATTCAGGCCAATTTCAATTTGTATTATACATACCAAGCAGGATGTCGTAAGGAATAAGTACCTAACGTGACCTCCTGTACTTTAAAGAAAACGTATCTTTGCGAAAACCAACGAAATGATTCGTAATCTCGGGTTCTTTTTAACCAATCTTCAAATTTTGAACAAGCAAAATTTCGCACTTTACAATCGTTTAAACCAATTTCGATTTGTATGATACATACTCAGCAGGATGTTGTAAGGAGTAAGTACCGAGGTGACCTGTACTTTAAAGAAAACGTATCTTTGCGAAAACCAACAAATGATTCGTAATTTCGGGTCCTGTTTAACCAATCTTCAAATTTTGAACACGCAAAATTTCACACTTTACAGTGGTTTAAGCCAATTTTAATTTGTATGGTACATACCAAGCAGGATGTCGTAAGGAATAAGTACCTAAGGTGACCTGTACTTTAAAGAAAACGTATCTTTGCGAAAACCAACGAAATGATTCGTAATTTCGGGTTCTTTTTAACCAATCTTCAAATTTTGAACAAGCAAAATTTCGTACTTTACAGTCGCTTAAGCCAATTTCAATATGTATGATACATACTCAGCAGGACGTAGTAAGGAATAAGTACCAAAGTGACCTGTGTTTTAAAGAAAACCTATTTTTGCGAATACCAACGAAATGATTCGTAATCGGACACTTTCCAATGATTCAAAATTTTCTGTCCATTCTGGCCAATTGTCAGATTTGGACCATCAAAATTTCGCACTTTAGAATGGTTCAGGCCAATTTCAATTTGTACCATATGCGCCCAAATGCTTGTCAGTTTATATGACAAAAAAAATAAAAGATAATGACAACAGTGACTTACCCTCGTTCATTGCCATGTCCATTAACTGCAAGTCTTCGTCGTTGAGAATTGATGAAAGGAACCCATCAGTCTGATTTATTTCGGAGCCATTCTGAAACAAGAAAACAAAGAATTAGAGCAACATATAGATACATTAAAAAAATGTTTATTTCAACCAACCTGATAGTACATTATGTCGTGGGATGGTTCGACCTTGTAATGAGGAGTTGGGGCAGATTCACCCATTGGTTCACTACTATTTGTGAGATTCATAGAAGTGGCTACGGCGTTACCCAAATTCGTACCTCCTGCAAAAAATACTTTGGCTGCAGAAAGTCAAAATAATTAAACTGAAACGACGAAATCGGAACAATCTAAAACTACCACCGACAGGAATAAAATGGACAAACCTATATTGGCGTATGGTACAGATGAATTTAGATCGCCCATGGGTGGTGTAAGGGTAGCATTATGAAGAAGAACCCCTCGTGCTGCATCGGGACCATAGCCCATGTTGTGCGAGTGAGGATGGCTGTAATTGTGCAATGCGTGATGATGGCTGAAGGGATGAGGCATTGCGTTCGAGTCACTGGGGTTTGGCAAGCTCAATAAATTTGCCAGATCTTGCCATCTTTGTTCCATGCTCATGGTACGAACAAATGGCATACGGCCCTGAAAAAAATCATCGTAAGATCTTCAACCCGAAAACATCCACTTCTTTTATCTTGAACTAGAGAAACATACATCTAACACTCCTGTTTTTGACCTTAATAATGTCTCTAACTAAGACTAAGAAGATATCCTACCAACCTATCTCATGTATCTCTTCTTTTACTACATATTTGTAATGCCTCCCCAAGCACGTAATTATTACTACAATTTTGGTTGTAATGGGGATCCGGTACAGGGGGCTGAAATTTAACAGAGTCGAGCGAGATATTATCAAATGAAAAGAATTTACTTCAATACCTTCCTGCATTGTTTTTAAAATTTTCAACTTATGGTCAGAAATATACGAAAAAGTATTACTGTCTCGTATATCTCCGAAATACTGAAATAATACAGAAAAAAAAATGAAATAGACTTCCGAAAAAAAAAGCAAAATATAGCTACAATAATAAAACCTTTTTTAATGTTTCTTTCCGAAGATAGTGAATAATTTTCGACCCCGCATGGCGAAAATATGTGTCCGTTTCGTGGGAATATTATTTAGAGATCAAGTCTAGTACTACAACCTGTCGTCTCAAGTACAATCCTCAGCTATTGTTGAAAGACCAAAAATATTTCTTGCCTTAATTCGTCCCCGAAACCAATATTTATTTTAGTCAGAACTGCTCTTGACTAAGTTTACTTAAACGTATCTTTAAAACAACCCTCTATTTTGTTTGCACTTTACATTATTAGCTCATTTTTCTTTTACGTTTTTACGAATCTTCAATAAAAGTATTAAAAATCTTCAAAGACACTATTTTGGTTGATTAATGAAAATATTAAATTCTCTTTGAAGTCGCACTCTGCGGCTTGAGTAAAGATCTTTTTTGACAAATGACTTTAGGTAGTCAACTATTCGAATCCTATTGTATTTTGTGGGTTCTGTTGTCAAATTATCATCGACACAGGGAAGATACACTATCTGTCCATCTTACCTTTTCAAAACCAGAAAGGAAAGTACTACCTGCTGCAGAGCAAGTGTAAAATTTACTTTTAATTCGAACCGCTCCTTTTGAATAGAGATTTTGCGGCTTACCAATCCACAATCCTCCCTTTGTACCACCAGGGAACGCTCTTTGAAATTTTAAGTTTATTGTACACGAAAGCACTTAAACATTCCCAAATTCGGCAAGTGCAAATCAAGGCCTTTACTTAATAAAATACGTAACATTACTTACAGTACAATAAAAACAAAAACACTTATTTACATAATTTATTTAAATAGGCAAGTACTATATTTTGAGACAAATTTTATTTTTCCAAATTAAAATGCGACTGTTTTGGTATCCGATTGATGGTAAATTTTAACAAGACTGATGTCATCAAAACGTGTATGATACTAATTTCATTTTAAATGTTACCTTAGGTTTATTTCAATGAGAGCGCGTGTTCAAAACTAGTAATTTAGCTAAGGATGAAACAAAGCGAGGTCAAAAATTTGTTATTATTTCGTGACATGGTATATATGTACATGTATACTCTAGAGAAGTACGGGTTATTACAAAAAAAAAAAAACTACGCGAGTGTTATCAGAAATTTTTCAAAAACCTAAATTTTTACGCATTTCTAATAGATTTCTATTTAAATGAAAAATCGTTTTTATTTATATTATAAGTAATCAATAAAACAAATGGATAATGAGTTTTAATAAAAAAATATAAAGTACTTACCTTTACAATAAAGTGTATTACTACGCATACTCAATTAGAAGAATTAATTACACTTGCAACTAATTATAAATAAATAATATCATCAACGATTTTACGTTTTTGACGGTTCGAAACCTAATTGTAGCTATATCCATTATGTAACCAGGAAATTATCATGTCCGTATGATCCCGTATTGCAACTAGACCACGTTTGGCAGTTCGATTATTTATTTTAAATATAAAGGATAAGATAAAAACATTTATTAATACTTAGTTAATGGCCTAAACTATCAGTCTGCACTTGCGCTGTCTGATAGGACGTCCGATGTTTTTCCTTTTTTAGAAAAGTTTTGCGGGTATTCTCAAGGTGACATCGATTACACTTCATAGCACTTCAGGAATTACAATAATAAAGGTACCTATATATATATATATATATANTTCTATATATATATATATAATTACTTAATACTGCTCAAGGAATTTCTAGCAAAACACAAACACGAAAATGTGGACTAGGTAAAGCATTTCAATTTTATAAAAATTTTGCCAGTTTGATGGTATCGAAACAAGGTCCTCGCAATGGTGTTAATATTGGAAAAGATTTTCTCTAAACTCTTGTAACATACGAAAAAAAAAATATTTATGAACTAAATCTTACCTGGAAAGCTCTGTGATGGGGATGGGGATGATGAAATTGAGATGTCTGAATCATGTCTGCGAGTATGTCTAAATCGTCTTCGAGTTTCACTTCTTTGCCAGCTTCTTCAGAAGTGGAAGCCTCTTTAGGACTCTGAGATCCTGCAAGCAACGAATCGGCTTTTTCTGGCGCTGCCAAATTAGAATCAGCTGAAGGTAAAACTGATTCCAACAGAAGATTTTCAGAAATTTCTGCCGTTTCAGTACCAACAGGCTCTGCAGGATGGACGTCCTGCTTATCGGGGGCAAAAGATACGTTCTCAATCTCCTTAGCGTTCACGCCAGTCTAGAGCAAAAGGAGAAGAATATTCAATAGCTAAAAGTCTCCTCCGGCAAGTGGCAGAAAAAGGATTAGTGTTGCATCCTGGAATACTTACTTCAGGAGTTTCATCGTCTAACCCAATAAGTTGGAGGGCTTCTTCGAGAAGGTATTCTGGCAGCGGTAGCGACAGATCCTCGAGCGGCAAATCGCAAGAGGAACTGTAAGCCGCGCCAGAAACAGGTTCGTTGAGATCTTCTTTTATCACATATTCCCCTAAAAAGAAAAAGGAACTTACGATAATCGACATTTTCCCAACCCGTAACGCAAAAATGGCACAAAAATTACAATCGGGAGATATGTACATCTCACAGAAAATAAAAATCCAAAATTGCTCTCTCTCTGATCAACATATTTAGATTGTCAAATTAGGCATTTGTTTTTCCCATATCTACCTCAACCGCGATAAGCTTGTCGCAGACCTTGATTCAAAATATCTATTATCTAACAACAGATCTAATCTTAACAGTGTGAAAAAGTTATTCGTTTTCCTAAAACTAAATGAAAAAGTCCAAACACAAATAGATACGAGTCGAAATCGATTTTAAAATCGTTCACAGGGAAAGTTCTGCTACTTATTATTATTATTATTCTTGTGTCCTTACAGACTTAGATAGATATTAGAATATTATATTTCAGTTCCGGTTTGCACCGGGGACAGGCTATATATAATAGCTGTCTTACAAATCAAAGATCGACACAATAAATGGACAATTGTTAAATCCAATATCTGACAAGTACCAAAACGTGTCATCTCGATAGTCGATTATTATTAAGAAAGACAGCGGCATATATGATTAAGCCGGGATATCATGATTCTATATTCCTACGTTTGGGTGGCGACTAACAATCTCTTTAATCAAGATAAAACGTCTAGCGGGGATTCACATCACGAACAATGGAACACTATGGTTCTTATCTATGGCGCCCAACGGGGTGAAAGACACAAGGATTAATACTATCCCATATTAAATAGATAAGTAAAAAAAAAAAACGTCACTCTTAATGAAGCAACCTTTACCTAATTTAACTACCATTTAGTAGCCCTTATTCGGTTAATTTTTGAACACATTTCACTAATTGCAACGTACTGTTTCTTTCAAAGGAAAATCCCACATATGCACTTGATTACTTAGCTTAAAAATGACCATCAAACGTTATGAGAAGCACCAAAAAGAAAAATGATTTGATGAAGAATTATAAAAAGGCCCGGTGAGAAACTGGTTCTACCTGGCCGTGGCACCCTACTTTGTTCCCCTGCTTTACAACAAGAAAATTAGTTTTGTTCTCATTGGCTGGGATATTGCCTGGTCTAAATTGCATTGACGGAGCCTTTTTTAATGTACCCAAAGTCCGCGTGCTATTCCACCATTACGCCGACATTTTGTTTTCGTAAAAAAACACAAACACACAATCAACTAGCAATCTAAGCAATTTAGTTATTTGTATAAAATTGCTACAGTAAAATTTTGACTTCTTTGATTATCATTATTCTATTGTAGAAAGAGAAAGTCGCAAAATTATTTTCCCTTTCGGGACCAAATTGATTAATTTTGGAATACCCCTTACATCTCACAACAAAGTTAAGTAGATGTACACAAACGACCTTTTGGGGCAAATTTTTGAGTTTATTTCTAGGCATTCTTCAAACACTATTATTATTTAATTCTGTATTATTCTGTATTTTATAAAAGAACTGTTGTAATAGAAGGCAAATATCGCAATTTGTTTATATTCACTTACATAAAATTTTTATTGAATTATTATTAATAGGCAGTTCCTTTCGATTGGAGTAAAGAAATAAAAGTATTTACATAGGTAGCAAAGCATATAAATTGTTAATAGGTAATGAAACTGAAAACCAATCGTTATTAATCAATTTGGTATCAATTGGACAACCTGGCAACTTTTCAACACGTCGAGCTGTATCACCGTGAGTTAACATCTTCAATTCATAAAGAGAGAAACATCGCAAACTACTATACATACCATAAACTTACCAAAAAAAACAGTAACAATATTTCTATTAGTATAAAGTATTTATTTTAAGCAGTTTCACGAAAAAATATGTGACATGTTAAGAGTTTTTTGAAAAGTTTATTTCCCGTTAAATTAACATTTCTATTGAACATAAACTAAACTATCGACATGGCTTTACTGATAACAATGATTGAATTATTCGTTCGCATACCTAAGGTCGAGGCGAAATATTAAAAAGACGTATTTTTATTATTAAACATACCTGTGGGATGATTTTTCTTTAAATATAATTTTGATTGACAATATACATACGCATTGATATTTCAGTAAAATCTTCAACTTGTTTTATTATATTACCTATCAAGTAGGTATTGAATTATCACACAAAACGTAATAAATATAATTCGTCCATCTAATGATTGAATTGAAAATAATATTTCGAGATGATATAAAAGACAGCATTCATTACACATCAAGTTTGAACATTTCCTAAAACGAAATGTATAGGAGTACTTTTAAAAAAAATAAACGTGGAAGTTTTACTCTTTGCTTTTTTTATCGTAAATGACAATTGTTCCTTGATTTTTGTGAAAGTTAAATGTTGTTTATTAGCATAAAAAGTATAAGACGTTCTACGCCGTTGCAAACCGTCGCCATTAAAAATATTGAACCAAAGATAAAAACAAAACGAAACTGTTCCAAACGGTAACTAATAAAAACTATTGAAAAAATTTGTTGATTTTGAATTGTGCAGTTGTCTTCCTATATCGGCTTTCTCTATTTCTAGCGAAAGTCAAATGGCTGTGGTTTAGTGATCATTTACCGAAAAATGGGTAGTTTTAGTTCACTATTTAATTTACTTTTAACTTTTTTATAATAAATTCTACCTATCTAGACGATCTAGGAAAAATATCTTAAATTTTTTTAAGCCGCCACACGACATATCCAACGAAATTTAGAGAAAGCAAAAGTTAAAAGCTTTTGTCAAAACTACTTAACATTAAACTTTAATAACCTACGGAAATAAGTCATTGTTGTAATAATTTTGATATAATAGCAATGATAAAATTGCCTACATACCATTTTTTCTATAAACGCATCCACAATACAATAATAATTAAAAAAAAAGGTGTATTCACATCAAGTTAAACTTCATGCAGCTTTCTTGACCGATCAATAATAAGTACTAAAATTACTAGCGATTTTAATAGAACATGAACAGGTGAAACTTTGTTATCATTTTAGTTATCGCCCTTTGTTCTTATTATTTTAAAATTCCATTTCCACTATTGTTCATACAGCTAAATTTTGGTTATCTCATTGCTGTAGAACGTTTTGTTCTAATCATTGCCAAACATGCCTAACAAATACAAAATCAATTTTCGGCACTTCGATTAAAAAATAATCTATAAAATAATGTCGATATTTACTGATAAATTTAACAACGATTGTCCCACACACAATTCGTTTAGGTAAAAAGGTACCAACATTGGTACCAATTACCGACTTAGAATTCTTTGCAAATGGTAATGACCTGTGATGCTATAGTGCCGTATATACATCTCGTTGTCGAGTATGTACATAGAAATGAATTTATTAGACTCAGAATTCAATTTAAAATTATTCCGATCAAATTAAAAAAGAAAAAAAAAATGAAAGAACAAGTTTGAAACCAGTTTTCGATTAAAGTAGTGGAAGATGAAGATGATGATGGGAGAGAGAAAGATTTAAGAACGCATATGGCATCAACACAAGCAACATAACATATAATATATATATCTCTCTAATAAAGAAGGCGAGCATTTCATAGGTTGTTGTCGTAGTAAAATGGCTTCCAAACGTCGGCCCCTTTGAATTCGATTCTTTTTCACGAACAAATAGCTTTCAGGCTGGATAAATTATTCCTTTTTAATTTCGACGGTACGCCTCTACATAAGGCATACAACCAACATTAATCATCGTTTCTTAATTCTGTTTCTTATTGTTATTATCTAGTGACGGAAACTAATTTATATTGTAATTAAGATATATTGTTTTTGCCTCGGCAGTACTTGATACATATCTAAACCTGACACACATACGTATCCGTACACCAACGTGCGTTAGTCTATTTTTGCGTTACAAAAAGTAAATGAAGGAAAATTTACATATACATTACTTGGTTCACGCAAAAATGCCGCGTACCCATTTCCCCATGCGAAAAATTATCCTCGACTAGAAAATAATTAATAAGAAACCCAAATAACTACCCATGTAGCGGTAAACAGATTCCCTACAATGTCTTTTCCATATTCACATCAAGAAAATCCTTAACTTCCATGAATACGAAGAATACAAGATCAGTAAGTACCATTTTATGGCACCATAATGTACGGTGACAATTGAATACAAAAAACATGCCAATACAAATGATGGATGTAATAATTTGTATTCCTAAACTCAGAACAGTTAAAAGAACATGAAGAAGACAACCTCAATACCATTTTGAGGTACTAAAGTGTACGGAACATTGTAGAAAGGGTACTACACTATATTTCCACTAGATAACTCTTAATTGCTAGTAAAGATGATACAAATCATCATAAGTTTATGAAAGACAAGTAAAGGTACCTTTAGAAGAACACGAAGAAGCCAACTTTAATGCCATTTTATGGTGCCAAAATGTACACAGAAGGTATAATGCTACATCTTCAATTTTAACCTCTGTAATATTTACCAATTAAATACAAAATCCTTTGCTAATCAAAATTTTACAAATCATGGTTAGTCTTTGATAAAACCCAGTATCTTTAGAAGAAAACGAAGAAGAGAACTTCACTGCCATTTTATGAAACCAACATGTACAGAAGACGTATAATAATAAATAATCATTTGACAACCACCTTTAACTTCTGTAATATTTACCAATTAAATACAAAAACCTTTGATAATTAAGATTTTACAAATCATGGTTAGTCCTTGATAAAACTCAGTACCTTTAGAAGAAAACGAAGAAGAAAATTTCACTCACATTTTACAAAACCAACATGTCCAGAAGACATAATACTAAATAATCATTTGACAACCACCTTTAACTTCTGTAATATTTACCAATTAAATACAAAAACCTTTGATAATTAAGATCTTACAAATCATGATTAGTCTTTGATAAAACTCAGTACCTTTAGAAGAAAACGAAAAGGAGAACTTCACTGCCATTTTATGAAACCAACATGTACAGAAGACGTATAATAATAAATAATCATTTGACAACCACCTTTAACTTCTGCAATGTTTACCAATTAAATACAAAAATATTTGATAATTAAGATTTTACAAATCATGATTAGTCTTTGATAAAAAGTACCTTTAGAAGAAAACGAAGAAGAAAATTTCACTCCACTTTTACAAAACCAACAAAATGATAAGAATGATGCTTTGCATTTCACAAACTCAGAATCATTAAAACGACATGAAGAAGACAATAGACTTTGTGGTACCAAAGTGTACAGAAATTTGTAGAAATGATATTAGTCTGTATTTCTATTAGATAAATCCTCTTAATCTCTATCACATTGGCCAAGTGAGTATAAGAAAACACTGCTAATCGAAATTACTCAAATCAGTATTTGTCTTCCATAAAATACAAGAAGTACCTTTAAAAGAACATGAAAAAGACAACTTCAGTACCATTTTGTGGTCCCAAAATGTAATGTATTGTACACAAGGGTTGGTACACCTAATTTCCACAACAACAACCATGTAATACTTGTCAATTAGTTATGGAAAACATTGCTAATCAAGATTTTACAAATCATGATTTGCTTTTCATAAAACTGAGTACCTTTAGAAGAGCAGGAAACGTAAGTTCAATTCAATTTTGTGGTATTGAGATGTACAGAATTATACAAAAGAAATAGTACCTACACCTAATTTGTACTACATAACCCCCTATTTTCACCCCTGTAGCATTTCCTCATTAAATATGAAACAGTAACATTGCAAACATGATGAATTCAGTACCATGTTATGGCACCAAGATGTACAAAATTACCGCTCTGCTTTAGCTGATTAGTTTCCTTCTCTAATAATTATATGATACACATTAGAATGCCGCAATGTATAGTTCTGATGTTTATCAAAGAGATCTATTATATATTTATACTGGTACCATTTGAAGGTAACCGTAATATAGAACATTGAAGGCAGATAGCAAGTAAAGAAATTGTTTAAGTACTGATTGCATTAATGGTAGTTGACCATCGAACTTTACTATGGGTTCGACCTTGGCTACTTCCAAAACCCGAAATTTTGTTCCACATCATTAGCTGCAGACTAACCATGCAAAACCGTCTGTCGTGGTTCACAAATTCTCCTCGAAGATCATAAATGTGTATCGTTTTGATTCAACGAAGCCACGCAGAAGAATATTTTGTCAAATCGCAAACTTTATCACGGTTTTTCGTAACGCCATTTTAATTATTATAGCAGAAAATTGAAATGTCAAGTTTATTTACCGCAATTGTAACATCTTTTGCTTTCAAACTGTCCAAAACCTAATTGATGCCTTCCAACGACATTCACTTTAGGAATTTCTCTGGGTACCTTCCCGTTTGAAGGGAAGTTTCCGACGATTTAAAAAAATATATGTGCATACATAAATAAAAAGAAAGGACACTAACAATTACTACAAAGCCAAATATTGCAGGTGTTAAACATGTACCAAAACGTAAACAACATTTTAAAAAGTGTTAGTAAAAGCAACAACACTAATGAGGTATTCTGATAAGGCGGTACGACGTGCCAGTCGAAAAGGCACTGTTGTGTGCTGAAGACCACTTAAAGTCATCAAAGAAGGTCCTAAAAACCGTCAGAATGTCATTTAAAGACTTTTACTGTATCAAAAAGCAATCTTCAGAATCTACTTTAACAAGTGCCCATTTTCGTGAGTGGCGTGTCAATAAGAACAATAAAAATAACTTAAATACGCCCATTTTGTTTCAAAGACAAAACAACCAAATTTATTTGAATTTCAAATTTAGTTCGACTGATGCCTTTTATATCAACATCTCAAACAACTCAAATTTTACGGTACCCATTTTAATTATGCACTTTAAGACGTCGGCATAAAGAAATAAACATTTTAAAACAATTTCAAATAATTTTAACAACAAATAGGTATTATCAAAAATTATTTCATTTGGCTTCTCTCTACATTCGACTTAAAAGTATGTTATTATCAGCGCGTTATTTCGAAAACAGTGCCATAAAAAGTACCATTTCTACCACCTACTGATAAAAAAGGATAAACAAATAATTTTAAGAACATTAATACCATAATTCCTTACTATATCCGTTTTGTAACACAAAATGGTCGATTCAAAAGATAAAAAGTAAAATAATCGTGAATAAATACTGTCAATAATAAAAGACATTTTTAACAGTTGCATATCAAAAATTGATAACGCTTTACAATAAATAAAATTAAGATTATATAGAATATATCATTTTTCAAAAGCTTTCTCAATAAAATCTATTTTTTAATGTTAGATACAGGCAAGTACCTATACACGCGCAACTATTTTTTATAATTAACACTTTTCCGATTGTATTTAAAAGATTAGTCACTATCTGCGTATTATTAATAAAAAAGGAACATTAAAAAAAGACTTTAATAGTTATCTAATACCAAGTTATGCATTTAAATGATATTTTATAAAAACAAGCACGCATTAAGTTTCCGACGCCATTTTAGCGCGCGGTGCCGACGGAAAATTATTTGAAATTGTTTATATTACACTACCCCTAAATGAAATTTAGCCCACTGTAAAGGGTTGTTTAAGTTAAAATAATTCAAATGGGACCATTCCGAAATCGTTTGCATAAAATGAGAAATGACTGACGCGCAAAATTATCAAAATTGTTTTGAAAAAAATGTTAAAAATGTATTTTACAAACTCCTACAACAGCCGATTTACAATTCAATTATAATTCCTCAAAAAGTGGTTGTTGAACCATTTAATAACTTAGAATCTAACTGCCAAGTGTGTGTTTTAGTAGATTCCAGAATTTTAAATAAATTTATTAACAAATAAAGGTACATGCAATTGGGGGTGAAAAAATTAATGGGTTACAAACTATTTTACTTCCTATTCTACCTAGGGATACCAGGTGAAGATCATAAATACAATTCCCAAGAGGAGGAGAGACCCAAATTCATTAATCATATAAAGGTACAATAACTTTTTTGACATGTACCTTTACTCTAATAATATGATAAATGAAATTTCATTAAAATTTTCTTATGAATCCATTGTCCCTTAATGATCCTGAAAGTATTAAAAGAGATTTGGGAGCTGTTCGAACACCTACCTCAAAAATAGTTATCCGTTTAACTGAATATTTAGCACAAACAACAACTGTTCTCCACCAAAATCAAAATAATTAACAAAAAAACGTCCACACACCGAAAATATTAGCACAAACCGCACTGTATAAACGTAACATTGTCAGCAAACTAGAGAGATACTATGGCTGATGGTTGAGTTTCAACTGTGGGGCTCGAAGGCAGCCAAAGCCAATCAGGACCCAGTTCACCGAAGCAGAGTCAAGCTAATATGGCTGCCGCACAGCTTGCCTCAAACAATAGGGGACAGAGAAAGGGGACTAGCATTGGGGAGACAAGAAACATTTCAGAGGGGGGTGCTTCTTAATTTCCCTTAATCTAAACTATGATAGTGCTCTGTTCGTTGCATGATTCCTTCTTTCGAATGATTTTTGCTTCATCATCACGACAAAGCTTTTGTGCCATGATACCTAATATGAAAGCTTCTCCACATCTATACTTTCAACTTATCTCTCTCTTTCATTCTGCTTCCCAAATGTAACAACAAACCACTCATCCAAACTTTAACATTTTTCTTGTACGATGCACCATAACAAAATACCATTCGACAAGGCAATCAATACTGCTACATCCCTCACTGTCCAATTTTAAACGCCTTAGCATATGAATTTTATTAAGCCCCACATACATACACCCTTCAACAACCAATAACAGAAAATAAAACGTTAAAATTATATTTTGTTAAAAAAAAAAAAAAAAGTACATTGCCTTTTTACATGGAATGATAACTGTTTCATACATGAAATAATCTATAATCTATTATAACATCACTTAAATTGATAATTAAGCACACTTTCAATCAGTCACACTTATGTTAAACATTTGAAAAAAAAATAATTTAATTGCACGCTCTCCAGTATCCTTTCCATCCATCTCCATTTAAATTTAAAAGTATTATATAAAATCATAAACTTAGCATATACATTTTAAACAAAACTTCATGCAATGATATAAGGACATGAGAACATGACAAGGGCCCATGAAAATAACTAAACAAAAATAATTTAAGTACTTATTTATAAAATATGTATGGACACAATTAAAAGATACATAAAAAAAGGCGTTTTTCATTATCCTGTTGCATGACTAGCAGAAAGTGAAAAAGACCAGGTAAGATGAAATGAGGACCTTTGGTAAGAATATTGTTTTTGGTTTGGGAAAAAGGTACAAAATAAATTTCATTAACAATAGGTTTTTGAGAAGGGCAACCTGCACCAGATGAGTAGGGCTAGTATAAAAGGACTTAATGACAGCTTTAGCTCCTTCTGATTACGTCTGACATATGCCGTCTCCATCTAAAAAGCCTTTCGAGACTACCTTTCCGGTGCTTCACGAGCCTTCGAAATCCCTCTAACTTATAAAAGTCATTCTTAACAATCAAAACTAAAAAAATAAAAATTTTCAATTTTTATCAAAAAAATAATGAACCTACCAAAAAAAAAACAGCAATACTTTTTGTTTATATAAATTAATTACGTTATTCAAGACTTTCAATGCTACTTATTGCATGCAAAGAACAACTTACTTTAAGAAGAGGGAAATTAAGACGGCACAGCTATGGCATGGCAATTTAGGAATAAACAGGTGTGAAGATCAGAGAAAGAAACTTAAGAAATAGCTAATTATGTACGAAGTTTTTTAGATAGTAGCAAGCAGGTAGAGGTAATAAATAGAAAATATCCAAGTCATTTAAGTCTGCAAAGTGTCTAGTGAAGCAAGGTTGTCCCCAAACTTCGGCCACTGTGCTTATATTGTTATATCAGCCAAGAAACATCATCGTCATGCATTAGGAAAACATTCTAAAGTTTGGAGTCATGACAACTTGCAAGAGGTATCACAATAAGCTAATATTTGTACTCTGTAGTAGCAGTATAGTACGGTAGTAGTAAAGTTGTAGTCAAGATAGTGGAAGTCACGCGTCCATTTTAGTTAAGTGCCAAAAAATGTAACGCTAAATACGGAACAATTTTTTTTAACGCGAATTTGAGTTTCTACTTATTTGAAATTCATGCAATACAATTTTCTACAATAAAGACACTAACAGAGTGTAAAAACCCTCAAGGAATTATTTTCAAAATTAAAACGTTTTATGACCACAATGTAAGTGCCAAAAAATATTACCGCGTTGTGGTCAAAACACACCACGCAGGATGTGATCGCGAAATATTTTAGTACCCTTGGGACCCGCAGACTTTTACGCGTTATATCGTAGGGATTAATGATATACATTGTGATAAAGTTTCAGATTGATCTACAGCATCACTATGAGTGCATTATGGGAATTACTGACACAATGGCGTCTGGTTAATGTTGTGAATTATTACCTATAAAATAGTTATGTAAACATTGTGTTGGAACAGATCATTAACGTTGAGATCGTGCAAACATTTTTGCACCTTATAAGCACGCATATTTCTATCACGTTGTAGTACCTACTGGGAATTATTAGCACGTTGTGATCACGTTGTGTTGTGGCCGATTACGTACAAGATCGCTATGGTCGTTACACCAGGATGCATCATTTATTTTGGGATGTATGTCTGGTGTGAATGATTATCTAGAAGATCGTTATGGGCATTGTGTCGAAACAGATCATTTACGTTGAGATGTCGCAAATATGTTTGCACCTTGTATGCACACAGACTTCTATCACGTTGTGGTACTGGGAATTATTAGTACGTTGTGTTGTGGCCAATTACGTACAAGATCGCTACAAGCGTTTCATCAGGATACATCATTTTATCTTGGGATGTATGTCTGGTATGAATGATTATCTACAAAATCGTTAAGGGCATTGTGTCGGAACAGACCATTTACGTTGAGATAGCGTAAATATTTTTGTACATTGAAGATTCGCGGACTTCTATCAGATTGTGGTACTGGGAATTATTAGCACGTTGTGATCACGTTATGCGTTGTGGCCGATTACGTACAAGATCGCTACGCGCTTTGCATCAGGATGCATCATTTATGTTAGGATGTAAGTCTGGTGTGAATGATTATCTACAAAATCGTTAAGCGCATTGTGTCGGAACTGACCATTTACGTTGAGATAGCGCAAACATTTTTGCACCTTGTATGCGCGCAGACTTCTATTACGTTGTGGTAGTGGGAATTATTAACGTATGGATTAAACTGATACGTTGTGATTACGCAAACATTTTTGCAGTTTGTAGACTTTTGTACGTTGTAATCGCCGGAATTATTGATACGTTGTGATCAAGTTATACGTTGCGTTTATTACGTGTAAGACCGCCACGAGCTTTATATCACAATACATTATTTATGTTGGGATTAGTTATTTGTTGTAAATGAATATTATCCACAAGATCGCTAGAAGCGCTGTCAGAATGTACACTATTTACGTTGTGTTCATGCAAATAGTTGTAACTTATGCCCGCGTAAACTATATTACATTGTGGTTGTGGGAATAACTAACAAATTTAATCAAGTTATATGTTGTGATTTATTATTATCCACATGACTATTATTGAGCGTATTGTATCAGAATATGTTGTGATTGCGTAAAGTTTTGTATACCGCAATGTTTCCTACATTGTGGGAATTAAACTGATACGTTGTGATTAACTCATATTTGTGATTGATTGTGTTAAAGATTGCTGAGTGCGTTATCAAAAGTAGACCGATTGCGAAGACTTTTTTGTACTTTGTAGTTGTGCAAGCTTTTATACGTTGTGGTCAGCGAAACTATTGTTACGTTGTGGATATTGTGGTCACGTTATAAATT
The DNA here is from genome assembly GCF_000699045.2 of Agrilus planipennis. Classification (NCBI taxonomy): domain Eukaryota; kingdom Metazoa; phylum Arthropoda; class Insecta; order Coleoptera; family Buprestidae; genus Agrilus; species Agrilus planipennis. The sequence goes on along the minus strand of NW_020438872.1, from coordinate 420,343 downwards.
GTGATTATAAGATTATTGCGTAGCATATGCCTTTTTATGTTTTGCAAAGAGGAAAATTTAATGGATTAGTTTCAAATTGTAAGTACATTGTGGTGTAGAGTATTATGAGATGTGAAAATTAGTATGGTAGGAATATGGGCGGGAAAACAAAAATTCTGAAAATGCAAACACAAGCAGGTGTGGTTAACTTTCAAATACCAGCGGATCAGAATATCAAAGAGCATTTAAGAACTTGTAAGACAATGGTAGGTCTCATTTGAAGCATGTTTTGTTATCAATACTGAAATCTAGTTAAACAACATCGATCATTTTCTGAATGACACACGCACCATTAGTCAATATTTGATGTAAAAGGTCCGTCTTCTGTATTAGGTACCTACACCTGATCTACGACCCGAACAAGTGGGTGGTGAATGGCCCGTAAGCCTTTCTGCGCATACCATCAACCATTCTAAGTACGTAGTCTGTACCAGAAATTATACTTTTTAATTCGTTCAATAACATCTCAGCTGGCAAAATCCTGTTCCTATTCAAACAGATTTCGAATAATTTTTCATATTTTTCAAACGTCAAGGAAATTATATTAATATACACATTCAGGTAACCGACCATCGGCAGCTGCATGGTCCCCGAGGAATAAAATGTACCTAGACATCACTTCGGCGTCCCATCATAATCGAAAAAGTGGACGTATTTTTGAAAACTATGAATCAATTAGACGAGTTGGTTAAGATCGAATTTAATTCGGTTCTATTAAGATTGAAATAGAGGAAGAACGCGGACGAAAAAAACGTTAGGCACTGGTTAGGTTGTTATAAAAAGAAATTGTCCATGCACCAAGGCACAGTTCGGTTTGAAAATAAGCGGACAAAGGAAATTTTTGCCGACCTCATCGTAGCTGGTCCAAACTGTCAGGAAAGATCATTACTCATAAAAGTAAGCTATCACTAGAATATTCCAGACAGAGAGCACCGAATCTAACTCCCATTGTCAAATTATTAATCTGACTATGGCAGGCAACAACTTCCATCAGACCTAACAGCATGGAGCTAAGTATTTTACATTAGAGTCCACCCTATTATTATTAAGAGCACCATTACGACATATACCGAGCATTCATACGAACCGCCAGTTAATTATTTGAAAAGTATTTGATCTAAAAACCATCCAATTTCGCACGCTACCCACTAAATAACATTGACATCCACAGTTTTCGGGAATTCCGTGGAAGATACCTATATTTTAGGAGAGTGAACTATAATGAAGGAAAAACATTATTTTGGTAAAAATATGGGTACAAGAAAAGGTACCTTCATTCTTCCCTATTTCCAAAACTAATGAGATTAAAATTATGAATAATTGGGGGTTAATAATCCATAAGTTTTACAAACTTTGTACCAAAAAGGGCTGTCGGTGGAGTTTTGGAGAAGTTGACGATTTTTAATGGCATGGTTACGAAACCTTCGGCGCATATTTTACCACACGTATTTGCCATTCACTTACCTGAATTATGTAGTATTTTCAATAAACATTTATTATTATTATTTCGCAATGTTACCATATATATATATACTTTAGTCATATTGTAACCATTTCTCGTAAAACTAACTGTATTTTTAATCGTTCTTGTAAACAAACTATCTATGATGATGATTCTAAAATTAGCATCATTTATCTTGAATAAATATTTAATAAGTACCTGAACAAGAGTGCTTCATATTGCCTGAATTTTTGCGATTACTTTTGCTAGTAAATATTAATTTTCTTTTTACGAATAAAAATAAATATAGTCGTAACAATTTTATAACAAGTTGGAAAAAACGTTTTATTCTTGTGTTAACACATCATCATCATCAGGCAATGTAAAGTTTCGTCATGCGACGTAAAGGAAATAATGGAAATTATATCGTCATTTATAACAATTATAGACCATCTTAAACCGTGGCAAAACAGCTGTTTATCTAATTCAGGTCAAAACCTAATATTACTTTTTACCATCACAAATTTGAAGAATTAGACATTCGACCGCCAGAACAATTTAAACATCCATGTTTACAATAGCAACAAATAACCGATGAATGAAGAACAATTGTTAATTAAAAATAATTCCTCCGTTTCTACTAATATTATTAATTACGTAAAAAAAAAAACAAATCAGCAACTACTGAGCTAACTACACTTACAGTATAACAGATACCCAAAATGCAAATAAAAACAATAAATAATAAAAGGCACTAACCTGTTTCTGTATCGATGGTATAGTTCAAGCCAACCCATGGGTCGATTTCTTTCGCCTCTTCCTCAGGGACCTAAGAAAATTAATTTTTTTTATAATACATAATATTTATCGTCCTCGGCGATTATGCAGGTCTTACTTTATTGACTGATTCATCATTTATTTTTGCCAATTCTTTCAATTTCTCGATATCATCTTCACCCGAAGTGGGTACCGAATCATTGACCTTATTTTCGCCAGGTTTTTCGGGTTCTTGATCAACAATTGGCTCCAAAGAAAAACCCAGGTCGACATCTTGCTTCCACAAAACTTCAATCAAGTCCATATCCTGCAAGAGAAAAAAGGACTCAATCTCTTTTGGAGCGGCTCTATAGATAGCAAATATTTGAAACGACCAACTTTGGAAGAAATCATTTTCAAAGATTAATTAGATATACATACGAAACAAGTAAGTATTCATAAGTTGATAAATAAAGTAGAAACGCCCTTGTCAAACAAAACAAAATGAATATTAATTTTATTCTGGAACTGGGAATGAATTTCACTTTTACAAACACGAAAAAAGGCACATGCAAATAGCGTTAAGTAACAAAAAAAAAAAAGACCTATTTAGTTTGACATTTCCTTCTGCATAACACATTTCTGTTATATTATACTTCTGTATGCAGTGTGGGCCTTTCGTGTCTTTTGAAAGTAATTATTTTTATGTTGGAAGGAAGCCCGGCGCGGCGTGAAGTATTAATAATAAACGTAATAAAAAGGAACGCGTATCTGCAGGACTCCAAGATGGCGGCTTTTAGAAGGCACGCGGGACGCCAAGGTGTGGTTTTCTGTTACCCTACTGTTAACCGACACCCATTGTCTATACGCTCCTCCCTACACAATAATCTATACAAGACCATAATAAATTTTCTCATTAACTACTACGTTCGTTAACATAAGAATGCGTGCTGCTTTCAATTCTTTCACAAAATGAACAAAAAAAATGCCATACATATTTATTACTTCCAGCATGAGAAACAATGGAATCTCTTACAAACTACGTCCGATATTAATACACGCTGACTTTTTCTTCGTTCGTTTTAACGCAACATTTTTTTGTAAACTACACACACATTTAAAAAACAGTCTTTAAAAAAACAGTTACTGACTAATTCTGAATACTTAGACTGCAAGGAAAATTTTTAAAGAGACAGAACTTTCGTTATTGCAAAAGTTTTTTCATATACGCTTGAACCAAAGTGACATTACCTAACAATTTCTTTCATTCTTAAAATGTGAAACTAAATTGGTGCACAAATCGCTCATAAACTTCCAAAAAATAGTGCATGAACTTAGAGAAAATAGAAGTGGCGGAAGATAAGGCGGTACTACATGTGTAGTATCTTTTGGGCAAAGCGCCAATATCTACAAAACTTCCAGAAAATTGAAGTGGCTGATGATAAGCCAGTATTACGTGTGCAACTAGTTCGTCAATGTTTTGTTTTTCACAGTTTTTTTGGTCAAACTGCTGATGATACAAAGAACAAAAGGGTGCATAGATCGTTCGCTATCCATAAACTTCCAAAAAATAGAAGTGGCAGATGATAAGTCTGTACTACGTGTGTAACTAGTTCGTTAATGTTTTGTGTTTCATAGCTCATTTGGGCAAACTCCTTATAGAAAGAACAAAAAGATACAGAAACCATTCATAAACATCCAGAAAATAGTCCATGAACTTCCAGCAAATAGAAGTGGCCGATGATAAGTCTGTACTACCTGTGTAACTAGTTCGTTAATGTTTTGTGTTTCATAGCTCATTTGGGCAAACTCCTTATAGAAAGAACAAAAAGATACAGAAATCGTTCATAAACATCCAGAAAATAGTCCATGAACTTCCAGAAAATAGAAGTGGCGAATGATAAGCCAGTACTACGTGTGCAGCTGTTTCGTCAAACTGCTGATGATACAAAGAACAAAAGGGTGCATAGATCGTTCGCTATCCATAAATTTCCAGAAAATAAAAGTGGCGGATGATAAGTCGTTACGTGTGTAACTAGTTCGTTAATGTTTTAAGTTTCATAACTCTTTTGAGCGAACTCTTGACAGAAAGATGCAAAAATCGTTCATAAACATCCAGAAAATAGTCCATGAACTCCCAGAAAATAAAAGTGGCGGATGATAAGTCTGTACTACGTGTGTAACTAGTTCGTTAATGTTTTAAGTTTCGTAGCTCTTTTGAGCGAACTCCTGACAGAAAAATACAAAAATCGTTCATGAACATCCAGAAAATAGTCCATGAACTCCCAGAAAATAAAAGTGGCGGATGATAAGTCTGTACTACGTGTGAAACTAGTTCGTCAATGTTTTGTGTTCTACGGTACTTTTGGACAAATTGATGATGATACAAAGAACAAAAGGGTGCACAGATCGTTCGCTATCTATAAACTTCCAGAAAATAGAAGTGGCGGATGATATGCCGGTGTTACATATGTAGTTGGTACATCAATGATTTGTACTTTTGGACAAATTACTAATGATTCAAAGGACAAAAGGAGGCATAGGTCGTTCGCTGTGCATACTATTTTTTTTCCTAGTTACTTTACTTGTGGCGGATGATAAGCCGTAACAAATCGCTAATGTTTTGTGTTTCGCAACTTTTTGAACGAACCACACTGATACATGGAATAAAAAAGGGCGTAGATCGTTCGCTATGCGTATACATATTTTATTTATTTAAAAGTTTACTTGCAAAAGTATTGAACGATAAGCACGTACTACGTCCAATTAGTTCATTATACTTCTGTGATCTACAGCTCTTATAGATAAACCGCCGATGCTTATACTTAAGTATAGTTATTTTTGTTAGCAAATTACGACAAAGGAAGTAAGTTATTTTTTCTTAAAAAAATCGTCCACGTAGCAACAAAAGGAATAAAAAATGATGTCAATTAGAACAAAAGCAATCTCTCATTGAAAAGTACACGGTTGGATAAAACCAAATTGTTACGGTCCGCCGATTTATAAAGTTGAACATTGTTTTCCACCATGGTGGCTATATAAGTATTGCGACTGCTTGGAAGGCGAAAGAGTAGAAAAAAAAATATATAAAATACAATAAGTTATGTGAGAAATTGACAATACCGAACAAATTAGGACAAAAACATGTTAAATCCCATTCTTTATCGCACTTTTACTGACCGCCAAAAAACAATGAATTATTGTTCAGGAAAATGGCCGCTCTTTTTAGTTAATAAATAATAATCTCATTATGCATCTTAGCAAGCCACGATTGGTTTCATACCATTAAGCAAAAATCGATTAATTTAGCTCGAATAGGAGGTAAAGCATTGCAGTAGGCGCAGTCGTCTCTACACTCTATCTTTTATTTCGGATCATTAGCGGTATCTTAGCAGGGCGGATACAACAGGAACGGACTTACAATTTTCACTAAATTTATCAGCTAATTACGAAAACAACAATACACTTCATATCCTCGATTAATGGCCCTTTCAGGAATTAGCTAAATATGAAGATGTCTAGTTAATGAAAAAAATCTAACTCGCTAACTTCCGATATCCAAGATGCTATCATTTAATAGAAATTTTAATTAAAAATTACTAAATTTTTAACGCGTCGATTGCGGGAAAACGTCAATATTGCCCCCTGACGAAGTCTTACGTGAAATTAAATTAAGTTAAGGGTACAGAAGGATTTCCCTGATTACACGTCATATGTAAAATGCAAAAATGCACCAAAGGTTTAGGTTAGGCTAGGTTATAGAAGGAAAAGTTTTGTGTCTACTGTTGTTGTTGTATTTGATCAATCTTACGACTTTTGGTCTTCTTCAAGCTTTTTCTTAATAAACGCTAGTCAGCACTGATACAATTAGTATGACTTTGTTTACCTTAATAGCTTAATGTTAACATTCAAGTATATCGTGTTAGGTATTTATGTAGTTTGTACCTATTGATTTTTAGTCTTTTTCCCCGATACAGCCCTGTACTAAATCTTCCTTTTCTGTACATGCGTGGCATGACAAATGATAAATGATACTTTTTAATGGAAACCTAGCTCCCCGAAAGACTTCAGAACACACAAAAATCGACAATGCACTATATACGTTTGTACATACAAAAAATGCGTGTTACAATTGTACGTGCAGACTTCTGCGTTAAGTAAACTTAATTAACAATAATATTATGTTCAACTACTAATATTTTTTATACTGGTAACGCCTTTATAAACTCCTAAATGCAAAGGAATGATTTTTTTCAAATGAAAAATCTAAAATGCTGCAAGGAGAAATTGAAAAACGAAAATTTACCTAAATATTAAAGCGATATTTACAGTTTATCCCACTAGCCCTTTGCTTCGTAAGCAAAAATGATAAAAAAAATATAATTTGGACCCGAATTAAAGAAACATGTCAAAATTGAGATTATTACAAGTTACCTAATAAATTCTACAATTTCTACGGTAAATTCAATAATTTACAATCGAGAATTGTAATTTTTGCGTTGTGATAAAAATTTAGTTTTCTCCGTGTGTCCCCTGTTTAAAATATAAAAAAATAAAACTAAAAATCGTATCTATTAGTAGGTAAGTGAAGTTAATTGCTAGGTAACCAATTGTTTTTTCAAACTGCTTGCTTAACAGCGGGGGGTCTTATGAAAACAGACCCCTCGCCATAAAACATTCTCTCAAGAAACGTTAACAAAATTACACGCTGAGACCATACGCCTGCGTTTGAATTAATTAAATTTAAAAAAATACGTTATTTATTAAATATACATAAACTTCCCACAGTTGTAAAGGACATTCTACTTTTATTCGCTAATTATTTAGAAAGTAATTACGGTATTTATAAGGCCCCAGTTGATTGTATTATTATATACCTACAATAGGTGTTATTTTGTATAACTATTGAATAATTTATTTAAACTTACAGACAAAATACTATTAACGTAAGTTGAAATTTTGACAACAGCATAAAACCAATCACAAATTCCTCAACTTGTAATTATCGCATTTCACAAATTTCACCAATGATTTTTCTTATTGTGTAGACTGTTGTTTTTTTATATATTTTATGATAACATTATTTAATAGTAGATATTTAAGTATGAACGTTTGAACAATGGTTTTTTTATCAATGGTAACGATTAGGTGTAGTTACCTATCTGCTTATCAGTAGTTTTAATGATAAAGAGATGGAAACACATCTAGTGCTTTTATTAAATTTATATGTTGAAATATCTAATTAAGAAATTTTCTAGCTCTAGGCTTTGTAGTTCGGGCAATATTTTTAAAAAATTTCATGTAAAAATTAGAAGAGAAAAATAAGAGTTTTTCCTGGTTCAATTTTCATCACCTCTAATACGTAACGATTTTACTTTCTATCAATGTTTATTACAGAATAAACTAATAAACACATAAAAATTTTTGCCAATCTATATCAATATTCAATTGCAAAACTTATTACATTAAGGTTTAATGGTTTATGTTCATATTTATTACTTATACTGGTTTATCTAATCGTTTCAAGATTTTTCATTTTCGTTCTTTTGTATTATTTACTTGTTATTTAAATCATTTTCTTATTCATAATTCAGTCAATAAACATTATATATTACGCGTCTAAAGATAACCAGCGATAAAAATTAATAATGCCATACACGACCGCCATTAAACGAATTTTATGCAGACATTTTGAGAAAAAAAAGTGTCGTAACCGAAAAGAACCGTTCCCAATTGAATTTATACGGTTCTTCAAAGTCAATGTTTCACAAAAGTTTAAGGTTTGGTATTTCAATTTACCGAAACAAAATAAAAAGAATAAAGCGCCGGATGCAATTCTCCCTGTTTAAATTATAAATATTTTTATGTGCAAAGTAAAATTAGATACCTAGTAAATACGTGGTAAATTTCGGGCTAATTTAAATGCCATAAAGGCTGTCATTACTATTTATTGTGGGGACCAATCTTGAGGGACCTTTCGATGGCACGTAAAGTAAAAGGTGTTTTTTTTTTGTTAATAACATATGTTAATCGACTTGATTTTGTCTTGTATGGTGTTTGAGATGTGGTATAATGAATCCTTGACAGGAACACGGTCGGATATATCGAATAAGGCGAGGGACCTAGCCCCAACGTAGCCGATCAAAGATCTAGTGTGTTGGCTAGTTCAAAAGTGGCCGCTGATTGGTCAACGTTGATTGTGTCGGCGGGTTCTTTTGTCAGTGCATCATGCTTCATTTCTTTCTGTCTGCTAACCTCCTGAATCGGCTCTTTTTCGTCTTTTTTTAACATCAACTCATCTCCAATACACGATCTTGATCTTTTAATTCTTTTTATTAAAAAAACAAATTGATCGAGATCGAATAAGGTCCGTTTTTTTTTTAATTTACCTAATTCAAAAAAATTCACCACACACTCGACTTCTCAAACTATCTCACTAAACCAGTGATGGGGAACGTGCGGAGTCCATCAGTTTCATAAAAATATTTAATGATGAAGATAGCGACAGTTTGAAAACTAATAAAATTAAGTAAATAACATACTGCCATCTCTTGAACGTAACAATAATTAGAATGCTGTAACACTGGCGGTTTTCACAGCCTGAAATTTAAGTCGCCTCAAACTGATAAAACTATACAAAAACCACAATAATTTATGGGTATATCAAGCTATAATGCCTAATTTGCATGAGGCCTCTAATGGCAAAAAGGTCACCCACCTCTGCATTAAACCATTTAACGTAGAACGTAGAAACTCGTTTGGCACCAAGAATTAACTTCCAAAAAAAAGTCGTAATTTAGAGTTATTGTAAATTTCCCATCCCTATTGTGTCCAGAAGAAAGGAAGGCAAAGTGTTTAAAGTTAGGTGGTCTGTCACTATGATAGTCAATCACACAAGAAATGTCCTAACACCCATTTGTCACTTTTAAGCCGTTCCAAGTCAATAAGTTTAAGTCATTTGTCAAAATCCAATTGTCTACTTTCTTAATAATGCCCAGCCACAAAGTTTATCTTTGGTTGACCCCTTGGAAACCCCTTCTACCTGAATATTATACTTACGCATACATTCACACAATTCTATCGGAAGAACAGACATTAGGTATGAAGGTAATTAAAAAATAATTGAAGTATTTCTGAGATACGTAGTCACACTAAACCAATGGTACCATTATAGATACTACAAACAGTGCCATATGTGGTAGATGTACAATGTACATGTTGTGGGAATAAAATAGGATTTTGTGGCTTTGGATTGCGTAATAGGCCGATTTTTAAATCTAGACACTTTACAGTGTAAAATTATACGCTGTCGGCAAGGTTGATGGTGAATCTCCTTGGTTTAATGATTGTAATTTAGATGGAAGCTAGGTCGACCCGCCGTTGATATCATCTAATTACTATTATACGTTCATACACGATCACAATTCCAACGTTACCAGCCAAGACCGAAGAAAATAATAATAATAGTACCAACAAGCAATAATACAATAAAATTTTAATAACAAAAACGACTTAAAATAAAAAAAAATAAAATTTAAACCACGTTCATTATTTGTTGTGGGCAACTGTACATTAAAAGTCAGTAATCTGTGACGTGTATTACAATTACACAAACAGGAACTTAAATTACGATTCAAGATTAGTTGAGAGTAACTCAGCGACTTTGCGCATGCGTTACTGACTTAAGAACCAAAACAGAATTTTCCGCGTATCTCATCAAAATAAAAATTCTAAAAAAGTACCTGTAAAAGTGTTAGTGCATCGTACGAAACCAAACGGTTAATATCGGATTATCCAATTACCGACTATTAATTTAATATCGGATTAATTAACAGTTTAGTGAATTAACAAGAGTAATAACTCACTCGCGCAATACCCACTACTTGTGTGCGTGTTATCAAAAATATATGTATCATTATTGGAAAAACACGAATTACTTGTGTAATATGCAAAAAAAATATTATCAAACATATTACCACAACATCTGTAAAACACCTGTAACTAAATGAGTATAATGACGCAATTTTTATAAACATGTTTATCAATTATGTATCTATCGAAAAAGACTCACCATTATTGCTGAAAAGTCGTTACAGATTGGTAAGAAACGTCAAAAAAACACCACATTCCAGTGTGCGCCGATTTGACCGCGAATTTTTATAATATTTATAATAAAAATTAACTTCACTGTAATAAACTATTCTATCAAGAGAAAGCGCCAGTGAATAAACTGAATATCCTTGACATCTGTGGGTAATTACGAGACCACGTGCTCTCCGTTAAAATGATAATCACTGGAGAGAAAAAAAGCATAGACAATTTTACATTTACATATGCACAAAATACACAACACACTTGCCAATATGTGTGAAGATGTTCGGCCTGCTAAACGTCGTATCACCTCGACAAATCACGAACTAGTGACATGTTTACAGAGAATATTTGAACAGGCGTATAAACTAATTTTATATCAACATTTATTTAACAATATTTATAATAACACGCAAGATAAAAACTTGAACAAACTGCATCACACACTACTTATCGTTAGAGAATAAAAATTAGACAATAAATAAACTCAAAACTGTTCATTTTTCCATTTTTTTTTTTTAATGAGCGCAAAAAACGCGCAAAAGTTTGTCAAACTAAAAACAAACTCTAATTGCCCTAATTTAAATTTTATCTTCCCACTATAATCAGAAATGCATAATAAACATTTTTATTTTGATAACTGACTCAATAGGTTTTCTTGTTTTGCTGATCGCAAAAAATGGCGTTTAGTCCGCTATTTTTTTTATTGTTATTNAAATACACAACACACTTGCCAATATGTGTGAAGATGTTCGGCCTGCTAAACGTCGTATCACCTCGACAAATCACGAACTAGTGACATGTTTACAGAGAATATTTGAACAGGCGTATAAACTAATTTTATATCAACATTTATTTAACAATATTTATAATAACACGCAAGATAAAAACTTGAACAAACTGCATCACACACTACTTATCGTTAGAGAATAAAAATTAGACAATAAATAAACTCAAAACTGTTCATTTTTCCATTTTTTTTTTTTAATGAGCGCAAAAAACGCGCAAAAGTTTGTCAAACTAAAAACAAACTCTAATTGCCCTAATTTAAATTTTATCTTCCCACTATAATCAGAAATGCATAATAAACATTTTTATTTATAAATAATAACACTATAAGATACATAATATTAAAATCACTGAAATATTTCGCGCAATTTATATTTCAAAACTTACAAAAATACTTGTAGCGCCATCTGTTTAAAAGAGCTCGAACACTACGCGCCATCATATTAGTACACAGCAGCGTACTGCGTGCACTCCGGCGCCACCTAGTAACGGGAAGCTGCAGCTTTTTAGCGCCAAAATTTAAACTGATTGACATATATACCGAGCGATTAAAAAAGTACTTCCAGAATTTAAATTATATAGCACATATTGAATTAAAATATGACTAACATTCACATCATTTCTTTTATGTTAGAGATTTCCGAAACAATTAACAAAATTAACTAATTAACAATAGTAAATAAAAAAATTGTAATTACGACATGTTTTGTACATTAAATATTATTTCATACAATGTGTTCAACAGCAGTCATTATTATGGGTTGTAGATATTAATTATGAAATAAGTAGTAAATTATTAAATTGTCAGGACCGTAGTTAGAAGAAAATTATACCTGTAAACTATAAGTTGGGGATGAACTGAGTTTGTATATTTTTTATTGTTATTATTTTTGTCCCCAAAAAAAGTTTTTTGCTTTTTTTTATCAGAACATAGAAATACGAAATAATTATTTTTGAAGAAGTGACTAAAATGAACACAAAAAACGTTCAATGAAGGCGACCTTGTCAAACATGAGTTTAATAACCAAACACAAGTATAATTCATTATTCCTACGTAAATGATTATAAATAAATACGTACGTATGTGTGTAAGCAACTGTTTGCAAAAGTGCAAATTTCAAAATGTTGCTACATTTTTTTTGTAATTAAAAAGCAGCTAATAATTAATTAAATAATACTATTAATCATTTTTTGTTGAGATAACGTAATTTCTAACAACAAATAATATATGGGTAATTAGAACTCTTTATATAAAATGTTTGCATATATATTGAAAATGTAAATTGACCTCACCTTGACCGTGTACTAAAAAATTTTCACAAGCCGTAAATAGAGGCCATAAAAGACAAACAAAATAGGATTTTTGGCAATTTTCTAAAAGTCTTTCTGCCAAACACATCGGCCTCATGATACGTCCCCCACACATTATGGGTCAGTATAGTTCAAACTATAGGTTAACGTTTTTTTGATATGTTTAGCCCAATTCATGGCCAAAATACTGCGTAGGAATCAGAAATAAAAATAATCATCGAACAAAGAATTTTAACGTTACGCTCAAAAGCACACCCCTAAAACTTGGACATTTCCATCAATTAAGTATTTTTCAATACAATTCAATTTCAATTGCAAATTAGACAGGATTCGATAACAGCTTGTGAATATACCTATATAAAAAGGCATTAAAATAAAATCATCATTTGCAAAAATTGTGCTTATACTTCTTAACTAAATCTTATCGAAAAAAAAAAAGAAACAATAAACCTCAATTAGCCACAAATACGCCTCAAGCATAAACAAATAGAATAGATATCACAAAACATTACTGTTATCTACGTAAACACGGAATGATAACTAATCATTAACACCACGCATGATTTTTGAAAAAAAAAACAAATTCAAAATATAAAATTCTATAGTAACAAAGTTTATAAATAGTGATCAATAAAAAAAATAGCTTTCTAAACAAGAATTCCTTTTTGGGCAATCGTTTGTGTCACAAAGAATCATTATAGGTAATCGAAAAGGCAAAATGATTCACACTCTGAGCTCTTACGAATCTTTTACATAAATTGAATTATTAAAATAGATCTAGTGCAACAACCTCAACTAATTTAATAGATACATATAATAACGACACAACTCCTCGACGATTTCAAATTCCCAAATTAATATTCAGTAACATCAAATTGATAAAATTTAGTCATATACGCAAGAAAAAGACCTTTCACTGATGAGTGGATCGATTAGACAAACAAAGAAATGTAAAATAGTAAAATATGCAATACAGTAAATTGTAACGATAATAACGTAGATCGCAAACAAACAAAGAAATCCATAATAATATTACGCGTCTACAGATTGTTTTGAAAACTGTAGATGTACTACGTTATACTCTAATAATAATTTTATGCAATAAAAAGAAAAAATCAGGTAGGTGGTCAGTGGTCACTATAGGTCTATTATACATAATACACATATTATTTGTATGAAACAAAGAATCAAACTCCAAGGGCATAACAAATAGTGTAAATAGGGTGATTGCCAAACTCGAATATTTATTTTTACTTTAATGAATTTGCCTTGTATCTAGGTAATCTATGAACAACGTAGAAAATGATTTTAACAAGGAAACGTCAGGGTCGTACTCAAGATTTTTTAAATGTTGCCCACTATTTTTAATTTAAAATGAGAAAAATGCCTATGATATATGTCATGCAATAAAAAAGGAAAATGTAAAAGGATAATAAACGATAAAATTTAGTAAACAATGTAGACAAATTTTTTGAAGATTACGACATGATATCAATCTCTTTGTAGGCGAATAACCGATTATTTTGATTGTTTTATTAATTAAAAGCTCAAGCAGAAAACATTTTCAGTCAAATTCAATTGTTTGAACACAAAAAGCATGCAGCAAATCTATGCTTTTATTTATATATTTATATTTCTATTTCTATTTTTAAATGTCCTATAAAATTCACAATGTTAGATACACTATTTATAGTGAAAATATTATTTTACAAGAAACGTTGAACTTGAAAATTCGATCCAAATATACCTTCGAAAAAAATCGGTACCTATATTTCAGTTAAACGTGAAGATGGGTAAAAATAGTCCCAACCTTGCAACGACCCCCCCCCTCCCCCTAAAGTCAAATCAGAGCTGTAAAAATTCAGTGAACTCGGTACTTTCATGAAAATTTTCTAAATTAGAATCGTCCTTGCCAAAACACTCATATATGAATGCGTATTCAATTTAAAACATTTTCCAATAGTACATACCCTATTAACAGCGTATATTCTATTATCGATAACAGCACTTTAGTTCAAAAAGGTCATATTCAATAGCCAATTGTTTTTAAATTACAACTAGGACATAACAGAATCGAGGTACAAAATCTAAACTTTCAAATAACAAGAAATCGTATTCCAAACGTTAAATCAGAACTTTTCAAGTTTACTATTATTTAAAAATATTTTAATTTTGAAACACTAAAGTTACCTAAACCAATTTACTTAATCAAAATGCGAAATTGGGAATTTTTCAAAAAAAAAAGATACTTCTGAATCCTTTAAAATATTTCTTAAGCACCATGTACAGTAAAGCCTGATAATAATTTAAATGAAGAAATTAATTTACGTTTGTTCATTTGCTACTTATGAAATTAAGTTCTTACCAATATCTTATTTAAAACGTAGTACATGTGCGTACATACAACCAATGATTGTGTCTTCTATATAATGTGCAATCTCATACTAAATATGAGAACTAAAGAAAGTTGATCATACAAACAATTTTTCTAGGTCAAGCGATTGCCAAATACAGCCGAAAGTAAATTGTAATTTGTTTTAAAACACCCTGTACATATACAAAACATACAGGCATTCTTATTCCTTTTAACGCTAAAATGAATATAGTTGTTTATAATAATAGCAACATCCAGTGGAAATAACAATTTGACAAAATAAATTGTTACACAANTTTATAAAGTATGTTTAATAAAATGGTAAATGACCAGCGTTTACATACAAAATTATTATAAAAAAGGGAAGAAAAAACGTCTTTTGAACATTATAACTTTACTTGAGCGATAAGAAAAGTAATTGTGAAAGATATGATACTACCTTTGTGGATTGTCGCCGGGGGTTGCTTAAACATTGTTAAACTATTAAGCCTTAATTGGGCTTCAAATAAAAATTATTTTTAAATACATATTAATTAAAAAGGGAAAAGGCAATTAAATTATATAAATACCTCTTGAGTTAACTCAATGTCAATTCCAGCAGCATTTAAACTACTTCCTTCAATTGTAGGGGTCTGATCATTGGAAGGAATATGAACAGGGGGCAAGGGTTGAGTTGGGGCTGAAGAATCACTGTTGGTAGTGGTATTGTTTACGTTCAACAAATAAGATGTTATATTTTGATTTTGTATGATATTTATCCTATCATACCTTCCCAACAAATTTAAATCAGCAAATACTTCTTGTTCATAATTCAATAACACAGAGTCTAAATTTTTGGGGTGCACATAATGTGACCGTAGAACATTAGGATTAATGTACCTCCAGGTGGTACCATTATTCAAGTCTAAGTCTGTAACAATTCCAAATGGATCATTTTCTAGTGAAATTTCTGGGCTTACTCTCAATAAACTTAAAATAAGAGCAAGATGTAACAATTCATCCCTACACCTTTTTTTCAAGGAAATCATTTTGAAGTCTTTATCACAACTATCACAATAACACAACGCACTAAAATAATTCCTTTTTATTCACGACACCATAATGTGTTTGTCACAAATCAATTAATTTTTCATTAAAACTCATTTTGTGTAAAACTGTTTATCATTCACAGTGTTTTTCATAAAGTTTTGTGAGGTAACAATTTAAACTGACACTTTGATATGAAACTAAGTTTTGATGGCACTTTATTCAAAAATACCAAAAATACCACCAATTATTATTTATTTAACTTATAAAAACTGTGGCACCACTTTTTTTACAGCATTTCCAGGGTGTAATTGACATTTGTATGATAACGACAACACGTTTAACCTCAAATCACAATTGAGTCGAACTGAGTCAGCGTTTGGTGCGGAACGTACTTGTATTGTTGTGTGGAAAATGGCTCATACATGCATACAAAAACAGTAATTAACTAGGAGTAGGGAAAAAAATTTAAAACAAACACAAATTATTTTCTAACTATGAAAAGAAACAGAATTTACAATAAAGATAACTTAAAAGAAATTATCTTTTAATTCTTTTGTTTGTCTCGTATGCAGTTGCGCTTCTTTTTTAATTATTTTAAGAAGGGATCAAAGTTCAAAAACATTTCTTTGTTTTAATCGCTTAGGAAAATGTTGTTACGCATGCAGATTCTCTTAATTCAACCTATTAACTTGTATTTCCTCTATAAAACATAACTTGCCCAACTGATAAAATAGTAGTAACAAAGTGCGCTATGATTTAAGGCGAAACTAATCATTCACTAGTTGGCTCCGTTCAATTTAAAATTAAAAATAAATAATAAATGCTAAACCAAGAGCATTTCTTAACAAGTACTAGCAAATTGTTCTGTGAAATTAGATCAATATAATCGTTCATTAGTTGGTTCAACTTAGTTTAAATTAAAAGTTTCAATAACAATAAAAAAAGAACTCATAAATACGTTTAATACATTTATTTGAAAAACGAATAATAAACACAAAACAACTAAGAACTTTCTGTCTGCTAACCTCCTGAATCGGCTCTTTTTCGTCTTTTTTTAACATCAACTCATCTCCAATACACGATCTTGATCTTTTAATTCTTTTTTTATGATTTTCTTTAGAAATTTCTTATACAAAAATACATAACTAACATCTATAACATTAAAGGCACCATCTTTTTTATCACCATGATCATTAATTGTACGTAAATAGATAAGTAACTGCACATAGAATTTAGCAACCTCGTAGTTACTTAAGTACATTAACAGTTTGTCTTTATTTAATAGGTTTCTTGTACTAGGCAAAAGACTAGTTTTTCGTATATTAAAAGCTAGAGATACAAATTTCAATGCCTCGTCGCATGTTTCTTCTTCAAATAAGAAACGAAAAACGATTATGAGTAAAGTTAATTTGTCAGTCTTGTCTGCACATTTAAAATAGTAAATTATCGTCGACGCAAGGTAGAAGTCTTTTTCAACAACTTCAAAAATAAAAGAATCCTTAATCGATTTAATTACGCTTTTTATAAATTGTTTGTCGCAATCTAATAAATTTAAATCTTTACTTAACAACGCTGCAACTACCGACGTTACATACACGTTGTTAATATTAATTTTTTGGTACTGTCCCCGAACAAAAGAAATAAGTAACGGATTTACACGAATTTTCTTTAACTTTTGAAGTAAGTATAAAACTAAGTTACTACAAATACTGTTAGAATATTGACAATTCAACTGAAAACTATTCAGTAGACTTACAACTAAGGTATCACAAATAGAAGAGACCACATTAATATCATCACTAGAAATTCTTAAAAACCTAGCAATACTATTTGATAGACAAAGAGATTTAAACCCAATAGGTACCTCACTATTTAGTATTATCTTTATCACATTGTTTAAGGAACCAATAGGTACACTCTTTAATAGATAAGGAATGTAATTTTGCACACCCATCCGTTCTTCATAAGTAAATCGACTCTTTTTAAAAAGTTCTAACCCAAAGCATTGGTCCATACTCACAATATTGATTTGTAACATTAAAAACAAAGTACGATAATTATTACTTTGTGCACTTAAATATCTAATAATTTTCTGAAAACCTTCATCAACGAGAATACGATACTTATCACAAACAGCAATCTGGACGTCTAAGGTAGTATATCGGAGATATAGGCCTTTTAATAAGGTGGTGATATTTCGAAAAATATTTTTGAGCATCTTGTGAAAATGAACCTGAATATAGTCGACAATTTCTACAATAATTCCGGGAATCTTCTCATTAGTACAAAGCGATGAAATGACACGTGCTGCAAAATTTCCCGACACTTCGTTATACAAGACTAAATCAACGAAAACATTTACGAAAATTTCGTTTATATCACGTGTATAAGCGATCAAAAAGTTGTCATCGGAAAAATGGGATTCCAAGAAAAATGATAAAATGGCTGTGGTGCTATCAAGTGAAACATCGTCGTCTAAACCTACTAACGTTCTAAACAAAAAACGAACAACATCAGGGTAAAGAAAATAAATAACTTCAATGTTGAGTGGTCTTAAACCAGCGCTTGACTGACCAAGAAAAATATTTAGGAACGATCGGTGTAGCTGTAGTATGGCATTCCTGCAAAAGAAAATGATTTTTAAAAATCATTAAAAATTAGATTTGTTTCTTCAGTTTTTTTTTCTCGTGTAAACATTAAATTAAATTAGCAGGTGCAAAAAGCTACACAAACTAAAAACCCGGAGAAGCCCCTAAACGAATTATAGTCAACCCCCGTAGCTATAAGTCTCATACTTTTTGCATAAGAAAATCTAAAATCTATAGCTTCAGGGGCAGTTCTATAACGTATTATCTTATATTACAAACAAATTCTAGTTGTTATTGTAATTTTGAAAATATAAAAATATAAACCAAATTTTTCCCCACAAAAAATAAAAACAGAAACAGAAACATAAACACCAGGAGATCTAGCAATTGTGGCTAAAGCAAAAAATAATGACGACGAAGAATCACTGTTGGTAGTGGTATTGTTTACGTTCAACAAATAAGATGTTATATTTTGATTTTGTATGATATTTATATTGTCAGGACCGTAGTTAGAAGAAAATTATACCTGTAAACTATAAGTTGGGGATGAACTGAGTTTGTATATTTTTTATTGTTATTATTTTTGTCNGTCAACCCCCGTAGCTATAAGTCTCATACTTTTTGCATAAGAAAATCTAAAATCTATAGCTTCAGGGGCAGTTCTATAACGTATTATCTTATATTACAAACAAATTCTAGTTGTTATTGTAATTTTGAAAATATAAAAATATAAACCAAATTTTTCCCCACAAAAAATAAAAACAGAAACAGAAACATAAACACCAGGAGATCTAGCAATTGTGGCTAAAGCAAAAAATAATGACGACATGCATAAGCCAACACCAAAAGGAACACTTTACATTTTAGGTTGAAACCAAAATTTAAATTACTTTAGCTTCCAATTGGGCTTAGCAATTAAACGTATACTCTGGATTAGGATAGTTTGAGCATATTGATGTGTTGCAAGTACAACGTTTGGATCTTCAACGAGGGCCTGAAGACAGTTGACCGACGTTGTCAGCGAATTATCAGACGAACGATTGTCATTAATAACATCGACAAGGAATGACATGCACCGATTAAGTAACGGCTAAAAAAACAGTTGACATAATTACATTTCAAAAATATCATATTTATCAATAACTATGCCAATTGTTAGTATAAAAGAGTTACAGGATTAATCTGTAGTTAGTTTAACAAAAAAAAAAAAATGGAATTACTTTGTCGGGCAAATTGTCAGCAGTAGAGATTGCATGAATTACAAATCTAAATTCAGCAGATCTCCTGATTTTTGAATTAAAATTATCCTCCGAACTAATGACGGATTCCAATAAAGTTTCTAAAAATTGAAAGATCAAAACCTTATGTATAGGTGGCACATCGGGATACATTATGTTAATGCATATCTTTCTCAGTAGTACAGCTGCCTCGGTCATTGCTCTTCGCATGTTCGTTGATGATATTATTTTGTTCGATATTTTCACCGATTCACTTATAATACCGTCGTCTTTGGTTTTGATTGCTACATGTCCCACAAAATCGAATCCATGCTATTAAAAAGAAATATTGAGGCACATTAGAGTAGAAAAAAAAACAGAAACTTACCCGAATTGCACACTCCAACTCCGGATGACTTAAACAGAAACCCTCAAGGAGATTCTTCAGTCCTCTGGAGGCAGCTACAGGGTTTGAGCATTTGATTAACAAATCCAAACCAATTATAATTTTATGAGTTATGCTTAAAATACTTTCTGTATCTATTCCTGTACAGAAACCTTCTTTATATACGCCAGCAAGAAGAGCCAAATGAGTACAACTAGGGAATATTTTTTTAATATCAAAGTCCTTATTTATATTATTAACGATTTCTTTTGTAGTAGTGTTAAATAAGTCAACGTCTTCCGTAGATAAGTACTTTAAGTGAGTTATAATCATTTTAATTATATTCTCTGTCTGAATATACGAGCCTTCTTCGACAACGTTGAACGCCCAAGTTAACATGTCTTGGTGTCCTTCTTTTGTAAGCCGTAACAAAAACAGTTCATAAAAAAAGGTCAACATTATGTTATTACTTAAGTTTTTACAAATAAATTCGTTTTTTAACGCTTGAAGGATACCGTCGTCGCATATAGTATCTAAAGTAAAATAGACCACTGTATCATTTTCTATTATATTTTGTTCTTCTTCAGTTAACACATAACGAAGTTTTAACTGCTTTTTAATGAATACTGACGATATTGCCGTATAAATTAAAACGCCCTTTCCAAAATCTGTCTTTTCCTTCATATTTGAGAACATAAGCTCAGTAACAAAGCCAAGAAAATTTTCATAATCATCTAACAGATCTTCGTTCTGGGTAATATGCATTTGAACGAGCAAATGAGAAAAAAAGTATCTCATTTCTTTCCCAACTAAACAAAGTTCATTCATAGCAACGTTTGCAATAAAATCACCGAAAAGTTCCAAGTGCCAAGCTGTTAGCAAATCTATTTTCTTAGGAAAGCAACAGATTGCTTTAAAACTATTTGAACAGCATTCCAATGAATCCACGGAGAAAAAAGATTCAATCAAAGGAGAATAATTGACAGCGTTAATATAACCACGCTGAATTCCTAGGATTACTAAATGAGACAACTCAACAGGATTTACTGACGATTCAGCTAGTTTCATGAAATCATTCCTATATTTGACGAGCGCCAAAGCATATATATGAGTAAGTTTGTTTATTCTAAATGTGCTCCTAAAACAATTTAGCTGTTAATAAATACTATAATTAAAATAGCTACAATGTTCACAAGCTGTAAATAATTTAACTTACTTTTTTGGCTCATGAAATACTTCTTCAAACAAGGAAACATGTTGATGAATCTTATCTTTGTAATCGTTGAATGGCATCTTTGGTAGCAAGACTTTAACGACCTTTTTGGCGAAGGGTGCAGTACTTTGACGGGATATGCCTATGAGAGTCCATAATCCTAGTCTTAAAGAATACTTTTGTACTATATTCTCGGGAAAATATTTTACTAAAGCTTCAATAATTACAAAAAGTGAACAGTTATAAAATGTTTGAGAATTAACTATAGCTCTGAGGTATATCTCCAAGGTTTGATTAGAAACTAGCCCCATAATTGCATCATAAACTTTATGTAGGTAAGGCTTTATTGTCATCTGTGTTGGCATTACTTTCTTAATGGTAAAAAGAAAAATTGTGTTTTTTGCTTTTGCTGTCAGTTGGTTCTTGTGCTTTTCAAGAGTACAGACAAATGTTTTAGCAAGAGCAATTGATGTGTATGTATTGAAGTCGATGAGATGAACCAAATAAAGTATTATTAGGCAGGTAAACTGGTCATAATCTTTTCCAGCTGACTCCACATCTGATGCACTCCAAGTTATATTACGAAGACCAACCATAAGAGCTCTCACAAAATTTACACAGTTCCTGACACTCAGTGGTTTACTAAATTGATGAGGTGAAAACATAATTCGGTTTTTGTCAGCACAACTAATAATGGTTCCTATCAAACTGAGAATATCAGAAATTCTACCATTGAGAACGTAAGACACTGATTTAATTATGACTGATCCAGCTAATTCCAACTCTGTACACGAATATGTTCGGAGATCACAGGTAGTAATGAAATTTATTAAAGATTCAATCACTTCCAAAAGTTCTTGCTGATTTGCTTCAGGGTTGTTTACTTGTTTTTCTATTTGGTCACCCTAACATGAAAAGAGTAAAAATTAGACACAGCAGATTCATTAAGCAATCCAAGTTATTGGGAAAAGACTGTAAAGAACATCATAATAAATACGAAAGCATTAAAAAAGTAAAAAGATTTTAACATCTCTTAACCTCAAAATTTAAAACTAATATATCAAAGTATGGGGATGTTGTTTATGGACATAATAATATATATATTTACGACCTAATTAATATTGAAATGTCCTTAAATAGATTTAGTCGTAGTTTTTACTGTGGTTAAGGATATTTCTTATGTCTATATTAGTTAATATTACAAGTTCACAGGTACAAATATTTATGAAAGAAAAATAACTTACCAATATAAGTAATAAATAGGGACAACATTTCCATTTAGGAGGTAAAACCTCTGAGTCCACATTAGGTTCCATTTCGATATAAATAATTAAAATTTTAAGCAGAAAGAACAATTCACCGAGACATTATTTTCAACTTTAATCTAAGGTTATGTACTCTAGCTTGTATAGTTCATTGATGTTTATGACCTTCTACTTCCATAGATAGTATTGCCAACATCTAATTGCAAATAATTTTTAAATCAGAAATAAACGGTACCAATCCATAAAAAGCCGCCATATTTGTTAAGTTTTCAAAATATCTTTAAAAGTAATGTAATTCTGATATAATCCATCATGTTATACATTTAATAGGTGAAGTTAATTAAACCAATATGGAAATTAATGCTTTCAAGCTTTGAAATACTTTTTATGTGTAGCATAAACTTAATAAAGTGGTTGAGAATATATAGTGCGGCGGTTTTATAAAGTATGTTTAATAAAATGGTAAATGACCAGCGTTTACATACAAAATTATTATAAAAAAGGGAAGAAAAAACGTCTTTTGAACATTATAACTTTACTTGAGCGATAAGAAAAGTAATTGTGAAAGATATGATACTACCTTTGTGGATTGTCGCCGGGGGTTGCTTAAACATTGTGGTCTCTCGTTATGATTGGTGCCCATACTGGTAACTCTAAGAGAGGGTATGAATGACATGATACCCTTTGCGTACGAGAACACCGTTCAAGAAGTAAGAGTTATTTCGGTAGTCAGGTGTTAAGTATGTACCGGCAAATGCTAAAAAATAGGTATGAATGGGGGTGGCGTCAGTAGCTTTTCCCCGGCCAGAGGGCACGAGCGCGCGCATATATCGACCGGGATTCAACCCCTGGACGACACCCTCTTCACCATGCAACACCATTTAGTTATTGCACTCTCTGAATAACACTTGTGTTACGTTTGGTAGTGTACGTTATGTAATAATATCATTCCTTGCATAATTGCTTACATTCGTAATAAAGCTAATAATATTGTCTATATTTATCGATAGTATAAATTAATTATATTAATGTTTATTAACGGTTCCTCCAATCAGTTGTAATTGTTGTACGTATTCTAGGTTGCTTAATATCTGTACTTTAGAGATTATTATAATTCACAGTGCAATCTTAAATTATCTGTTTACTATTTCAATTATTCACGGTACTTTAAAAAAATCTGCGATATTACCATACGTCCTTTATTCAACATCTCCGTGGACTTAATAGTACTACCACCCCCAACCCTTGAGATCTACTATTGTGTATTTTATAAGAGGAACACCAAGAGCGGTAAGTTAACATATATATTTCACTTTTCAAACTTTATTAAACTTTTTCTTTTCTATCTACCACATACTTTAGGTACTTTACGATAGTTTTCTTACTTTTTACAATCAGCCAGGCATTATTAAGAAAAGGCATTCATACCCCCTCTTATACTTTTACTATTTCTTTCATGAATTGATGAGGCGCAACTTTTTTTTTACCTTTTTGAACAGGCCTTGTTTACATTTGTGTGCGATAAGTGGTGCCTTAAGCTAGTTTAAAAAATTCTGGCGACTTATTAATGTTTCGATCTCTTTATGTTGGATACATATATGATAATGATCACAAACTGGCTGGCTTGGTTGGCGGGGTTGTTTGACAGCAGGGAGTTCTCGCGATCAATACTAACGCAGCTTGGCAAAATATATATACATATGTAAAAGCTTTTGATTCCATTATTTAATACCCTCATCTAAAGATATCGCACTCAGCTTTCAACTATTTTATAAAAAAAATTGCAATCTGAAAAAATAGTTCAAATAAAAACTACCCTATTATGTGTGGTTTCTTAATTTTTTTAAGGTCAATACAAAAAGTATAACTTCACCTTGTCCGCCCTACTTTTCTTAAATACAATAACTTAAAAGAATAACAATCATTTTGCCAATTTCGCTTTAATTTGTCGTCAAACCATTGCAAAATATTAAAGTTTAAATTATTAAGTCAAGAATTTGGGGTATACTATTGCTGGTATCTAAGTAGGTCGTTCTAGGAACTGTAGTTAAAATCAAAGATGGCAGACTAAGGATGGGGTTGTAATAATAAAAAAAAATAGACATCTTTCTAGTGGTATTAAAAGTAATTTAGTATTTCAAATAATCTTTAAGTATACATTATATTATCTTATCATTGGAAAAAAAGTAAAGTCTACATGCATATACTTTTGTACTGCACTGTACATTCACAAGATTAAATATGTAATAATTAATTACAANTTGTGTGGAAAATGGCTCATACATGCATACAAAAACAGTAATTAACTAGGAGTAGGGAAAAAAATTTAAAACAAACACAAATTATTTTCTAACTATGAAAAGAAACAGAATTTACAATAAAGATAACTTAAAAGAAATTATCTTTTAATTCTTTTGTTTGTCTCGTATGCAGTTGCGCTTCTTTTTTAATTATTTTAAGAAGGGATCAAAGTTCAAAAACATTTCTTTGTTTTAAAAATCGCTTAGGAAAATGTTGTTACGCATGCAGATTCTCTTAATTCAACCTATTAACTTGTATTTCCTCTATAAAACATAACTTGCCCAACTGATAAAATAGTAGTAACAAAGTGCGCTATGATTTAAGGCGAAACTAATCATTCACTAGTTGGCTCCGTTCAATTTAAAATTAAAAATAAATAATAAATGCTAAACCAAGAGCATTTCTTAACAAGTACTAGCAAATTGTTCTGTGAAATTAGATCAATATAATCGTTCATTAGTTGGTTCAACTTAGTTTAAATTAAAAGTTTCAATAACAATAAAAAAAGAACTCATAAATACGTTTAATACATTTATTTGAAAAACGAATAATAAACACAAAACAACTAAGAACATTTTTTTACAAATACAGAAAACGTTTAAAACTCAAGGAAACAACTGCAACGAGAAAACAGCGATAAACACTGAATTTTCGTTAAACTATAGTAAACGTCTTTTAATTCTTTTTTTAATTTTTTTACAGTTTTATTACATTTATGAAGAACATTAAGATATAATATCTCAGAATAAGTTTACTTATAACTGATAAGGCTGAACTTATTCGTTAAATTTCACTAATACCATCTTTAAAAGACGTTTTGGCAACAGTGGTATTCACCCCTAATTTTGTGGCACGTGCCATATATATAAAAGCGTACAATAGTGTGTGGTGCTGGACGAATAATAAAAAGGGTGGGTATTCTTCCCTACAGTAAATATTAATTGCCTTGTATTAGAAAAATTTTTAAAGTATAGTTCGGTTTTTCATATACATATTACTTATTCAAGTATTTACTTCAAACCATACTCTCAAGAATTTTTGCCTGGGACTGTACATTCCTACATACAGTATGCTGTTTTATTGTTAGTTTAAATTATGTAGGTACTTTCTTATTAGAAGTAATGTAAATAATTAATGTGTGGGGATGTAATTTGTGCTTTTTTATATAGAAAAAGTGAAATAATAACTCAGGCTTAATTCCAAAAAGAAAAATTAAAGGTAAAGTAAAGTATATTGTTAATGTTCCTGAATATGTAAAAGAAACAAAAGAAACATCAAACCTAACCTATAAATTGAAAATATGTTTTTTAAAACTTTTGTTGATACAAAGTAGCCATATTTTTTTAAAAAAGGAAATATTTATTTAAAAATCTACTTTTAACAGGCTTTAAGTTTTTAAAGCGTTATTATTTACTACGCACGCGTAAAAATGAGGGGCCTAGCTTTTGGCCAAACCCACACGTTATTATGTTACAGTCATGGCAGTGTGAATAGTGAGAGTATTTAGCGCGAGAGAACTTTCGTTTAGTTTACTTTTTTTATTTCATTTTGTGTTTAATTTATTTATTATAACGGAATTTATAATTTTCGCGGGTGCTTCATTTCTTTCATGTTTTTGTGGATGCTTTCATGAATTGCTGCCTGTTAGGTAGGTAAATTAAATGTGTCGTGTCAGCGTTAAGCGTCACCCACAATAATGTTTTATTAAAGATACTTACCTATAGTTAATTAAAATTATTTGAATGCAGACAGTACTTTAGTTATCATTAAAAATGTTTCACTGGCCAGTTGTTGCATTAACTAGTTGGCACCAGGTAATTCTGATAAGGGGTTGAAAGATAGTAGAACATAGCCTGTTTGTTTGTTTACATACATTCAATTATTTTGTTTTCATTGCTCTTCATTTGTTCAAAGAATAACAGCTGTAGGTACTACAAATGTTGTTACTTTATAGTGTTATTCCATTTATACTGGAAATTATTAAAACATTACCATTATTTACAGTTAAAAATTGGCCCTTTTTACAAAAAACGAAATATACATCCAGTAATTTACGAATTTTTAATTTTCCTGAGACGCAACAATATGTTCATGGATATTAAGGTTTTGTATATACTTCTAAATCCAAAAATAGACAGTGGTCTAAATTTACACTGAATTTCATATTGATGTGTTCTAGGTTACAAGGAAGTAGCAAGCCACAAAAATATAATGGAACCTAAGTAGATTTACAGATCATTTCCACATTTTAGTATTACCTGTTAATGCTTTAAAGTACTTATCCACATTTTCTTTTTTCTCCTTTATGCCTGCATTATATTTTTTTAAATGGGAGTAGGTACATTTAATGTACCCCTTTTTTGAATATAATATATAAATAACAAATATAATAGCAGAAACCCTTACATTAATGATTGATAATGTATTTGCAAGCATATTTACTTGAGAAATCACAATAAATATATTCATATCAAAATTTTGGTCATGCAATGACCATCAATACACACAGTATAATTAACAACCTGAACCATTTCTGCAAGTGTTATTTGATCTTTTTTATGGGTATAATTACTGCATGCATACTACATGCATAAAAAATGTAGAAAGTTTCAAATTGATTCGTTTTTCTTATATGTATATAGGGTGATCAGCTAAAAGAATTGCTACTATCTAATGAATATGTGTATAACAGGTGTTTGTGGCAAGTTAAATTTTAGGGATATGATCTGATAGTACCAATGTATCTGTTTTTTGATTTTAAAATGGTAATTATTTTTCTCTTTTCCAGATTTTAGTCGCATTACTCTGAATATCTGAAGAAATTCTAGTCAGTTTTCGTCCAACATCGTTTTCTCAATTTTAATTTATTAAAACTTCTTTAAGAAAGGTAACATAGGACCAATAAATATGATGTCAAACGGCTTGGATGCTGGAGTAGTGGGCCAACAAAATGGCGGCAGTGGTGGACAGGGCGGCGGTCAGGAGGAGTCAAAAACAAATCTCATTGTTAATTATTTACCTCAGACAATGACGCAAGAAGAAATTAGATCTCTGTTCTCTAGTATAGGAGAAGTTGAAAGTTGCAAGTTAATTAGGGATAAAGTCACAGGTGAGGCTTCCCTTCCTTCTAACTTAGGTAAGCAATAGTACGCAAGCGCCTTGTAACAATCTTAAGAAGCACTGCGACACTTACGCTCTGTACATTAGAGTGTGTCGAAAAAAAAGGACTCAGAATAAATAAATAATTGAGTCATATTAAAGAAAATGTTATCCCTGGAGATGTAGCCAGCCCTTACTTTAGGGACAACATTGTTAAAAATTATTGTCTTATTCAAATAGTTCAATATTAGTAAATTCTGCCACAGGTCGTTTTTCAAGGAATTAATTTCTATAGAAAATTTTTTAGGGGGGTTAACTTTATGAAGTCGACAATTCCACAAAACTACTGAATACTAGTTTTTCTGAACTCTATCATTTCCTAGATATAAAATATTTAAATGCTAGAGGCATTTTATTTTGAAGTAAAATTAAACATTAAAAATATCGAAAGTTACACTTTTTTGACACACCCTACTGTACATTATCTTATCCTGGTCTACAAATGGGCTCTAATCAAATACAAAATGTTTTTTTATTGTAAAAAGTCAATTTGCCAAACGGTTACTAGTTATAATAAATAAAATATAATCTGTTGAGACATGTTACATTTGTACAACCCATCATACACATGTGTACTGCACACAGAAATCGCGATGTGACCATTTTAGTTACCTATTTGTATGTAAAGATATTAAATATATTTTAGGCGCTACATAAATAAATAATAATAATACTTTTATGTTTTTAAAAAAAGAAGAGTATTTACGTAGACAGCGTTAGTTTTCGTAAACAATACGTAATTGAATTAAAAACTTTAATTTTGGCTTATTATGCCACATCCTGATTAACATAAACTGCTCTATTATAGTACAGCGGCTATTTTATGATATCGGTTATTTTTTTCCCACATTCTTTTTATTGCTTGTCGAGTACATCTTTTCCTCATTTTATTTATACTCGTCAAAAAAATAAACATTGAATTTTGCGTCAGCGCCGATACGAATTACCGATATTAGTTTTTGGAATTTGGGTTATGATATAAACAGAACTATTTGTGGCCAGTTGATGAGATCCCTGCTTTAAACTAAGTTTAATAAATCCTATTAATAAGTATGTTTCAATGAGTTTCTTTTTTAATTAAACTTTTTTTTTTAGAAATGTCGAAATGAATTTTTTGCTGTATCAGAATTAATTTCTAAAAAGGGACTACAATGCTGAGCTTTTAATCGATACCGGTTGCTTGTACTCTTCAAAGTATTTGTATTGCACGTTAATGTGTATGTTGCCGTTATATACATTGTATATAGGTTCCATTTAATGTTGCTTGTATGTACTTCGGGGGCGGCATTTTTCACTACCAAGAGAGCGCCTCTCGTGGAACGCGCCCGAATTAGAGTGTATTGATTCACCACCGTGGATATTAAACGGTGTAGCTCTTTATATTTATATAAAGCGACCACATAGAGGCATATGCCTATGTACCTACGCTACATTACAATATAGAGATGTTTCTGACCTAAATTTTATTTTTTTTGCTTTTGATTGATAACAGAAACGGTATAGGTTCGTAAGCTTCCGGCGCCTTGTCTGGACTCTAAAGTTTAGGATTCTGGATTCACACCCTGTCATGTTTCGTCCTCGATTTCTGTAGACATCTTCAGGACTCGTCTGATACTAAAATGAACCCAGAATCCTTAACCGTTTTAGAAAAAGAAACTCATTGTATACGGATACAGGGAGATATATCACTCCATTTGAAATGCTTGAAAATGTGAGTAGAATCTCAAGCATGTGAGTGAAACACTCTTTCTACTCGCTCCTTGAGTATCAACTCTAGAAGTCTCTAAATATTCACAATTGGCGAAGTTAAGTCTGCTTACCAACGAGACTCCTATTTTTTAAAGTTAGGCACTCATTAGCGCGAATAATTACTCAGAAAAAGAGAGCAGACACTCACATGTTTGAGACTACTCACATTTTTACATATTTCAATTGGAGTGCTGATATACTAAGCACCACTCAACTTCATGCATGCCATCCGTACTGTTTTTATATAATTGTAGTATAAAGTTGTGAGTTAATTATTTTTTTGTTCTATTTCTTTGGCAGGTCAAAGTTTAGGATATGGTTTTGTTAATTATCACAGACCAGAAGATGCCGAGAAAGCAATCAACACACTCAATGGTTTGCGGTTACAAAATAAAACAATCAAGGTATGATAGCGATAATCGAAATTGTATTTCCGTACGTGGATTATACAATTTTTAATTGCTTGCACACGGATACTTTTGTGTTACATATTTGTGTAATTTTCAAATAAGTTTTATGTAAAGTATGTAACGTTGTGTAACCACAATAACTGAAGCAAAAGTAGCGATTGATGTAAGCAATTAAAATACATTCAAACTGGTGCCAAGTATGCAGGTCAAGCCCGGTATTGAAAACATCTTCTAACTTGATTAATTATCGGGGTATAACATTTAGCTTGGAATTTACTTGCCATCTTTTATCTCACGCGACACCCTCGGACTTTCCCGAGTATCAAGAAAAAGTTGGATAAAAATAACATTCTTAATTAAATTATTTGTATCTCGTATTTATAACTTATTCGCATATTTCATTTCTATTTTAGTTCTTTTCTAAATTTATATCTGCGTACTATTTCTTGGAAACGTGTAAATTGCTCCCAACAAAATTAATAACTACCGGGGCACTTCAAAAAGTTTTAAAAAACTTTTCGTGCTTTCAGGTATCATATGCACGGCCTAGTTCAGAAGCAATTAAGGGTGCCAACCTGTACGTATCAGGACTGCCCAAGAACATGACCCAACAAGACTTGGAAGCACTCTTTAGCCCATATGGACGTATTATAACATCTCGCATTTTGTGCGACAATATAACCGGTTAGTGTTTTCTTCTTCTTGTTCTTCTTATCTATTTATCATCGTAGCTTCTTGTGTTTCATTATTTAAAAAGCTCTTCAACTCGTGAATACTTTCAGTTTTATAAATTTAATTTTTTAACGCGACGAACTTTTTTATACATGGTCCTTTACTAGCCCATGTTATATTTGGTGCCATGATACAGTTCTTTTATTTTTTTTCTTACTCCGCCGTTGAGTTTTGTTCAATTTAAAGAGCTTATTTGTTGATTTCTTTTCAGTTATTTATATAATATGCTTTAGTAGCTCTGTTTTTTGCAATTTGTAAAAGTTGAACCTTAGCTTTCGATTTCGTTGAAAGTAAACAATTGAATTTAATTTCTGCATACTGCAAGTTGAACAAAAGTGTGGAATAGTACATTTCACATTTCGAAAAACAAATACATACAAAATACATTAACACAATTATTATTATTAAGCGATTTTCATTATGTTAATTATTATTTTTTGTTTTAATTATCATTGTAGCTTCATTTAATATTATTTGTTATGTAGTGAATTTTTTACCTAAATTATTTCTGAAACGTGGCGGTATTTGTATTTAACTATTATTGTTTCTATAATTTATAGAAATTTGGGGTTTTTAGAGGACTAGAACTAGGAATAAAATAAATCGATTACATACAAATATTCCTAATTAATTAAATATAAAATTAGAAGGGCGGGTTTATAAATTACATTATAATAAACAAAATTAACAATTATCAAAATTTAAGGTTTATATTTTCTTGCGATATTTAAATTTTAAAAAATCAAATAGTAATTATAGTTAAGTAAATACCGCCTTGTGATTTTGTTGATTATTTATGTTGAAATGCTTATACTTTTGCGTTATTATTCTCTTCTCTTTCTTAGTACGTCAATTTGTCACGGGGGCTGGAGAGAATTTAACTGGTACGTACTACCCCTTTTTTTTTTGTAACACGCCACTAGAAACACTCACAATATAATCCAATCAATCACAATTTGGTTGTTCTGTTTAGGCTGTCGAAAGACGATTTTTTAATTATTTTCTCTCGTTAACTGTTCTAGTTTTAAAAATTTTAAAACATTTACAAAATTTCATAAACATGTCTGTATGAACCCCCGAAAGCAAATGACGGTTGTATTGTTATTACAACATTTATCTGTTAATGTTTTTTTTTTATTTTTTTTTTCAAGTTTTAGCATGTTACTAATTGATTTTGTTTTATTTTATTGTTTTCTTTTTGTTTTTCTTATGTTGCATTTTTTTTGTTATTATTTTACAACAAGCAGAGCATCCACTACAAAACACATGCATATACACATGCTCATAACTACACACCAAATTTAATATTGGAAAAGAAAAAATAATGAGTTATACCTATTTTAAAATAATTGAATAATATACAGTATATTAAAATTAATTAATTTTCTGTGTAGGTATGACTTGTTAATAGTTGTTCCTAAGATAAGTTAGCAAAACTGTTACATGGTATTAAATTAATCGTTTCAATAACGGTTTTGCTTTCAAAAGTAAAGTAACAAACAGTAATTACTCATTTCAAAGGTAGCTTGAAGACTTCAAAGAAATTCACTAACGCTAATAAGCAAACTATTCATAGCATTTTAAGTTTATTTTTAAATTGTCGTATGGTACTTAGTGACATTATAATATTAAATTCTAGTTGTTGTTCTTCAGGCAACTGACTAAATAAATGTATCATTGCATTTTATATTGGATAGTGTCAGATTTAATAGAGACGTTTTACCTGGACGAAGCTTCATATTTTGTTTTATAGGCCTGTCGAAAGGGGTCGGATTTATAAGATTCGATCAGCGTATGGAGGCTGAACGTGCAATTCAAGAACTAAATGGAACCATCCCCAAAGGGTCCACGGAACCCATTACTGTTAAGTTTGCTAACAATCCTAGTAACAATAATAAGGCTATCCCACCCCTAGCAGCTTATTTGACACCACAAGCAACCAGGCGCTTTGCAGGACCGATACACCATCCCACAGGTCGATTTAGGTTCGTTTTTTTTTTTTTGTGTTACTCTGTTATGTACTCCTCTCTATACAGTTAAAATTAGAATTGATGGCTATCTGTAATTTCGAATTGATGTGATACTGAAATGGTACGATGTATTTAGGTATTCTCCGCTGGCCGGGGACCTATTGGCCAATTCGATGCTACCTGGGAACGCAATGAATGGCTCCGGATGGTGTATATTCGTTTATAATTTGGCACCGGAAACGGAAGAGAACGTATTGTGGCAGCTTTTTGGTCCGTTCGGCGCCGTCCAGAGCGTTAAGGTAATTAGAGACCTACAGACAAATAAATGCAAAGGTTTCGGCTTCGTGACGATGACGAATTATGACGAAGCAGTTGTCGCGATCCAGTCCCTAAACGGCTACACGCTCGGTAATCGAGTGCTGCAGGTCAGCTTTAAGACCAACAAGAGTAAGACCACATAGAAAAGCGGCGAAACGCCGCTACCGTGAAGTGTAGACACCGCGACCCATGCCGCCTCCCTGTCCGCCTCTTCCTCATTCCTCTAATTTAGTATTTATTGATCAATTAATTATTATTCTATTATGCTATTTGAGATGTTTGGTTTTCCTGTTTAGTTGAGTGAACTAGGCGGAAGAGGGAGTGCCGCATGGGTCGTCGACTTGTGGCAAGGGGAGAAGCGTAACAGCAACCCCCTCGCCACGGTTACTTAGTACTTATATAAGTTACGAAACTAGTCAAAAAGTGCATTCGCGTTTTTTTTTACCGACGTACTTTACAAATTTTCTTTAGTCTCTTTTCCCCATATACCTTTAAAAAAAAAAAGAAACAACTCACATAATTATTGTATATGAAGGATGAGTATAATAATATATTATTATTACATGGGGTATTATCGAAGATGACGCACTAGAAAATAATAATAATGATTATTCTGTGTAGTAATTTATTTTTCGTATTTGATAAGTTGACTTAGAGATCATTTGAAATGTATTTATATGTAGTGTTTGTGTAATTTATATATATATATATGTTATTATGTAACTAGTAGCAATGCAACCAATTCCCGTTGCGCACGTGTAGAAGTCGGTTGGTTCGAATGCGGCTGGCTTCTTCCGGCGGTATCGGGGCATGGCTGTTGTCTTTGGATTAGCGGGGAGGGAGGCAGCCTGGGTTCACACTTATCCAACAGAAACACAACACAGGGCGTACGCTTATAGAAAAAAAAATACCGTTCCAAATAAGAT
This sequence comes from Agrilus planipennis, assembly GCF_000699045.2. Lineage (NCBI taxonomy): Eukaryota > Metazoa > Arthropoda > Insecta > Coleoptera > Buprestidae > Agrilus > Agrilus planipennis. Next base: position 386,280 of record NW_020438872.1, on the reverse strand, counting down.
ATACAATTATACATATGTAAAAAGAAAACAAGGAAGATAAAACCCGTGCTCGCCTTTCAGTTCCGCCGAATCTCTCTCTCTCTCTCTCTTATTAGTGTGTTTTGTGTTTTTATGGTTAAGTCTTTAGCACTTTACCTAATTTCCGTGTTTTTTCTTTTCGCTTTCCTTTCAGCCTTTTCTAACTGTTATTACTATTTATTTCGTTGCGGAAGTACACACACAATTAATTAATTTTTGTAATGGTTCTATAAAGTACTAGGTAGTACTACTACTACTATTATTATTATTATTGAAACATCTGTTCTATCATCGATCATCGCAACGGTATGCAACGCTTTGGCAAGACCTTATTTATTTATTAATTGATATCTATTTCTTTCTTCTCTTATCTAATTAATTGGTTTCTATTGGACATGCCAGGCAAAGTGAATCAGGTTCTTTTCAGAGTCGAGTTTTTATTTTTTTTTATTTTCTGTTTCATAAATTGAAGAAAACTGTCTGCCTGTTCCATCGACTTCTTGCACGTGTTTCTTAAACGAAGAAGTTCTTCTCACATATATTTATTATATTAATTCGAAGGTAATTCATGTAAATTTTCTGTTAACAACTGATAAGGTTGACAACTATAGTAGAACTTTTTGGCTTAAATTGCACGTAAGACAGCAGATGGATGTTTTTCTTCGGCTTATTACTTTTGATTTAGTTTTAGTTATTTATAGCTAAGTAATTTTTTATTTTGTCATTTTTATTTTGGTTGAAGCAGTCTGCCTTAATGTGAAAAAGCGATTAAAATTTTCTTTATACTTATCTTTTTGTTTTGATTTAGTTCTTCCCATTCTTTATGGTAGCTCTAGACCTAGATCTTTTTTCACTCAATCGGCCAAATGCATGTATCTGCAATGTACATGAAACCTTCTGTCTCGTAAAAAAAAAAAATAAAAAACAAAGCAACACACTTCCAAATAATTGCATTCTATACAATGATAAAAGTACAAACGCGAATTTCTCCCTTCAAAAAAAGTACGGAATGGTATGCAAGGAAAATGAAACGCAACAAAACAAAAGAATGATTTCTAGGTCTAAAGCGTTGGTTTCATGTCATGTTTCGTGTAGCGTTTGTCCAGTAAGTCGCTCAGTAGGTCACTTACAGCACAAGCGGTTTCGCGCAAGCGTCTTAACGCGTTACTTACCGACAACTTCCACTCGAAATGCACTTTATTTTTCTAAACTCTCGTACTGAGGTTCGATATAATATTATAGTAATATTAGGTGTACAAAAACACGTATTGTAAGGAGCGAATTGTGTTCATACTAACAATTGGTTCGGTTATATGGCGAAACGCACATTTAAGATTATGGGACGGGCAATAATAGTTAGGATAATTGACGACGATATAAAAGCTCGGTGCGTTGGGCGGATAAAGTTTTTCAAAAAAAAAAAAAGTAGGTTGATGTCGAATTTTCAGTTTTGACGTGTAAAAATACACACACCTATACACACACACACCTCTTAGACTAATTAAGAGACGTCGACCACCCTTTCCTTACCCATCAAGCGACTTATTTGCGTAGGTATCTCAAGTTGTATAAAGTTTTATGTCTCATTGTAATAAAAGAGGAACAGTGAGCTTTCATTATTCATTAACTCGGTGTTGTTTCAAAGGTTTTTATTTAAATAATATAAAACGAACTCGCTAAAACAAAAGTATCCAACCGGAGTAATAAAATAAAATAATAATCGCATTCGTTTTTCGTTTATAATTCGATCATCGATGCACAATAATCACAATCACGTTTTACACGAACGAGCCTAAACTCAAACACAATTATTAGTTATTACAATTACATTTCCAATACAATACATACTATATCATCTAGGTAATTGAACATGTATCGGTACTTTTTGTTAATTCAAAGACAATATCGAAGGGAACTCATCATACCAATACCTGCATATTTGATCTTTGTACCTAACTAATTCCTATATAAGTATATTAAAAAAAAAAAATACTTGTTCGATACCCAATTGTTGTTCTACAAAAATCGTTAAAAATTGTTGATGAATGTAAACGTAGAGAAAAGAAGAAGAGTGAGAACTTAGAATAAATCGAGAGTAAGTAAGAAAAAAAAAATCAGAGATGTGTTCACGTTTGAAAAAAAATGTACCAGTGAACAGAGTGCAGTCTTATCTGTACTAATCCTCATTTAATATAACCGGTTATATACTGGCCTAAATCGAAACTCGCGTAGGCTAACTCCACACTTAGAACAACGATCAATTTCAAATATAATGTTATTTCTGTCAACATCGCTTATTTACCTTTCTTAGCTTCAATTTGAATAAGCCCAGTACTCTTATATGCAGCTTTTTTAATCTTAAACGATGATTATTATGGATTATGTACCACTATCTATAAGAATTATTATCTCTTTGTGTGTTGTGTAGAATTCTAGCATAAGTGTAAAATAGTACATATTCTTAATTGGTTACTTTCTCTTCATGTGTAGTTGTTGTGTTACGGGCGAAAGATATACCAGAGCAGAAGCCAAAGCAGAGAACCGAGCTTTTTGCCCCTCTTTTCACGAAGTGTTAAGTTTTATCAGAACGAGTGTTAATTAAAAGTATTATGTGTACGAGTACACACGCGGAAGTCGTCGTCGGTATTATTTAAGTACTTATATTAAAAGCATGTACTAAATGAAGAGGAAAAAAAAGAATTCGTTCCTAGCTTTGTTCCTACTCTGTTGATGGCCCACAGGTTCGCCCGACGATTCGCAGGGCTATAGCTCAAATATTGTTGTGACAAAACATTCCATTATTATGATGAAGCTATTATTGATTACATTATATACTCATACCTATTCTATCTGTTTTGATAAAGGTGATTAATATTTAAAATGAATGAATGCAACAAAGATAAATGTACAGTATATTAGAAAGTACAGTACCTCATAAACTGTAATTCATGCAATAACTTAATGTAAGAAAAATTAAATTTCACTATAAATTTAGCATTAGGATAAGAGTCCAGGTTGGTCAATCTCTGACATGAAGGGATCGGGTCGAGGCCTTCTTGTGTCACGAACTTTATCTCTTTTGCGATTTCATCAATTTTCCGATTGATAAATTGATTAAATTTTTATATTTTCAATAGCCAAAAAAACGTCGCACAAACGAAAGCCAAAAAATATTTTATTTAATTCATTATTCAATGGCCTTTTTTTTCAGAAACTTAATGGAAATTCAGTTAACCACATAGCACCTAACTACCTAGCCAAACATTATTCTTTATTCTGAAACTACAAATTTTATCACCACTATATAGCGCAGACACGGGTCTCTAAACTGTGATATACATAGGTAGCATAGGCAAATGAAGTTTTTAATTAATATCCGCATTTAATTTTACCCAATTTGTTTTCCTACTTTTTGAAAATAAATCTGTTGAATAATGAATGAAAAATTACAAAAAAGTTGTACCAAAATGTGCAATATAAATAGGGCATATCTTTCTATCAAACTCGTATTTTGAGGTACAAATTGTACAAAAAAACTTCCGGGAATAACAAAACTAATATAATAATATATTGCGTAGTTAAAATCGTCTATTTATCCGGGTTAAAAAAATCATAGAAATTTTTGCGTTAGTAATTGTCGGTTAGCACAAATATACGTGTAGTTACAATATTTAATATTTGCTATTATTGTCACATAAACGGTTAGATTTAAAATATTTTCAAAAATAATCGCACTGTTTCTAACATTATTTCCGAACAAAATCTCTTCTCTTAATTGGCAATTAACAATGATATCATTTTTGTGTTGAGACCGCGCCACGATTCCATACCCGGTTCAAAATCTGCTTTGATTACAACAGCTAAAATTAATCGGTTCGCAGAACAGATTTTTTTAACTCCAAACAATCGAAAATGTAGTAGTTTAACATTCGTTGCATGCAATGCTTTTGAATGTAATTTTATTAAATTGTCATACGGGATTTCCCTAACTACAGTGTAATGTACTGTTCATTAGAATTTAGCGCTGTTGTAATAAAAACGGGTTTTACAGCGGCATGAAAGGTGAAGCGACATATCAGAGGACAAAGTAAGCACTGCGAAGTGCGTCAAATTACTAAAAAGATCTACGAAATGAAAAGCTGCTGCTCTCACCCTAGTTTCTGAATCTTTAGTAATCTTGAATCGGTTGATATATTCTTATCAATTATTGTCATTTCTTGCTAATGTCCAGTTTCAAAAAAAACAAGTACTAGAAGTGTATCAAACATACATACGTTGTTCGAAATAAATCGGTTAAATAAATAAAGACAACGATAGTTTTTTGCGTTCACTCGGTATGTAATGGCTGTGCGGATTTAAAAGGAATAATCTTATATAAAAAAAAATAAAAAACTCATTGTATTTTCCCCGAGTTGACACTGGACATGCTAGCAAAGAATTTTGCGATATTGTTATAACGCGCGACTTTTGACGCGCAAACGTAAGCAGTGTGGATACAGCCCCACTGCAAAACACAATATTAAAATTGTGTACTCCAGGCTAGAAGTCGGTGTAATGCAATATTTGTACTTTTCCATGTTGACAAACTTATACAATAAAGCATAAAAATCTCCATATAATGAGACTGAATTCTCACAATTATTAGTTTAATTATAACCATTTCCAGGACTTTTCTGTGTAACGCTACAAAAATAAAAAATAAAACATTGGCTATGATTTTAAACAGTTATTGAACATCTTTTCTTCGACACAAATCTCTAAATAACTTAAAAAAAAACTACTACCTCATTAAATAAAAGGTAAGTGAACTATTATTAATTCAATTGTTTAAATATAACTCGTTATAAATCTACACGACCACTGAACATAAACTTCACTGAAAGTTTTACGACACAAACATACACACTATTTTTATTATTGGCAATAAAACATTTTATAAATAATCATTCTTTTATTAAAAGCATCCCAACAGTTATATTTATAGACAATTTGTTTTTTATTTCCGTAGAAGGCTGAAACATAAATTATTATGAGGAAAAAAATCATCTTTTCACAACTCCAAACAGTATCCATCCATATTTAACTTTTGTTATTGCGAATTTGTAGGATTCACTTTTTACATATTTCCTAAAATTACAACATACAACTAAAATATGGCTACACAATAATTAATACTGCAATCAATTAATAATTATAGTAAAGAAACAATTTACAATACTGGTATGTAAATTAGTAATATGGTCTACCAACGCTAATCAAATTAAGGAAACAATATTCTCACTATTGCTAAAGACCTAGTCTTTAACAAGAAAAGAAGTTTTTAATTAGTGTACAGGTATAACATTAAACAAAACTTAAACTAAATAAACACAGTGAAAGACTAGGGAGTATGGGAATAGCCCCTATAACAGTGAGTTTAGATAGACAAAAGTTGAAAAAAAAAATGGTCCAATTTGACCACAAAACTACCTTGTTGATAACTATTGACTAACTAACTATCCTAAATATAATGAATTAGTAGAACAAGAATAAGGAACAATAAAACACTTTTTTTTAAGAAACCTGTTAAATTCACTCTTGCAGGGGCCATCTTCATACCCTTATCGACCCTAGTCCTTTCCTAAAAAATGCATTGATTCCATTACAATTATTAGCTATGTATTATTATTATTACATTATTTTTAGTACACTGTTAGTGTTTTAAAAATATTCAAAAACTGTTCTATTTAACATAGAAATTAAAAGATAGATTTGAACACTTTAAATGAGACAACAAAAACATGGACTAGACAGTAAATATGGGACTATGTTTTTTAAGTCTAATATCATATTCTATTACATATAACAATATTTTTATTGCTTAATATATATGTATAAATATTTATATGGAGGAATAAATATATGAACTGAGCTATTTATTAACGGATCATTTGTACTAGAAACAAGTAAGGTATGAATATGAATTAGACTTTTTATCACCATTACTGTTTAAGTTTAAACAAATAAAATGTTCAACTAGTTCACTTAAAGGCAACAAATACTAAGTTTCTTATTATCTAACAATAGTTTCAGGCAATACTTAATAGATAGTACAACTCCTACTAGTTATCATGTAATAAACATTAGCATTCTTGTTAAAATTTGTTCTTTACGTAAAATTTACTATTAGCTGAAGTTGTACTAGTTAAGGAAAATTTTCTTATGCCCTTTTTTGCACCACAATTAGTTACTTTTTGGAGCTTAAACATTTAATATACGATACCAAAAGCAGTATCTCAACATGCAAACCACATGTACTGTTCACTGTACAGTACATGTGGGGGCATACTATAATATTTTTTTATTTTATTTTTTAATTAGCAAAACAGGGGCTTTAGTATTTTAATTAACAGTTAATTAAATAATCGGTAGTATTTCTAATATACAGTTAATAGTATTCCCCCATTAAATTCCAAATGATTCTAGCTAGGAAGGTAAGAAAACTTGTTCTTTCTTTTAAAAAAAGTTAAAAGGTATTTGTTTAATTAATTAACAAATAAACGTTTGCATTGCCTTTTTTACTTTGGTTGCATTGCACTAGTTACTCTTATACAACAGAAACCGAATATTTGCAAAGAAATCTAAATACTGTCAGAACATTTGGCTTTTGGGTACTTTAAAACATTAACTGTATTTCAAATTTTCCTAAAGATGACTACAATAACAACATTCAATCTAAGAACACTGCTTCACCTCCACCGTTTTGTTTCTCTCATTAAAATGTTTTACTAGTATCTATAAAAAAAATAGTTAGATTTCTGCCCATTTTGAACATTAATTGCGAAAGATTACCTATAGTAGTTAGGCTTGAAAGGACCCGCTTTGTTAAGACCCATGTACTTGGCCTGTTCATCACTGAGCTCAGTCAAATGAGCATCAAACGTGGGCAGATGTAAACTAGCAACATATTCATCTAAAAAGGCCCAGAAAGAAATATTAAAAATTATCACAATAAATCATATGTTAGATGATTTATAATGTTACAAAAAAGAGGAAAAAAAGATATATCTATGAATGTATCAAGTTACAGTTTTAGAAAGTCTTTGGGAAACTTAGGTCTTACTTCTTCCAAAAGCCTAGACCTCTAGGCTAATTGATGAATTATCCTGTTTCCCCCCAGGACATTTTCTAAAATTTAACCATAATTTGAAATACTCAACCAAGCAGAGATCAACAGATACATGTCTTACCCATTTTCTTTGGCAGGAGGTAGACATCAGACTTATAGCGACCGGGAGGAGCATTAAACAATTCGATAAGGGCCAACGCTTGAGTTGCTGACGTTATCGAAACCACAAACGATGGTAAACTTGAACAACTCAAATTCACTAATCGACCTTCTGCGAGCAAGATTATTCTCTTTCCATCAGGCCAAATAACATGGTCCACTTGAGAACGAACCTTTTCCCATGTTAAATCTGGTGTTCGAAGACTATTCTGAAAAAGAGAAACTCAAACTGCAATGTACTACAATCCCAATTGTTTAAACAAAATTACCACGTCAATTTCTGTATTAGAATGACCCATATTGCAGACAATACACCCGTTTTTCATTTTGTCCATGTGCTCTCTAGTGACAACATTTTTGTTTCCAGTTGCTGTAATAACTACGTCCACAGTTCGAATTACTTCGTTTAATTTAACAACACGAAAACCATCCATACTAATGAAACAAAAAAATAATAATAATAAAGCGTACTAAATTGTACTTTATTATTTTACCTGGCCTGTAGGGCACATATAGGATCGATTTCGGTAATGTAAACTATACATCCAAGACCCTTCAAAGCTTGTGAGCAGCCTTTCCCCACTTCTCCATAGCCACAAATGACGACCTGTTTCCCTCCAAACATTATATCCGTCGAACGTTTTAGACTGAAATGAAACTTAAATAAGAAAACAAAATAAGGATTAGGTAGTGACTGATAAAATTCTGCGGTACCTGTCGAGAATAGATTCGCGACAACTGTACAGATTGTCGAATTTTGTCTTAGTTACAGAATCGTTTACATTCATTGCAGGCACTGTCAGTTTTCCAGCCTTAGAAAGTTGATATAGGCGATGAACACCTGTTACGCTTTCCTCGACAATTCCTATAATAAAACTACATACTTTTAAACAAGACCAAGACATAACTTAATATTAACTACCTTTTATCATCTTAAACATTGCAGGATATTTTTTAAGCATTAAGTGAGTGGCGTCTCCCCCATCGTCGAGGATCATGTTCGGCTGCCAATTTTCAACATTCACACACTTATCAATACACCACCAAAAGTCTTCCTCAGTTTCACCCCTCCAAGCAAAGACTGGAAAACCAGATTCTGCTAAAGCTGCAGCCACTTCATTCTGAAACGAATATGTATAAGAACAATTGTAACGCTCAAGTAAATGTTTTAATCACTTGAGTAGAATAAATATTACAAGCTGCCCAACGAACACTGGCCCCAAGAGCTGCCAAAGTCTCGATGAGCACCGCAGTTTGAGCATTAATGTGAGTACAACCAACAATTTTTGCGTTCCTTAATGGTTTGTCGTCACTAGCCCGTCGCCTTAAAGCCATTATGCCGGGCATTTCTAAATGAAAAAATACATAAAATATCAATTCAATACTTATTAATATCTGACAGTCTTTTTGCTATATTGTACATTTATACCTTGCTCAGCAATTTCAATCTCACGTCGACCGAATTCGAATTGGTTGATATTACGAACGCAAAAATCTGAGCTGCCTTTAGAATTTTTTTGCACTTTTTCCCTAGGGGAGACATCATCTTCTTGAGAACTACTGCCTGCACATGAAACTGTTAAGTGGCATAAACAAAAAATTAATCAGCACTTACTTGAACTGTAAGAATCTGTAGAAGAAGCAGACAAAGATCTCGTTCGGTATCTGCTCGATTTTTTTAAAGCCCCAGAGGTCTTAGTATCCTTAAAGGAAAAGAAAAATATAAATTATAAATTTGAAAGTAAAAATACACGAAACCGAAAAGAAACCATAAAAAAATAAATAATAGCCAACAGTACCATTACATGCTGTGGGTGACATAAATGGTGTGATTCTAAAAAAAAAATGTAAATCAAACTAAACATCTATTAAAATGGGAACCGACTGACTAATATTTGCCTTTTAGTGCTTTTATTAAGAGTACATAAAAACGTATTTGTAAAGGTTATTAGAGCTTGAAATACAAAAGAAATCATTGTCAGCACTATCATTAGAAATATACAAAGTGCTTTACAAGTGGAACTGCTTACATAAGAATAATCGTAAAACTTAAAATAAAAGAAGCACCAGCAAAACTAAAAGTTTATTAATATAGGTGTGTGCACATGCCCATCTTACCAATTTTGATCTTTGACCAACAAATGCATTAGCTCCATCCAAACCCTAAAAATGAAAATCTCAAAACATGTACTAATTTTTATGTATTTCCTGCTTTAACATTTAATTGCATTAAACATTTTCTATGCCATAACAGACTTCTTTCTTAAAGCAGAAAATAGACATTAAACAAACATTAATAAAATAATTTGTGGCATTGCTTTTTATCATAAAAACAATATAAACAGCATACTATAATAATTCTATTACTTTTCTGATTGCTTTAAACAACTGCTAAGTGTTCCAAACTTTTTAAATACAGGATGTTAGAAAAGTAATTTTTAATATGGCACAGTTATGAAAGTTAATGTATGCAAAACGATAAATTAACAGAGTTCAAAGTACCTGCTTACAAATTTTTTAATTTAAGGCTCATATAAATCAATATTATCTGTGTAGAGTTAAATTAAACAAATCTGGATAACTATTTCAAGAATGAGAAAATGCTGATAAAATAAAAGGATTAGTGGTAAACAGGTAATCAAGACAAATGGAAATGCATCTACCATCAGGGTCATATTAAAGAACAAATCAACAAAAGATTATTTATGGCATTAGATAATTTTATTTAATTCTACCTGCACTCAAGTGATAAAATTAATTCTTCTTTCCATTTATAAAAAATACAGCTTTAAGCATTAGCACTTATGATGTAACTATTTAAAATTTGGATCTTAACTATAATTGCCTTTTTTGTAAAACCAGCAACTTTAAAACACCTCCAGAAGTTTTATGTGTATCACCCTTTGAGTGGAAAATAAATGTGCAATTTAAAAGTTACAGTTCCAATTTCGTAGGTAACTGTTACAACAATAAATTTCGATTAAAGACAATTGAAACAGCTTTTATAATTTAAGGCAAATAATGTACCTATAATGTTAATTGCAATAGCTAAATAGCTGCAATAACAAAACTTGAATGCTGTTTCTAAACAGCCAAAATGGGTGTATGAAGCTCAAAAAAAAACACAAACCTTTACAACAGATGCAGGATCGGTTATGGGACTATCAGAAACACCAGCTAAATCTGATTTCGTTCCAAGAGCGTGGTTTTCTGCTACTTCAGACATTCTTACATTAATTTTTGTTCAGATTTCACTAATTTAACCTCACAATCCTGCACAATCACAACTGCGGTCCACTACAGAATACACTGTACTAATCATAGGTACTAATTCAGGAGTACCATACACTTTACGGTAAAAAATAAATGCGACAGTGCTACCTCTAGGTTTCTAGGGAGATACTAAAGTAGCTTGAAACTAATTCGCGGGAACATTTAAATTACTAATATTTTCTTCTAATAAGGGGATGTTTCTGGGAATATTTATCAAATTGTAGATGACATACTTGTTTTATGCATTTTCGAGATATTTTATCTATTTAAACAATGAAATTATAATTTGAAAGAGCTTTCGTGCTTTCTTTAATATACTTCGCCTTAAATAATATTAATTTAAACATTATTGTCCCAGTAAAAGTTTTGGTAATGTTTATAAATGAGTTATTATTATGTTTTGCTTGCTATTCATTAATTAATGTATTTAAAGGTCATTAGAAATGCTTTTGTAATATAATTTTAATAAACTTTATAGGTTTTCAACGAGTTTGCAGACATAATTAAGGTTATATTGTAATCAGAAAAGGACAAATTTTCTTAAAAAAAATATAATTTTAAATTCAAAATAGAATTAAGCATGACTTATTAGATTGTAAGTTATTTCCGCATTTTTCCCTCCTTTTCAAAGCGCCATCTTAATAACAGTGTGTGTGAATGTCGAAGTTTTGTTTTGGTTAGTTTTGAGTGTCAAAATTTTAATAAAAAAGAATGAACAGAACTCCAAAAAGATCAAAGTTGACCTCAGAAACTAGTGAACCTGTGAATGCAACACCTCCAAATAAGATTTTAAGGCAAAACGTGTTGAATTCGATAGAAAGAACGCCGGTTAACGGTAGTCCAAAAGAGAATTCTGTTGTGTCTCCTAGTGAAACACGAAGAGGACGACCCAGGGCCGAATTTTTAAATACCCTTATCTTGGAAGGATCGACTTCTCCCAGCTCTATAAAGTGTACCTATTGCAGTAGAGTTTTCCCAAGGGAAAAGTCATTGCAAGCCCATCTAAGAACTCATACAGGTAAGGTTATTAAAGGTCTACTTAACAATTTTAACATCCTTTAAATTTAGGTGAAAGGCCATATGCATGTGATTATCCAAAATGCACTCGACGTTTCACACAATCAGGTCAACTCAAGACCCACCAAAGGTTACATACTGGGGAGAAGCCCTTTGTATGTACAGTTCCTAACTGTGAGCGAAGGTTTACTCATGCCAACAGGCATTGTCCAGAACACCCTGAAGGGCAACTGAAAAGGTTCAGCTCCATTACTAATTCTAATCAAGAAAACAAAAATGATGAAGAACATTCCACAGCAGTACAAAATTGGTTAAGAGCTAACAGAAGGTAAGTTCTATGACCTTTTCATAATCCTGCTGTTTCTTATATTAGTTTTGTAGATGCCTTAACAACAAAGAGAACACTAAAAAGAAGAGCAGGTTCCATGAACTTCGGTTTACAAGTGATGGAGAAAATGGTATAGAACAGAATGAAAACCTTGATTTAAGTAACTCTGCAACGTGGTCGATGAGGAACTCAGAATCTTCAACCAGCAGTGAATATGCTGATAACACATGTACTACTCAGTCAAGTGATACAAGTGACTTTGCCCACTCTTCTCAAGAAATATGGTCTGACAACAGTACTCACATAGATCTCCAGTGCCAGTATGGTAGCTCCAAAGAGAACATTACAAATGTTGCCCCTTTAACTTTTAAAGAACCATCAGTACAACAACTTTTCAAAGATAAATCAGAATCATCTAAGGAGTCCCAAAAGATGCTTAAATTAAGTAATGGACCAGCTGAACCTGTTGAACTTCCAAAGAAAAGGTGGCTTAGGGAAGCTGTACAAGATCAAAGACGTTGGGATTCTCAGGAGCTTGCTAAGCCCCTCAATTGGGAAGATATGAACATCGTCGAATATGAAAACCAGCGCCGGCCCACAGTACTTATGCGAGTTCAGGATTGCGGGGAGAAGAAAGAAATTTCAAGGGCTGATATGCAAACAGCAATTGCCCTTGTTGAACTTAAAAACGGTGGTCCCATTAACTATACACCATTTTAAACGTATTTACAAAGTGCCTTTATTCCTTGTAAAAAGTTTCTTTTAATATTAGCAACTGCATAATGAAAAAAATTATCTATTTTTGGTACTAGAAAAGTAATTAAGATTTACATTCTAATTATATATGTCTCCTAAATTAATTTTTAGAACTTCTTTACACTAATGTAACATGCACAAGTATTTTATTATAAAGTCTATTTTAGGAGACAGTTTATCTGTTTTAAAGAAAGGCCTAAATATTAAAAATATGTACATTGTACTGTAGTGCAAACATTTCTCGTTCTTGTGATATAAGCTTTACTTTTAATGTGGTTAGGGACAAAAGTACGTTTTTTATTTGTCTTGGTATTATGAACTAGCAATCATTTTTAAGATACTTGAAGAGGAAGTGCCCAAAGTACTAAACTACTTTATTTTTAATTTTATCAGTCTTGTTTACTGTGTAAACTTTTATGAAGAATGCTACGTATTAATAATTTAATTATAAGAAAATTAGCGCACAATTTACATTATTTTATTAACCTTTGATTACTATACCTGGATTTTGCTTGTATATAAGATTATTTATTATGTTTATTCTCTTTTAGGTATATCTTAGCTCTAAAAGTTTTATGTACGTTGACCTTTTTTATATAATAAATGTTTTCTTGATATAATCCTGCTTATGACATTTAAATTTTAAAGTTCTCATATTTAAATGCTGGTTTAAAATTCCCTCCATTCTAAACACTTTAAAAATATAGCTAACCCGCATTACTCTTAAGCATTTGGGATGCATATGTACATTGAACATTTANCAAATATAATATAATTAATATAAGGAATTAAGAGTAAGTGTTTATGAAAAATTACTTAATAAAATAGATAAAATAAGTAAAATGAAATAAGAGTCATAAGATATTTAATTAGGCTTTAAATATTTAACAAACATAAATGCTATGCAGCTGTGTTACAAATAGTAATATGTGAAAGTTCCCAGTGAACGTTTTATTTCTTTATCAGTTTAATCAGGTTTTTTGGCATCGAAAATACTCGAAATGTGCAAAGGGGGTGGGAAAGTAGGGCAGATTTACTTTAGAAAGCAGTGCAGGTATGGACCTAAAAAATAGTAAGAATATTAACTGAATTACTTATAGATTACAACCTATATTAATAATAGTCTGTTCTATTCCTTTTTTATATTTGATTTATTTGTTTGTAATTAATATTTAATTACTGAAATTTTAAATAAAATTGCAGGTTATATTATTGTTTATACAATTGAAGTTAGATGTAAATGAATCTGCACGTGCAAACTTCATAACTGCTATTGTGAGGTCATGATACACAAGATGAAATAACATAACATTAAACGTCATAAGGAAGTGTAATAATTAATTTTTTTCCTGAAATGCGTTCAATACAGTAATTTAATTACGATAACTGAATAAATACCTATTCCAAGCAACCAGTGAGTGATAACTGCTAGTTTTTGTTTTTGTGTGTTATGATTGTTTATACAATCAACAGTTTTTATGATTGGTTTTGCTATTAAGGTAGTAGAGCATGACAAATTGATTAAAAATAAAAACAAAACGAAGAATATTTCTTTTATTTTTAATGTAATTCAAACCTAACATGAGGGAAATCATGCTTGAAGTTATTGTGTGTATCAAACCGGACTCCTTTTTACTATTATTGTGTTGATTCAGAAATGGAATTACATGTGCATTTTGAAGTGCTTTGACCATCTAACATAATGTCCAACAAAAATAAAAAGGAAATAGGTGATAATAATCTAGAAAAGAGATGGGACCGATTTTCAAATTGGATTCACTGCATATGTGTCATTACATTTGATTTAGAACTGGGACAAGCACTTGAGGTCAGTTGTTAAAATATCAGACAAATAAATTAATGGAACTGATGTGGTACCATTATTTTAGGGAATATATCCAAAGCATGCATACCTTACAAAGCAGGAAATATCTAATATCTGTTACTTGGCATTCCCTGACTCAAACTCTGGTTGTATGGGTGACACTAACTTTGTAATTCGTTTGCCAAAGAGCCCTGGAAAATCAGAATTAAAAAGGGAGCATGTTGTGTATAATTCAAATTGTCCACCAGCTTTTCAGATTAACCCAAAATACTATTGGGGATATGTTTACTTTAGACAAGTTAAAGACATATCATTACCCCGTGGTTACTTCCAAAAGGTTTGCAGAAAATGAGTATAGAGAATGGATTTATAAATGTTTTAATAATAATAATTAATTTCAGAGTGTTGTTATTTTGTCAAAACTACCATTTAACAATTTGTTTAGTAAGATAGTGTCAGTTATTGCCCCTAAATACTTTGAAAATGGAGAGCCCATATTAGAAGCAGTCCTTTGCAACATAGATTTATGGTCTGATCCTCTACCAGGATCCACAGTTTCTCTACCACTATTGGGAACTGTTATACAGGTAGTTACTTAAATATTTGAATTGCAATTGATATTGTAATATAAAAAGTAATGTACATTTTAGACAAGCATTCCTCACCAAAAATATTCTCATAGCAGGTCAATTACTTCCAAAGAGGAAACTGATAAGTTAGACTATCATATACATATGGCTGCAGAAGATTTAAATTTATTTGAAGCATTACAGCCAGTCTTGTCTCATATACATTTGCTTTGGGAACTGGTTCTTACTTCAGAACCATTAGTGATCTTGGCTTCTTCCCCTATATACTGCTCTACCATGGTCTTAGCATTAATAAGGTTTCTTACATATTTTTTCACTATTTTATATCTTTTTTAATTTCATTAATACAATCTTTAGAATGATTCAACCCCTAAAATATTGTGCAGATTATAGACCCTACTTCACAATTCATGATGGTGAATTTAAACAATTTGCTAGCAAAACCCAAAATCCTCCCCCTGTTATTTTAGGGGTGACAAACCCATTTTTTGCCAAGTCGTTGTACCATTGGCCGCATTCAATAAAATTGGGAGAACACACTGGTATGCTAACTAACATAGAAAAACGTTCTCTTTTTTTATTAATTAAATAAACTCTTTGAAGGTGAAAGTTACAAATATAAATTGAAGAAAAGTCCTAATCCAAAAATGTTGGACAATACTCCAGGACTGTATACGGCTTATAAACCGTTTTTGCAAAAAGACAAAAGTGTGATAAAAAAATTACTCTTAGGTGTAAGCTCAAAAAGGCCTTGTGAAGTCCAGTCTGCATTGTTAAAAAGGCATCTGCTAGAATTAACACAAAGTTTTATTATTCCTCTGGAACGATACATAGCAAGTCTGATGCCTTTAAAAAGAGATATATCACCTTTTAAGGTAATTTTGGACTTTAGAGGATTTCGACAGTTAAAATTTCACAACTGTTTTGTTTAAGGCTGCACCGTTGCCCCTTCCTTTTAATCCTGACGATTTTTTTGCAACTTTAGAGTCGACAGGTCCTCAATTAACCTCCGGAATAAAAGGGGACTGGGTGGGGCTGTACAAAAAATTTTTTCGTTCTCCAAATTTTAATGGCTGGTTTAATATGAGGTACACCGAATTAGCGTTAAAACTGCAGGCTTTACAATTGCAAGCCCTATCTGATGCGGTAATAGTTACTTTTGATCTTTTATTACCTTAATAAAAACTCAATCTTAATCGCGTATTTCATTTGCAGAATTTAAAACTTTGGGTTCAAGGTAAACCAGAAGTTGAAGTTGTCGATATGGTTTTAAAAATAAAAAGTAAATTAGAAAAATGCAAGGAACATGATATACCAATAAATAGTACAATTAAGAGGAGACTTCGCGAAAGAATGCAAGACATAATAAATGCTTTACCAGAAGATTTGAAAAACATATTGAGCATGTCGTGACATAGATACACATTGTATTTTAGGATTTTTTGCTCAGGGTACAGCAGAAGTTGAATCTGAAATAAATAATAATTGTGGTTTTTAATGTGATTTGCAAATTGAAATTGTTATTTACATGTTGTGCCAAACGCCTGAGTCCATCCTGAATTTTTACACTATTTTTCATCGATAATCATTTATATACCTACTTATTACGTATGTTTTTTATTTTTGTTTATAGGTCTACAGTGTAAATATTTTTTTACTATTTTTTTTCTTATTATTTTAAATCCAATTACTGATAAGCCTCAAGTCAGCAATATTTTAAAATTGATTGTACTTTAAAACAATTGTTTAAAACCATTAAATGTATTTTTTTAATTAATCGTTTTATTTTTACGGGTTTACCTATACATCATCATCATCATAAGGTCGTCAGTCTTAAGACTGGTTGGACACATACCCCCATTCTTTTCTATCCTGAGCTAATCTTCGCATATCCCCAAAACTAGAACAACCCATATCCTTAACTATTTGCGAACAGTAATCTAACGTAGGTCTACCTCTACCCCTCTTAACTTCTGTTTCTGCCTCTAATCTTTTAATTAATTATTGAATTCCAAAAAATAAAAGAACGCTAATTGTTCTTTTAAGAGCCTTTATTCCAAATTAAAATAACAAATTACTTACACTTTAATTTTTTCGTTAACGAAAACATTTCATAAAATTTAAGGTGGGAATTATATTTATCAATTAAATAGGGTGTAAATAAGTCGCAGAGAATTAGATACAAAGTTTTTATTCTCATACTTTTCTTCTTTGTTACCTAAATCTGATACAATTAGATGTACATACCTATCTAATATTTACTAAAGATTGTTAAATAGTCAATCTAAATAGCACTGTAGGACAGTAATATATAGTAAACAACCAAAATGTTAAAGGCAAAATTATTCTTCCTTATTTATGAAACAAATACTTTTTTATCGTCCAAGATATTTTACAAAAGAAAATATTACACAGTACTATCCAAATACTTATTGTTAGTGTAAGTTTCATAAAGATATTAATAGAATGTAGGATCGGGTGCAGTTAATGCGTAACCAATTTTTTGAAGAGTCATTTTGATATCCGCATACACTGTTGGGTCTTCCACTGTGCCAGAAATCTGTAAGTAAAAAAAGAATTGATTTACATTATTGAGTTTAAAATTCATCCAAACGCGTTCTACCTTTACAAGTTTGTTTCGTGCCAAATCAGAAACGGTTTTTCTACAAGACTTTCCTGACCTTGTGCGGGGAAGATCTCTAACTGGGACCGCTAAACGAAATGCTGCAATTGGCCCAATCAATTCCCTTACCATACAAACAAGTTCCCTTCCAATAATAGTTTCATTCTTCCTTGCGTCTAGAATTACAATACAATCGCATAATCGTCTCAAACCAAACAGAAAACTTAATAAATAGATACTTTTTTTGGGGATGTACAAACAAAGTGGGACTTCCCCTTTTGTACTCTCCGGAACACCGACCACAATCGCATCCCCAACGTCAGGATGCGCCATAACGACGTCTTCCAATGCAGCAGTTGATATCCTATGTCCAGCAACATTTATTACATCATCATCCCTTGCCACAACATAGATATATCCGAATTCATCCCTATAACCAGCGTCCATAGTATCGTAGTATCCCTTCAAATAATATTAATACTATAAAGAATTCATTATTGAGTATAATTATAAATTTTTACTGGATATTTCGAAAAGTAGACGTCACAAAATCGCTCTGGGGCTTGATACAGGGTGGACACCGTCCCGGGGGGTAAAGGCAGTTTTACTACAATTCTTCCAAGTTCATGACTTGTTGTTTCTGTACCATCTTCTCTTAATATTCTTACTAATAGTAAAAGAATTTACTATACAAGAGAACAACTTTTACGTAACTTTCTTACCGTCATATCCAGCAAAGGGCATTCCAGTAGTGTATTTTGGTGGGGATAGGCTGTGCCCAAGTCCTATGCAATGGGCTGTGATGGCATGACCCGTTTCAGTCTGCCACCAATGGTTCAAAACGGGCACATTGAATACCTTTTCTGCCCAAGCTTTCGTCTCGTAGTCACAATGTTCCCCAGCAACGAATATTCTTCTCAAACTCTTCGTCGAATAGTTTCTTCCGAAGCAAACGTTTGGATCTTCCCTTTTGATAACGCGAAAAGCAGTTGGAACAGTAAAGATCGCGTTAACTTTATGGTCATCGATAATTCTACAATAGTTTTATGTAAGTTGTTTCGAGAGAACCTTTATCTACAATATTTAGCAAAAGTCACCTAAAATACTGTCCGGGGTCAGGGGTTCTATCAGGTTTTCCTTCGTACATGACGCTAGTTATTCCATACAGAAGTGGACCATAGCAAATGTACGAATGTCCCACGACCCACCCCAAGTCGCTAGCACACCACCATATGTCGTCTGAGCCCATACCATAAACGGCACTCATGGTCCACGCAAGGGTTGCTATATGACCACCGGTTGGTCTTTGAATTCCTTTTGGTTGATCTAGCGCAAGGTCACAATTAGAAATTAAGTAATGGGATTGTACTTTAGACATTGAGTTTCTACGTCCAAAAGCATGGAGCAGATTTGTGGACAATGGGATTTGTACCTGTAGTTCCTGAAGTGTAAAGAATGTACAAAGGGTCGTTTGCTTCAACCGATACGCAGGGATGGGGCGTTCCAATTTTTAGGGCTGTGTCCCAAGAGATGTCCATCTCTTTCTCCAAAGGGGCTACTTCCACGTTTCTTCTTTGGAAGATTATGCATTTTTTGGGTTTAAAAGAAGACCATTGTATAGCTTCGTTTAATATTTCTTTGTATCTGAAATAGCGAACGAATGATTTTTGAAGTACAATTTTTTTTGGATATTTACCTAATAACCTTACGGGGTTCCACACCACAACTTGCGGCAATTATAATTTTTGGTTCTGCATGTTCTATTCTGGCACATAATTCGCGTGCAGCGAATCCTTGGAAAAAGAATTTTAATTAAAAAATAATATTTAACTCTGCAATTATTTACCTCCAAAAACAACAGAATGGACTGCACCTAATCTTACTGTTGCAAGCATAGCCATTATAGTTTCTGGTATAAGAGGCATATAAATCAACACCCTGTCTCCTTTTTTGACCCCTAAGGCTGCCATGGCACCAGCCAATCTTGAAATCTAAATAAGAAACAGTTATACGTAATGCTACAGATCGTTCTGATTCTTTTACTTTATCTAGAAGTTCTCCATAAGTTACTTTTCGAATTGTTTGAGTCAAAGGACTGTCATGAATTAGTGCTATTTTACTACCCTTTCCTGCCTCTACGTGACGATCCACTGCATTGTAACATGCGTTCAGTTCTCCCCCGACAAACCTATAATTTCGAATAATGTAGAGGGATGATATTGTTTTAGAGGATTTCTAGTACCATTTCGTAAAAGGTGGATTCGAATTGTCTAAAACTTTATCCCAAGTTTTAGTCCAAACAACTTTTTTAGCAATTTCTGCCCAAAATTCTTCTGGTTGATCCAGAGATTTTCGATATACTTCCTTGTAGAAAGGACTATAGTAGGGGTTTTCTTTGAAAAATACATCTAAAATTGAGTTTCTTTTTAGGAAAAGACAAGATATTGTTAAAGTTATATGTTAATTAATGTTATTTCGTTGAAAATATAAAGTCATGTCTGGCGCATCCATCAAAAAGTTCGCGCAATTTTTGTTTACTTCATTACAAGGAATAATAGTTCATAGATCTGAAGGATGTTTAATACTTTTTTCTGGAAATTCTCTTCATAAATACTTATAAAAACTAAAATTAAGTTAAAGTTGGTTAAATCGAACAATGTTGAGTGAAAATTTGAAATGAATATTAAGCATAATACGTCAGTAAGTAGTAACAAACAATAGTACTGAATTGAATTCATTTGAATACTTTGATAATTATAATTTTCTCAAAACAATAAAATTAATTTGTGACGCAACATTTAACAAGAACAGACAAAAACATTTTTTTAAGAAAAATATGCTATAAATAATACGAAAGATAAATTGAAGGTCTGCTAATAAAATGGTTAGATAGAAAAGTTGGAAATAATATTTCGTTTATTATAAAAAATTAAACAAGCGAACAATTCTTTAAATTAACTTAAAAAATGTAAACAAACCATCTCCATAAAGGGTGTTTAGTTTTTCCGGTTTTCCCAGAATATGATTAGATAAAAGAGTAGTTTTTCTTCTTTCAATTATTTCTCTGGTTTCACTATCAATATCAGTATCACTCACGGCAGTCAACATTTTTTGATTGTAACACTCACTAGGCAAAAAAAACGACTATTCCCTTGCTAGAATTCAAGTTAACTGAATAGTGAATTTTGAAACAAAAGGAATTACAATTTGCTTTGCATATTTTTGTTTTGTAAATTCTCCCACCGCAAAAGAAATGAAATAATGAACTTATCAAAATTCCAAAACCCAAGTTCATGAACAATTTAATTGATGAACAACTCGTACTACATAAAGAACAGAAAATTTCAACTTTTCACGCCTTTTTAGCTCTTTCAAATAATAAATATTTAATAAAACGTGATAGGCAATTTAATATGCACCAAGAAAGAGAATATTAACAAATAATTATTTTATCTTAAAGTTTAGTTGGTCTCGTATCTTTTTCAGATTTTGCTTTCGAATATTTCTGGTTTTAGAGCATTTCTCTAAAACGTGTTGACCTTTTTCTGAGTAGAAATAAGTAGGTACATTTAAAACTCACCACTTAACAATCCTGACATTATTTGATTGAAATGGGTAAATATTTGCCAATAGTCAAACCATGAAGAGATCAATATGTTAATTCGTTCGTTTATCAGGGAAACAAGTGTCACTTTTATCTCTAACTAAGGGTGTTAATTGACACTGTAACAGTACCATCAACTAAATTATTGCCCTATTAATAGAATATTAGATATTCATCGTTTTAATTTATAAAAAAGTGTAATTAATAATAATTATTTTATTATAAAATGTAAGGAAAGTTTTGTGCTAAGTGAAATTTAAAAAAATGTAAATTTAGTATGTTCTTTTCAATTTTTTGGTTTGCAACCTAATTTTTTGGAACTGACCAGGAAGGACATTGCCCCTTTGTGTGTATTCATTACCTTTTGTGCATAAACATGATTGAAATTCAGAAATTACACTTTGTTTACGGTTTAATAAATTTAAAAATTGAAGAAAAAAAGTCAAAAACGAAAAGCATAAATTAGCAGTATTTATAATGTGTTTACGGGACTATTTTGTTACAATTTTAGAAAAAGTAAAAGGTTTTTTCTGTTAAAGGTCCGATTTTTTTTTAATTAAACTGGAAATTTATTTGAAATACCAGTTGCACGTGTTTAATGTTTTTGCAATTGTTCAAGGATTCGTTTAGCTCATTCATTCCTTATCTTTGCAACAACAATATATTTATTTCCAATTCAGCAATACTTAATTATAATGGACTATTAATCAGGGGTTGTTTTTGCTAAATTTTTTAAAAACAATCAACAGCAACTACGAATTAGACAATTTCATTCAGACAGCTTTTTTTCCGGCCTTTGTCAACAGCAGTTTAGCATACGACCTTTTGATCTCGCTTTTTTTAATACATAGTGTTAACTGTTAACTGGGATTCAAAAAAAGAAGTTTTTCAAAAATTGTTCTCTTTTCCACACAAATGCAATATGTTGCTCGTTAAGGGTTGATAAAACATGAAAAATAACTCTTCAAATAAATATACGATTATTTACATGTAAAAGAAAGCTTTTTTTTGTGGTTGAATCCATTTTTTTGTATTATCTAATGCAAAAATAGGCTTATTAATTAGTTTTTGTGATTAGCAACATATTAAATTACTATTCCATACGAAATAAATACGTGTCGATACGCTTTTATATATTTTAAAATAAAAATTTAATTTAATGTTTAACGCCCTACGTTTTAAGTGGTAGTTACGCATTGTCGTATTGTTTTTTTTTTAATTAATTCCTTTTATAAACCATGTGCCTAACAAAAGTCAAGGAAAAATGCAAATTTTAAACGCACAATTTTCAAAAAAGAAAAAGCAAAGATGGTATGAGAGTGATGCACAAGACTAAAAGCCGTCGTGGAATAAAATTCGTTCATTTAGTCAATTCCTTGTTTAATGGTTAAATTCCAACGTTAGGTATTTTATTTTGATTTTCGATATCGACGTTGATCAAGAGGTGTGTTGTTTTAAAAGAAGCGCACGTTGTAGAATAACAAAAAGACATTAATACCAATTATGTTTTAATAGACCATCAACGCATTTAACATGGATTTCTCTTTGAAACCGTCGTTTCTTATTTAAGTGGCAATTTCCACAATTCAAATTAATATGAATTATATTCTCTCTGATCCCTATATTGCCCCCGTTTTCTGATAAACGAACCAACCAAAATTTATTTTCGATCGTCGATAAACAAATCCAAATGCCACGGTAGCATATTATGTACTTATCTAAAATTAAAAGTGAATATCGCGACAAAGCAGAAGTATTCTTTGATCATACAAAAGCAGAAGCATCTTCACAGAGAAGCCCGACTGTTACAAAGAATAAAATAATGTAGTATACGTTATTTTGTAGGTTTCTCCTGTGACAAGTATTAATTTTATAAAGTAGAGCAAAAATTCTGACTTTTCAGCTGTTGAAAAACAAAAGAGAAAAACGCTGAAGTAATTTTAGTCCACTTTTGTCCCACAATACAAATTGTTTTTGTTAATTTTTGATCCCTTTCGTACATAAAACGATTGCATATGTATTGGCTTGTTTCTCCTTTGAATAAATCTTTTTCATACATTTTTATGATGGCGACAAATTATAATATAAATTGCTTTTTTGCAAGAATTGAAACAAAAGAAATTGTTTACTTATAAAAAAAATGGGTCAGTGGAAATCGAAGTTGCCCTATTATTATTTAAATTAATAAAACAATCGACGGTTTTTAAATTTTGTTTATTTTTTCAATACAATAATTAACAACATAATTTTTATAAGTTTATGATGTTAGTATCACAAATAATAATGTTTAAGATACTCGTTTAGAAAAAAGTACATAAAGTTGCTCATATAAATGGGCACATTAGGTGGTAAATTATTTTTGAATAAATCTCTGTTAAACGTTGGTATTGTATGAATTTGTAACATCATATCAGTAAAATTGAGTGAAACATGTGAAAGATGGTATTTTTCATTCTGGAAAATATGAAAGGCGGGGCCATGATAAGAGTGTAGGCGCAGTATGGTCCATATAAAGAGATTCTCTTATCTTCCTGATTCAGATCATTGTTTTGACTCTTTCCAACAGTACCTGTTATAACAAAGAACAACAAGTTCGTAAGGTAAAAAAAGTTTTAGTGTATTAAACAAAAAGTGCGTCGATTACTCGAAAATTGTGCTAGACCGGTGAAATTTTCGGGGATTTCCAGTTATTTCACTTTCCACTTTCGTAATAACAGAACAGTGCACTCAATTTTTGAAAATTGTCCATTTATATTCGTAAAGATAGTTTTTTATTTTATTATCTATATTTTTATTGTTCCAAAGTTTTTAAAATTAACTTTTTTTTCAAAATGTTTTCATTAGATTTCAATAACTGTTCTAAAGTCTTTTCTGGATATGCCAAATATTTGATTTTTATTATTCTATTTCAGAATGAACCAACACTTACTATCGTTAGTAACAGTGACAGTTTTCATGGTACTTTTTTCCCTTACTTTATCGATGCCCCCATTACAAAACGCAGATATTTGTTCAGCGGACGCACCCCCTAGACTTAAAAAATTATGCCTTTTGGCAACCCTAAAAGAATATTTCGAAGAACCTATAGAACCAGTTGTGAAGGGTAAGCAGATTTTGTGGCATTTCTAATCAACAAACGTCCCAAAAAATCGGTAAATATTGACGTAAAGTTATAAAAATGATAAACGATCGATTCTTCATTTAAACCATGCATAATGGTATTTTTTCCTTTGAAATACAAAACGAGCTAGTTTGTTATAAATATTCATCAGCGTACGTAAGTAAATCAATAATTTAAATAACAATACCAGTAACCACATATTTTTTCGAATGATGCATTTTACGATATTACATTCTTTGTAAAAGGAATGATTAATAATTAATTATAATTGATGTTCAATATTTTTACTAATTCTTCTGTTTTGTTATAGGGGAAATAATGGATACTGAATTGTACAGTCGTGGGGCCAAAAGGCAAGATGTGGATCATGTATTTTTACGATTTGGGCGTCGTCTTGGACTTTAAGACACTGCGCCAGTTTTCATAAAAATAACAAAAAAAAAATGACCCCTTGTTATTACAAAATGTAGAATTAAGAATAAAGCGAAAAGTTAGCACTTAACATTGGTTTTTGTATATTACTGATAAATAATAATATGTACCTTTTACAATTATATATTTATAATTCATAAAATAGTTTCTTTTATGTATATATAAGTATGTATCTACCTATTGTGTTTTTAAAAAGACAAATACAAATTTAATAAAACCATCTTCTACTTTAAAGTTTTTGTTTGCGTGTGAATGCACTATTTGCTCATAAATCACATCTTTCGAATGTTAGTGAAAGGTAAAAATACATTGACATTGGTGCAATGTCATAGACGCTAACAAAAAACCCTGATAAGATGAGTGCCGGCGAAATATTTGTATGAATCTGAACACTTTCTAAAACCAACATCTCAATATTAGTTTTAACGTGTTCGCGTTTCGGGAGTGTTGTGCTGTGTTGTGTGCATAGTGATTTATTATTTAACAGAAGGATGCGTTTGAATGTGATAATTATTGGTGAGTCTAATTTTTACAGATTAATTAATAGAGTTAGACAGTTTGTAATTGTCTGTTTTACGCATTCTCAGAGAATTTTGTCATTAACCAATGAGATCTTTGAGAATTTTTAATCTATTGTACCAGTGAAGAACATTGGACATTTAAACAAAATTTTGGGCGTCTAGATTTGAAAATTGATTAAAAAGGAATCGAAATTGTAAATTATTTCGTTCGACTTCCGAAATCTACATTTTCGTATCACACAAACTTGAATTGGCTTGGACTATTGTAAAAAGTGGAATTTTGGGCGTCTAAGTTTGAAAATTAGTTAAAAAGGACTCCAAATTATAAATTTGCATCAATTTTGCTAAACCACCTTTTCGTCAAAACACATATCATCCTAGGACATCCTCTCTTGCTTTTGGATCATGTAAAAACATGTATTAGCTTGGACCATTGTGAATAGCGTAATTTTGCGCATCCAAGTTTGAAAATTAGTTAAAAAGAACTCCAAATTATAAATCATTTGCATCAATTTTGCAAAAACACCTTTTCGTCAAAACACATGTCATATTACGACACCGTGTTGCACTTTTGTATCATACAAACTCGAATTAGCTTGGACCATTGTAATGAGCGTAATTTACGCGTCTAAGTTTGAAAATTAGTTAGAAACGACTTCAAATTATAAATTATTTACATCAGTTTCATAAAAACACCTTTTCGTCAAAACACATGTCATATTACGACACCCTGTTGCACTTTTGTACCATACAAACTCGAATTAGCTTGGACCATTGTAAAGAGCGTAATTTTTGGCGTCCAAGTTTGAAAATTAGTTAAAAAGAACTTCAAATTATAAATTATTTGTATCAGTTTCATAAAAACACCTTTCCGTCAAAACACATGTCATCTTACGACACCCTGTTGCACTTTTGTATCACACAAACTCGAATTAGCTTGGACCATTGTAAAGAGCGTAATTTATGGCGTCCAGGTTTGAAAATTAGTTAAAAAGGACTTCAAATTATAAATTATTTGCATCAGTTTCATAAAAACACCTTTTCATCAAAACACATATCATCTTACGACACCCTGTTGCACTTTTGTATCATACAAACTCGAATTAGCTTGGATCATTGTAAAGAGCGTAATTTTTGGCGTCCAAGTTTGCAAATTAGTTAAAAAGGACTCCAAATTATAAATTATTTGCTTCAGTTTCGCCAAAATACCTTCAAAACGCATTCCACTATATCCTACACCCTTACGCCCTTTTATATCATATAAATTTAGATTGACTTACACCACTGCAACGAGCGAAATATTGCTCATTCAAATTTGAAAATTGATTGAAACGAAGTCGAAATTATGAAGCCTGAACTGTATAAGCAAAACCTTTTCATATGATACCTTACTCAGCTCGGCTGAGTTTATTTTTAAATTTGCTGCCTAATTTGGACCTTTTGGACACGGAGTAACATATTGTACACTTATTTAAAATTTGTAGTTGATAATATTAGTAGTTACTGTGGCATACAGGAAGGTACTTTGTGTACCTTTTTCTAGCATGAAGCACTGAAAATGGTAAAAGGTACTTTTGAAGTACCCAATCTTTTTACTAAGTACCTATTTGTTTAAAAACATAAATCAATTATTATTATATGCATAATAAGAAGAATAATCGATTATTTATCTAATATATTTAGAAACGCTACTATTCTAGTAAATATGTTTATTGGGGTAAGCGATCTTAATTTGTATTCTATATTGTACCTAAATGATTATATTGAACATCGGTTGCCATAAATTACGTCGACGATTTTCGAAGCTTATAAACGGGGATTAGAAAGAAACATTTTGAAATGCGGAGGAATTACTGATGTATATATATACGTACACATTTGCATTCCTATTTTATTGACTTATATTCTGAATACTCTAATTTAAGGGTTTTAAATTCCTGTTATTGTGTGGGTGAAACGAAACTCTTTCAGTATTGCGAAGAAGTGAAAATGCGTACTCAATTAGCTTCTATCTTTATTTCCTATCAATTATAAGTAAACAAAAATTAATTTAATTACTATAATATAGGTACGTTACTAAATCGAAATATATAAATTTATTGTTAAGCCTTTATCACTATTGTCTGTTTTAAATTAATTACGTAGTCAGTATCTGCAATTTCTTTGCTGAAGTGTACGATGTGTTGCATACCTATTTACAAGCAATTCCTTTAAATTTATTTTTTTTAAACAATTTTTAACACAAGGAAAGTGATTAAATAAATTGTTCATAATAATGAATCTCGACCACTCGAAGTAATTGTGTTAACAGTTTCGAACTTACAGTGACTGATAGGGGGGAAGAACTTGTTACTATTACAAGAATTTCATTTTTTATTCTATATTTCGCAATTAAAAAATTACAACTTAACAGAACATCCTTTTGTATAATACAATCAAAATATATGAACAACTGCATTAGTACGATTAAAATAATACTATAAAAGTAATACTTCAACATGAGGGTGGAGAGCATAATTTAATCATCTGGTGTGTAGGAAACAGTAACAACATCCCCTCCAACGTTTATTAAGCACTGGCCCTGTAACAACAAAATAAAAAATTGAAAGCGTTATAACCTGTTATTCTAGAGAAATAAAAATCAATTTCACCTGATTTTTGTGCAGATTATGATAAAGAACGCATTCGTTCATGTAAAAAGCGACCATGGCGTTGCCCCCTAAAGCTGTTACATGTGCCCTAACTATGGTTAAAACTTCGGTTGCAAAACTATGAATAAATCCACTAAGACCACCCTCCTAACAACAAAGAAAATAGTAGTTACCACAAAAAATTAAATATTATTCGTCATTTCACAACCTCCCTAATTGAAGTAGTTTCCCTAATGAAAAAGAAATTTAAGTTCCCTAGATATTTATCAATTTTTCCTCCAGGTACGTAAGACAAGGGGGTAATATCAACCCCATGTTTACCTTTAATGACCTACAAGAAAATCTGAGTTGAACTGTTGTATTCTTTTTTTTAATAACCGGATTACTGTTTTACTTTTTGAGCAATTGCAGTTTCTCTTTCTGGCGATTTTTGTTTATTTTTAAGTTTGAAAGAGTGATGGGACAAAGAAGGGACCTGAGAAGGCTCCATCGACTGAAATTCTTCCATATTAAAGATTAAATAGTCATCATCTACAATTTAATGTAAAAACAATAAGTAACGCAAACAATGAAATTTTACAGAATGTACCATTCTTTTTTGAAGGATCCTTTGACGTGGGCCCCTTATTTTTTACTTTAGGTTTACTTTTCGGTTCTGCTAGTCCTAAAGCCATTCCTAAATACCCAATTTAACACATTTAATAGATTTAAGTGAATTATGAATTAAATTAGCGAATACCTAACACGACAAGCTGAATATCGTCAGATTCTGGTAAATCTACGCGAAACTGGAGATCGCATAAGGCACAAGGAATCATTCTTCTTAGTTTAAAATAAACAGTTTGTAATAATTTATGTAATAGTTTGCCTAGATTGAAAGGCGGATGAAGTTTAGCTCGCCAAATTTGCATAAACATTTGTAAATTTTTAACTATTTCTAATTCTGTTAATCCTGGAACTTGTTCTGTATTTACAACGTGAAAACCGTCAGGGGGCTGAGGTTCCATAAGCAAGTTCATTAGTTCAATATCTTCTGGATCATCGGCCTAAAAGTGATAAAAATTTTGTGTCAGTTAAGTGTTAAATAAACATCTTTAAGAGTACCTCCAAGATACAGCAATCTTTATTTTCTGCTGCCAAATCCAATCCTGGGGACTCACTCCCTTCATCTTCGTTATCAGAAAAGGCCACCCTACCATTAGGTTCTTCCTGTAATTTTGGTTAATGTTAATACATATATATATATATATTAATTTGGAAGTATATTCATTACACTTTTTATTTGGTAAATTTCCTTATTCTTCCTAACAGTTTCGTTCAGTAATTTTTGCATTTCGGCAAGCTTTTTGGCATTAGTTGACCTGTCTGAAACAAGCTTTGGGGGAGGAGAAGATGGTAGGGGTAGGAGAAAAACAGCGGTCCCGGTTGCTATTCCAATCAGAACTCGTACCCCAACCGATATTCTAACTTTCAATCCGAATATCGCGTTCATTCCCTTAACTCGTAGTTTGTTGACTAAAAGTCTATGCAATTCATACTCAAGAAAAGGCAGGCCATCAGATATGTCTTTGGCATTAGATTCGCCCCTCAAATCTTTGAGCTGACGGCAAACGTGTGCTTGTAAGAAACACCCTTTGCCTGAAGTTGGCAAGTCTTCTGGTAATTCTACTGTAGTTATTAATATATCAGGTACTTTGGAATTTCTAGAAAGAAAAAGTTACAGTTAATTAACAGTGTACATTCAGTTACTTAATAGTACATTTACCGACAGAGAGCACATTTAAAAATAGTAGTTCTTAAAGGACCTGAGTTACCACCATAGGGTGTGTGGCATAAACTACAAGGAGGTGTATTTAAATTACTATTGCTATCGTGTTCAGGGCTATCATGTACTTGTTTAGCGGTGGAATTCCCCTAAAGTAATGTATTTAATAAATACAGAAACAATTGTATTAAATAATTATATGTTCTCTTACAGTTAAAGAAACAGGCCCGTCTAAATTTTTTTTTTCTTTTTCTAAATCGTTTCGTTCTAGAGACGATACCAAAGTGTCTTTATTATACATTTTGGGAATCAGGGGAATTCCAGAAAAGGCATCAGCGTCTCCTAAACAATGATAACTTATTACAGCTGCAGTTCCTGAGGCACTTAAAACGCAAACATCGTCACTAAAATAAAATTAGTTAGTAACAATTCGTTTGTTATTAGGTAATACATGGTTACCAGATGCTGGTAGCTTCTGAGTAGCCCAAAACAGCGTTACAATTTAATGTTCTAGCATGAGAGCGAATTTCCATTCTCAATTCTGACCACCACGTATCGCGCGATTCTGGTTCTTCTAAATTTGAAATTCTTTCTAAAAGTTTAACTGATCTTGCGCTTACAGCACCTCCTGAAAATATTTTTAAAATAATTTGAATACTCCACAACTTTATTACATTTGATTTTACCAATGCATAAAATGAATCCTGGGGGGTATCTTGACATTGTCAGAAAAGGATATTCTAGCATGTCTAGGTTGTCTTGAGGAATATTAGATCTGATTAACGTTCCTGTCTTCAACATGTTACTTATCATACCACCGGATTTATCACTCCCAGTAAAGCTATTTCCTAATAATAATTTAATAAAATTTAACACATCTACTACACATTCCATACATACTCTTATACATACTCCATACAGTAAGACAATTAATTTTAATGAGTAATTATATATATCTGCTTTTATTAGGGACCACATTTAAACTTTTGGTCATGCACCGTATTGGTGACGTCAGTCTTCATGTCATGATTTTTTAAAATACCTTTTAGCTTATGATAACTAAATGTAGCTTAAGCAGCTATAATTTCTACGAGTGTAGACTACCCCAATGGGGGGTTGCCACTGGCTTAACATCCTTTAACAAATGTTAAATTTATGTGTTATTTAAAGTATATTGAATATACATATATTTTTATTATTTCTTTACCAGTGGCAGCCCAACTGAAATGACTATTGACTGACCTCCCTTTAAAAACAACACTAAATAACATAGCGAATCGATATACAATAGTTTACTCTATACTTAATTTGATCATACCAAAGTTGGAGTAGTAGGAAAAAGAGCAAAACATCGACACAAAAATGCAGCATTAATGTTGGGGAATGTACTCACTTTTGTAGTAAAATCCTACTGCAAGAATTTTATCAACCCAAAAAGAAAACAAATACTGATATAAACACCTGCATTTCAAAAATTGTTGAAAAATCAACTCACTTTTTACTTTATATTATTAACAATTGTAAAAAGTCACTAAAAAACTAAAGAGATAAAATTCAGGGATAATAAAGACTATTTAGATTTTAAATAAAAAAAATGAACATTTGAAGTATATAGCTAAAATACTACAAATAATAAATTCTAAAAGTTGTACCTTTTGGAGTAATGCTCAGATCTGAGTCGGAAGATCTGCGATGTATGTAAGGCGCTGTGATGAATTTGACCGGTGAATGTGCCATTTTGGATCCAGTAGATTCAGCTCTTTGATGTCCTTGTTCAGATCTTGCTACTTCAAGGATAAGTGATCCACCTGTCCTATTTGGATGGGTTAAGCTTGCATGCAACGTATTAAAGCTATTGCTAGAGCCATCGTCAATTTTCGTATTGAGAGACTTATCACAATTAGCATTAAGGGGGGTTTCGGGGGTATTTTCAACATCACATGAGGGAGAAGAAACGAAATTAGTACAAGTTATTTC
Organism: Agrilus planipennis; assembly: GCF_000699045.2. NCBI lineage: Eukaryota > Metazoa > Arthropoda > Insecta > Coleoptera > Buprestidae > Agrilus > Agrilus planipennis. The sequence goes on along the minus strand of NW_020438872.1, from coordinate 354,512 downwards.
TTTAGGAGTAATAGGGATTTCGGGAATTGACACAACACTTTGTTTTTCTTTTATAGATTGTTTTCTTGTATGACTTAACAGATCTGTCACCTTTTCTTTTAATAAGTGACCGATTGCCAAGCCTTTATGGTGAAGTAATTTTTCAAACGATTTCAGTTTGTTCACCTTCTGTTTGACTTCCGTAGGGGTGTCTTTGTTTAAATTGTCGAGGGAAGTAAAGCTGGCTGGAGTTACTTTTTCTTCGGTGTTATGTTCTCCCAGTGATACAGCAGTCGGGGATCTTCGCAATATTTCAAATGTTTTAGCAATTTGAGGGTAGAATGATTGATCTTTCTCTAAAGAACAGGACGAGGATGCCGGTGTACTGACATTTGTCGGTGTTGTTACTTTTAATGCTGGCGGATCTACAAAAGCGCCTTCGTGACCAAATTCTTCATCTCTGTCAAGTGCTGGCGAAAGGGGTGGGGTGTACGTTCCAATTATATTTACTTTTTCAAGAAGCATCGTTTGCATTGCTGTCTGCATTAAACTTTTCGTATCGATATTTCCACGAATTCTTACTGGAGGTATGAAAAATTTAGATCTTTTTGGTCTTAGTTTTGGGGGAGAACATTCGAAGTTAGTATTCTTATTATTACCTGAAGTTAGTAAGTCAGATTTATTTGGCACTTCTGTTTGAGAAATTTTATGCTCGTGAATTAGAAAATCTTCTGGTTCAGCTAAAGGAGGGATTCCTAAGGAATCATCTTGAAAAATTTCTATTATTTCTTGCCTTTGTAACTCGGACAGTTGCTCTTCATTTGCTACATCGTTTTTTTTGGTAGAAGGTTGCATTATTGTTTCAGAACGTTCTAAATTAGTTTGTGCTAACTCTGCAGTAAATTTTTGAATATCTTCAGGTGGTAAATCTTTAGAATAACATGAAATATTATCAGTTTCAAAAGGAATATTTTCATTTGAGCGTGTCGTACCCAGTTCCATACTTCTCCTGCTTTCAATGATTTCTATGCTCTTTATTATACTGCTTACAGTTTCATAATCAATAGATTTTTCATCTTTTGAATCAGATTCATCATCAGAATCGGTTGATTCTGATGTACTGTCTTTTTCGGAAGCATCGTCATCCAATATTGTTTTCAACTGACACGCCGCTTCTTCTGCTTTGGTTTCATTTATTTCTGCTTCTTTAGGGGAACCACCTCCTGATTCTTCAATGCATTCCAAACTACTACGCATTAGAGAATGTATTAGTAGTTCTGCCATAACACTGGAGTCACTTGTTGATCTTTTAAATATGTTGTTCTTGTTTTTTAATTCGCCACTTTGATTTAAAGCTGGAGACGAGCTACTTTCCCCTAAAGCATAGTTTTCTTGAACAGGCCCTGTTTCTGAAATTCTTGCTCTTAAAGCTGACATCTTTTTTGATAGCATTGAATGTGAAGCATACTTCAGATTCCTGAACTTTTGGGAAATGCCTCTTCCAGGGTTTCGTCGAAAATCTTCTTGCTTCAAAAGTGACTGCATTGAACTTGCTGAACGAACCGGCGCTACATTTTGATGGCCTCTTTGAAATTCAATCGTGGACAAGTGCCTTGTATAACGAGATTTATTAAAGTGTTCTCGACCCCCTACGTCAAACGGATTTTCTGTATTCAATGAGGAAAAGGGTAGGAAAGATTTTCTGTTCAGCTGGGAATTTTGGTTGTCACAAGTCTTATTTAGGTAAAAGCTACTGCTTGAGCCGAGAAATTTTAAGTAGTTTAATGCACGCCTACATGCATTGCACAAAAATAAAATTTAATTAGACTTTTTACTCTTTGAATATAAAATACGAAATTTAACTAATTTACAATCTATTTCTTTTGAGTAATTGAATATACTCACTCATCTATATTATCTAAAGGCTGTTGTGGGGTAATAGAAGGTAAATTATCACGAATTTTGAGCAATGAAACTGCAGTCCCAATTCCTCTTGCAACTATCCCAGATTCTCCTTCCAGATCAAAGCTCTGGCTATATCCAACAACAGCATTTCCTCCAAGTTCCAATGCTTTAACACCAATCTTCCTCTGTAGTTCCCCAGACAATTTTAAGAATAGTACTTGTCTGGCTTCATTTGAAGCCCTTGGTGTTCGAATTTTGTCAATCCATTGGTACTCTGGATCATCATTTACAACTAGTTCTTCAACAAAACCATGTATAACTTGTACTGTATGTCCAAGAGGAATTATAGGTGCTGAAAGACTCAAGTTTAATAAACAAAATCTCAATATCCATTCCATAAGTGAATACTTACAGCAAAAGAATTGAACACCACATGATGATTGCCTGAATTTATTAAAATCAGTAAACAATTCTACTTTTACAACAATATTAACTTCTCCTCTGATGCCATGCATTGTATCATACACTGGAAACCACCCAGACATCATTGAATTTGTAATGTTTTCGTTGCTAGAATTTTGTTCATGATATCCTAACTTAGGTAATAATCCTGAGGAGGGTAATAGTAAAGGATTTAAATCTAAATACACCTTTCCTATTGCATCATTAGCAGAATATGTGTCATAATCCATGAGTCTTATTTGGAGTGGTTCATCTTGTAATTCAGCATCATCTACCTAAAAATTACGTATTTCAAGGTTTTGTTTTTTTGTTACATAAATAGTAATGCATTTTTTAGTACCTCAAAGCGATACCACTCTGAATTCCATTGAGGATTTAAAGATTTTCGACACACATCTGTTTTGTATGTTACACTTCCTAATTTTATTTCTACATAGGCATCTGTTGTGTCACTTGATCTATCCATAACAGGCAAATTTCTGCCAGCAATTATTTTAACTTTAACTTTTCCTGGCATTGTAAATCTTAAATTATTTAAAAAGTAAAAAAAGTTAGGTTAAAATTTGAAATTTTACTCTCATTACAATATTTTTGAAAACTACACACGTCTTGAAAACCACTAATTTTTAATTTCACCACTTGTTAAAACACACATTGGGGACACTGCCAAGGCAGCTTTATTTATAGAATTTTGTAAATGTACATGAGGCATAAATGTTTTGTATTTTTGTTGACATTTCTCTTGCCTAACCTTGCATTTCGTTTTCAAACCTAGCAGATTTTTGGTTGGAAGAGAGGGGTGAATTTTAGGCACTGGTAGGTTCTCTGTTGGTAGCAGAATGGTAGCAGATATCGGCCATCTTTGGTAGCTCCAAATGCAAATTTACATATCAAAATTACTTATTTGTTACAAATACTGATTGTTATTATTAATTAAAAGATGCTAATAGTTTACGTAATTTTTTTATTGTAAATGCATCTGTTACATTAACATTTTTAACAGATAAATGATTATTTATCATTTTTTAATAGTCACTTCTTCAAGCCTCTTGAGAAACAGTAAGGCAGTGCTATACTGTTTTTTACTATACAATACAGTTCATTTATTCTACCCTATTTGCAATATTTTTTCGATAACTATAACATTTTACATTTTATCGTTTATACAATTAAAAATTTGAATACTACAAGCATCCTAAACTTCTGTTTCCATTATAGACTTAGAGGATTAAAATAATAATGAATTTATTAAATGTATTTAATGCCTGAAAGCTTCAGAAGCCTCTTTTTGTTTAAATGTTCCAGATTGTCAATTTTCAGAATTTATTTCATAATAAGTATACGATTTATTAATGGCTGAAAGGCGATTTAAAATTTAATGAAATGAATGCTTGTAGTGTTCAAATACTTTTACATTTTATTATATCCATAAAATGGTTACATTTTATAATGATTGATTCATATGTTGAGCAATTATTAACATTTCGATATCACTGCAAATAGTTTGAATATTTTATCGACTGAGTATACGAAAGGGTGCCGAGAAAAGTATCAAACTACCCCCAGAATACATTATATATATAAGTTAATTATTATTAAAAACACTATAACAATTATATAGGCCCCATTACGTTACTTAGCTGATGGAACCTAATTGGAAACTACGAAGGAGTATGAAAATACAACTTCTTTTGTTATAAAAAGATTGGTGTCAACGATTAATGAATTATCTACAGGAAAGTCAGATTTTCCAAAAGCTCCCCAAACCGTTTCGGCATTTCCCACAATCGTCAGTAATAAATTCTTCATTAATCAATTCGTCACTTGAAGTAATTATAAATAATAAAGTTGAAAAACCAATTGAAAATTTTAATTAATTCCGATATGTTCTTTTTATTTACTTTTTTTTTTTAAATAAATCTATGATGAGATGATGCTGAAAATTCTCATTTTTTGATGGTTTGAATGTCGTAAAGATATGTAATTGCCTTATTTTTTAATGCCTTTTTACGAATAATCAATAAAATTACACATTTTCGAACCAAACAAAGTTAAGAAAAAGACTCAGTGGAACAGTATTGACGTTGACCTATGTATCTAACTATAAATCTATTTTAAAGCAATAAATTTAATGCAACAAAATTTGAAATAGTTTGCTTGATATTGCTTTCAATTAAAGAATATTAATACTTGATTTTTATTATTTTACGTTAATTAAGTGTATCTCTACATTTTGTTTTGAGCAAAGCGCATTTCGTTATTTATGTAGGTATGTAGGAAAGTATTATATTTTTATCTAATCGTAGTTTGATCCAACAGAAAATTGTTTCGTCAGAGTTAAAGCTGTTTCAATTATATATTGCTCTAAGAATTAAACAACCATTAAGTTGAAAGTATTATAGGTATACCCGTTGTATGATCTCACTATAATAATTAAAAATTTTCTGTTAGATCAGACATAATATGGCAGTTTGAAGCAGTATTATTATAATATGGGATATTCAGTTTTAAATTGACCCCATTTTTTCCAGTTTTATCTATAGTTCATTAGGTGTTTTGGCAAAAGTTTGCAGGGTTGCGAAAACATTAAACTTTGCATTTGTATAATAAGGTAGAAATTTGCATTAATTGCAAGTAATGAAAATTATTTACATTAAAGATCAACGAAAAATATAATAATCATACAAATGGTTTTTTAACACCAAATAAGGTCTGCCGAAAATGGAAAAGATCTGGGGTGGATTTAAGACAGAATATTGCATATTTTAGGCCAGGGAGCTATTGGACTTTGAACATTTTTCTTTCTGCACTGATTGATTACTTTACAGATTATTAACAATTACATAATTACGGTATAACACTGCCCTTTCATTTTTCGGTCTACACTAATCTAAACATTACATTATCAATATTTGACTGATTGTTTATTCGAATTCACTCCGAAATATGGCATATTTATTAATGTTATTCATAATTCCACGATGAAAAAGAGTGCAGATACTACGGCCGGAAAAAACTTTGTACAAAATCTTTGTAGAGTGAATTAATATGTTTGTGTTTACGTGTTAACTTTTTGGTGTATATTTAGCTTATGTAATGGGGTTGATCAACATGATCTACTACCTATTTTGTAACAACTCCGTTAATTCTTTTTTTTTTATTTTTATTATTATTATTATTGTTTTCATACATCGAAACCTTTTTTTTATATCGTTGTATTCAAGTACGATCACAACATTGTAACATTGCAAGGCAAAGTATAGGAAACGCTATTGCCAATTTCGGATTTTTTTTTAATTTTATGGCGACACTCAATCGGCAATACGTGATCAAGAAGGCATATGCAAGTAAATAATTTTATTTGCAGTTCATAATCCTTTTTGTTCCCATGTGTGGAATCAACACATTATTAACATTTTTTTTTTACCTACAACTCTTTGAAAAGTGTTTCGAATTTCTTACAGAGAACATAATTACCTAAATGTAAGATTATAATAAATAAGAAACTTGTTCTCTATAGAAAAATGTGGAATTGAACGTATGCAAAGATGGTATTGCAATAATTTAGTTATATATTTCAAATCGACCAAATTTGGATATATTAATAAGGGAGAAATAATTTATTTATTATTCCTTTGTCTCTAAATGCCATTTTCCTTGTCAATAATTTGGTAATGTACCCCAAAAATCAGCCGCGTTTAAAAATGTTTTTAATATAAAAAAACATTAGAACGATTTTATTCGATTAATGTTGAAATTTTGAAAATACCATCTGTTTACAACAGGTTGCACCTTTTAATTAATTAATAATAATTTAACTACAGTATATTATAATAGTCTAATTTTTATTAAGCACATATATGAATAACAACAAATTCGTCACAATCTTACTGAGAAAAACTACGAAAAAGTTAGATACCTAAGTACTTATTTAGTTTTCAAAATTCAATTAATTATTATTGTAATAAGTATTAAAAAATGATTTATAAAAAATTGCCTGGATAATATTGGTAGCAAACCCCTTGAGTTTTCACGCAAGACAATAAATATGACAAACTACCCCATTATTTCTTATTAAAGTGCATCATAGTGTGTTGATTGTGAACGTAATAATTTCGCTATAATATGTATATAACAGGCCAGTTAGTCATTATAAAACATTAATTTGCTTTAGTGTTTAAGTTTAGGTGCCATTGTAATATCAAATAGAAAATTTCCAACTGCAGTTTTTTTTTTTTTTTGAATTCCGTATCATAAGAAGGAAAATCCCTGAACCCTTTAAAGGGTTAGTTATAAGGAATCCAATCGTTTATCTTGGGTTTTCAAGTGGATCAAATATAAGGCGGAATTCGGAATTGTCAAAGTAAAAAAAAATTGAATGAATTTAAATTTTTCTGCTAAATCTCCCTAACGGATTGAATCTATTTTTAATATCGTTGTCGGAAAATGAACGTGGTAGTGAAAAATAATCAATTAGGAAACACTTGAACGTCCGCTCTATAGATCGGATTTGTCACCATGTGATTATCGCATGTTTGAGCTACTGAATGTCGTTTTGATGCCGTAAAGACATAATCACATTCATTCTTTGATAACTACATGAAATTTATTGGTAGAAATATATTGCTAAAAAGGGTGACTTCGTAGATGTATTCAAAGATTTTCTTACTTATTAAACACAAATTCTGTTTTATATTTGATCCAGTCCTGCAGCCCCCTGTAGTTCCGAAACGACTAAAGCTAGAATTATGAGAAAATCTGAAGGAAAATCCTATGTGGCGTGACGAATATCCAGCGATTTTTTTTTTTTTGGGAATTGTATTGTAATCGAAGTAACAGCTATAATTTTCTGTTGTGGTTGTTATTGTTTTGTCTTTACGTTTTATTTAATTAAGTAATAACAGTCGTATAGTGTGAGCGGAGGTGATATTTTTCGAGTGCAGTGCTTAAGGCAGTAAAAAATTGCTTAGTTGTAATCGTTCGATAAAATGGAAAAACATCATTTATTGACACATAACTCTTGTATAGAGGCGACGGGCTCGATGGCTCGTCCGCAGCTTCCGCACTTAAATTTGTTAAGTCCTTCACATGGAAGCCACACGATTTTATAGCGGTTATGCATGAGGAAGCCAAAGAATGGTGCTGTTTCGTGATAATAAAATAAAAAGTAATAACTTTTACCAATCGTCCTCTTCTATTTCCCCCGGTATATCTCGATTATCCTATCCTGATCGACGTATTCGAATATGTGAGGGGCATCCATCAGGATCCCTATAGTCCCGGCAGTGGTTACGATGAAGAACATGTACAGTTGCAATCTGTCTATCACCATTGCAACATACTTCCAATCCTCACGGGTCTGCAATCATAACGACACAACTCAGACACTCATTATCGAAACGAAATTATTCATCGATTATATCCTTTCAACAACAACAACTCATTTGCCAAATTAAATAAAAATCATCGCCTTTCCTCTAACTGCAAGCTGGTTCTAAAATCTGAAAGGTCTAGGAAAATTTCCCTAGGTCTGGAAACGCTGGTTAAAATTGGGCATGTTAGTGGACATCTCTCTCCCCTTTACATACTTCTTGCAGACAGGGAGAGAGAGAGAGAGAGAGCTGACCAAGTAGATTCGTAGGGGTCATCAGAAAAAGCTTCTAAAGCTGACCTGTTAGTAGCAATCGACAGTCCTGAAATTGCCATTTCGAAATATTGTGGCCATATAGTCCTTACAGAATGCATATACTGGATGTTGAACAATTTCTTTTTTTACAAAATACCTTAGCCAAAATTTATAATAAAGATTTGTCGAATACTCTAACAAACTTTGTTTGTTGTGTAGATTCCAAAACAAATCAAGATGAAAGTGAAAATTAGCCCCCACGACTGGATTTAAAGGGGTTTCTCAACCCTTTGCAGTCGTCGTAGCCGATTTCCACTTGACATACATGCACTCTTGGGGTGTTACAGAGTGTGTAAAAAAAAATGGGGACAAATAGGACACAGGCAACTTTGGGAAGTTCGCAGACTAAATTTGAACAAACATAAGCTCAAAAGAGAAACTTCTACTAATGAGCACTTTAACAGCACGACGTGTAGAAGTACAAGTAGTAATTTCTACGAAAACTTTAGAGTAAATTGGTACATATGTGTATGTATAAATGGAAAGTGACTTCAGATGTAGATCCTTCCGAGTTACGTCTCATTAAATTTAAGAAAATTAATTAATTGTGTTACTAACAGAGTTTTGTTGTTCATCTCACAACGGATTCTAATTATACGTCTGTTGATAAGATAAACACATAGTTAATTAATTTCATCGGTTGAGAAAATGAAATTGTTGATTGTTTAATATTGTAAAGCTTGCGGAATGGGGATGAAAAATTGAGTATTGCAATCAATAGAAGATTGGTTACCAATTCAGAAGGGAACAGGATCCAATCTACCATTAAAGGAAAATATACGTGACAAGGTTTACGTGGATGCTCCTGGAAATCGAGTCGAAAAACATTTTCAGACGGATCTATCGAGTTACAGTTAGGTGGTAGAGGTTCAGATAAGACAGGGTCACGTACATATAGAACTTGATGGGAAGATATTGAAATTTTAATAAAGATGAGAGTCCTCACCTGAATGTACAGGTCTTCGTTTCGGAGATGTTCGGCGATGAATTCAACGGCTTCCGTAGCTTTGGAAGCTTCCGGCGACAAGAGGATGGACTCGGAACTTTCGCTCTCCCTTCTACAGCTTTCGGCACCTACACTGACCCCCAGGTCCGAATTTAATTTTCTATTTATCTTACAATTAGGATGGTGTAAATCGGACAATTCCATTACTTCCACTTTGCTTTGGGATTCAATGGAACTAAAACGTATTTATCAGGGACGTTAGTTAGATACTTAATATTGGTAAAAGGGAGAAGTATATGTGCAAACCTAATGTGTTTAGGAATATCAGTAGGAGATCCGTAAGGATTCGGAGGCACACCCATGCCAGGCATCTCCATCATCCACCTGAGTCTCGTTTTCCTTGGCCTTTTCATTAATAACATGGCTGGGAGGTAATTTAGAAACACCGAACGTATCCACGGTGGCATTCTGATAAAGTACATATTATTAATTTACGTCTTGAATGAATAAACGTTCGATTCGGCCTTACCTGTGAGTACGTGGACCTCTGAAATTCCAATTTATTATAACAACAGTAACAAGAATACTGACGGTATTCATTATAAACGTAAACAGAAGGTATTTGGCTATGAGAGGTAACACTAAAGATGTAGGCGGCAGGATTTTCGAAACTAGCAGTAGAAATACCACTAGTGATAGTAAAATACTTATCCCAAGTGTCACCTTAAATACAAAAAACACATAGGTCACCGAAACTCAGAAAATATAAAGTCCACGATGATCAGAGAAATGGTTTTTATATAGAGACGTAGATAAGGGTGGGTCCGGGTGAATTCAGACTTCTGGCCCATGAGCATTACCTTAGATCTAACATAAAATTTAAGACCATAAGCATGCAGTATCACATAAGTCAAGACGATTTGCTTGATGCAAAAATATCTATTACTTCGTCCAAATCGACATCTTGTGCTAGCTAAAGGATGATGAAAAGTAGCTATTCAACAGGAAAGGAAATTGACATGAGGTTTACTTTTGCGTCCAACTCGAGGTGTCTTGGGAATGAAAGCTGTTTTAATTATGGTTTCAGAAGTTCAAGAAATAGACGAAAAAGTTTACAAATATCTTTTTGAACTCTTTACAAGTGACCCTTTAAAATGATACCCTACATGACCCATTGAAAAAATGATTTATCCATTAGACTTCTCTTTCTCAATCACCGGAGGGTAAGGCAGAAGGCCTTCTTATTTAGCCTCTTTTGAGGACTTATAGGAATGGGTAGACGGACCCAGGAATCGAACTCGTGTCCTTCCGAATGCTAAGCAATGGTCTAAAGCTCTAGGTCATGCTTGTCTACAACTCTAAGAGCAATGGTGAGGATGTATTGAAGCTAGTGATATTGGAATCCTATTCCCTAGGAAGTTCTTCAACTGTAGTTGTCTTTCCAACGTTTAGCCAAGAACTGTGGCAGGTATCCTAAGGGATATCCTTGAAGAACAGTTACTAGCGAAAAGTTTGGAAATACAACACCACTGTTCCAATACCACTACCTACAGTGTTCCTTGTTGGAGTTCGTAGAAAATGATCGATAATTGAAGTGAAATTACCTTTTCGCCTGCTTCTGCGGGTAAATAGAACACAAGTACACAGAGGAAGGAGATTAGAACTGTAGGTAGAATTAGATTCACTGTATAAAACAAAGTCTTCCGTCGAATAATAATATAAAATGTTATATCCGTTTCCGTCGGATTTCCATCGTAGACGTTGAGGTAGGCGGGTACTTCAATAATGTCCCAAGTTCCGGACTTCCAGTAATCCGATAAGTCAACAAAATTCTTGTTATTGTACAAGTCTAAAGACACTTGGTCTCCGTTGAATGTCCAAGAGCCGAACTTCATTATACACGTTTGTTGGTCAAAAGGAAAATATGTTACGTCTATGGTGCACGAACTCTGAAAATAACATTTTCCTTCTTCATTAACAGTTTCAACAATGATTTCATCTGCTATCACCTGGTATATCGCCGGGGGTACCCAAAGAACTTCACCGTTTGGATAAATTAACACGTTAGATTTATACCTGACTTCATAATTACCATCGGCACTAAAAAAATATTACCGTTCTAGTATTCGTTAATTTTAATTTTTTTTTTTTTTTAGAAATCAGAAATTTCGATTACTTATTGAATAGAACAATATCCGGCTTCCACACTTTATCCGGTGGCAGCCTCAATACTGCAATTCCACCGTAATCTGCTTCGTCCCATTGTAACTGATAATCCTCCCAAACCTGCATTTGATTATTCAAATTAGAATTACATTTGCCCCATTTTATTTAGGTACACTTTTAATCTTACCAATCGCAACCAAACATTCGACTTCATTATTTGGTTTTTCTCGTTCTACAAATATAAATATATCGTTAACAAATGCGGACTTTTTCATTTCGGGCATTTCATCCCAAATCAACGCATTATTTCATCTCATGATATTTAGTTCGATATTTTCATATTTTTGGAGAAAAGTTTCATTTGAATTGTAAATAAAATATCAATAGAGAAAAACTGAGCTTTTTCATGGAAAATATTTTCTTAAGATCATAATCAGACGCAGCAAAAAAATAGATTGAAATTTATTTGAAGAAAAGCTCCAGGCTGTCTTGACTCCTGATAACTAAGTAATTACCTGGAGTAGTAAAACCACCCAGAGAACTATCTCGGTAATTGAAAAAGTAGCTGCTTGATTTGACATGAAACACCCGCATTACTTATTAATTGCTTTTGAAAATGAAAAATTCTTGATAGAAAATTTATGCTTATCGCCGAAGGCACCGTAAAATTAATTTTTATTTATGTGCATATTTGACATTAAAGAGATAGCTACTTTATATTTTATTCGTTTTATGTTCAAAGGTCAAGTTAAAAGTGTTTTTTTTTATTTTTTATTAGTAATTCTTGGAAGGATCTAGTCTTTGTAATACATATTGCTTTAGATTTCTCGAATCAACGTAAAACCTACTTCTCATTTTAAATTAATAAGCTTATCAAACAGCAAGGTCTTTGCGAAATTACTTTAGAGACATGGAGATGACTTTTCTAGGATGTTGGCTAGATTTAATTAAGTGTTCTTATGATACTTACCACGTTTATTAATTGGACAAAGGCTAACCCAAATTTAACGTTTACTTTTTCTGTCATATTTTGAACTGGCCGAATTAGTTTGTTATATCCCCTAAACAAATCGCGGACAAGTCTTTCTTCGTCTTCTGAACATTTACCTTCAATCAAAGAACAATTAAAGCTCTTTGAAGTAAATTCAATTTTATATTAACATAAATACAGGGTGACTCAAAAATAATAAACTACAATACTACATGTATCACAAATTCGAAAATTACAGATGCACGAGAAATCAGAAATAATTACTTTTTTATTACGTATTGTTCTGTATAAATTATTTAAACAATAATTAATGACAAACGTCTGTAAATTTTGAATGTAGGATTCATAGTGATTACAAAAGGATGAAGGCGCCGGATAATTAATTTATTAATTAGAAGCTATTGTTAAAAATAATATATTTAACGGTGTGTAGTAAGGGTGTTTTTTCTAATTGTTCATACATAGATATATAAATGTAGATTTATTAAAGAAAAAAGAAAAAGGAAGTTTCAAAGTGTTTTAACTTTCTTTAAAGATTATGTAAAGTTTGTGATGGATAAAGAAAATTTTATGATTCTTGCAAGTAACTGACGAGCGAGAATGTCCTTAAAACTAATATTTGTCCTTTGGCAAATGTCTTTGTTCTAATAGGACGGGGAGGGGTTTTGTTTACATGCTTTTCGACATACATCTATCTATCTATCTATCAATGGGTGTGCCAAAATTCTTACCGATAACAACAAGATAAAGAAATGACAAGACGAAGCATAGTATTTTTGAGTAATTCCACATTTCGGTCTCCTAATAAATTTGATCATGCACAATAGCAGGATCATCGACGTGGCATCCCCTTACGAACGCCCATGGTCCTTTTTTTTTTTTCGTTTCGAACCAAGGAAGTCGAAATGCCTTCCCAGTTTCCCTCTTCCACCAATTTCGACCTCCACTCGGAATTGTTCAACTATTTAATACACAACCGTTTCATATTTGACTGGCGAACTTTCCGATTTCGAAATAAGTCCTCGCGAACGTCCACACACCCTTTAGTACAGCGTGGACTATTGCACACCGCCCCATTGGTCGTTGATTGGTTCCTTTCTAGATGGCACATGTGGCAGAACACTGCAATTCTTGAACCAATAACTACAGCTTTCCACCGAAGTATCGATTAGGGAAAATTGTTTCACGGCTGCGCCCCAATTTTCAAATCTATTCAGTTTTCCCTTCTTAGAACCATCGTCGCCTTCGATCCGGCAAGCGCATCTTTCAAACAACTCCTTAATACTTCCGAAATCCTTAAAGCTATTTCTCAACGGGAAAATGAACTTGATGGAGCTTTTACCCTTACATTTTCTCCCTGTGTACTCCTTCATTACAACTGCAACCATTTGATGTTTGTTCACAGTTAATGACTACACTTTTTCATATAAATTATAACATTAGAAATCAAAACATGGTAGATATGCCAATCGGGCAATTTCCTTTTCTCTGAATAGTCGCCGTTGTTAATTCTGCTGACGCTTATTACATTGAAAGTCCTTGCAATTTCTCTATGTAATTCTTCATTTTAACTATCACCTTTTGGTACAAAGCTTTTACCTCTTCACAGCTAATCTGTACAAAAAGGCTAGCCCTTATCGTCAAAGTAACTGTACAGTTAGGAGCATTAGATATCGAAAAATGGTGGAGGCGCCAATCGGAAAATTTTCTCTTTTCATAGTTGTTGTCGTCGTCAAACCTGCTGAAGCTTATCCATTGTCCTACTACATCCAACATCCTTAAGCTTTCTTCTCCTTTGGAAAATTAATTTGAAGGACTTCGTGTTCTTACATTTTCTCTGTGTGATCCTGCATTTTAACTATCACCTTTTGATACAAAGCTTTTACATTTTCAGAGCTAATCTGTACGAAAAGGCTAGCCCTTATCGTCAAAGTGACTGGACAGTTAGGAGAATTAGATATCGAAAAATGGTGGAGGCGCCATTCGGGAAATTTTCTCTTTTCATAGTTGTTGTCGTCGTCAAACTTACTGAAGCTTTTCGATCGTCCTGCTACATTCAACATCCTTAAGCTTTCTTTTTCTTTGGAAAATTAATTTGAAGGACTTCGTACTTTTACATTTTCTCTGTGTGATCCTGTATTACAACTATCATATTTTCTTACAAAGTTTATACAGAGCTAAATTCTACAAAGACTGAACTTCATCGTTCAAATGACTTCAGGTACAGTTAGAAGCTTTAGACATCTAAAAGTGGTAAAGGCGCCAATCGGGAAATTTTCAGTTTTTCACAATGATTGTCGTTGCTAATTCTGCTGACGTTTTTCCATTTCCGTAATACATTCAAAATCCTTTAACTTTATTCTTATTAGGAAAATTAGTTTGAAGGAAAATTCATCAATTTACGTCAATGAAGTTAGAATTGTAACTCAATTTTCAATTAATTTTTTTAATAATTCTGATAATAATGTTTGTCTTTATGAATGTCTAATTTAGGTATTTAAATGATAATTAACGCGAGAAAAATCGTTTTATAACTTCCTTTGTTGTTATCATTACAATTGTAATATTTGCTGTATGATCAGTTGCCTATATATTATATTACTCTTGTCTAATTTATTGTAAAAAAATTTAAATTAGCATCTCCAATTGTGTTTAAATGGAAGAGAATATAATGTAAAGATGAAAATTCATCGGTTTACATTAATTAAATCGGAATTATAGCGCTATTATAGCGTTTATTTTAAATTGTCCCGGCGCCTCCACCAAAATTTACAACAAAATTTGTTTCTTAATTGCTGATAATACTAATATATCTTGGTGAATGTCTTATTTTCGACATTAGAACAATAGTTTACAAGATTGATCATCCCCAACGACCATCAACCAATCCCAAATTTGATATTTCTTATACGTGAACAAAATTATATAGAAAAATTAATATTTGCTGTATGATCAGTTGCCTATATGTTATATTAATGTGGTCTAATTTATTGTAAAAAAATGTAAATTAGCATCTCTAACTGTGTCTAAATGGAAGAGAATATAATGTAAAGATGGAGATTCATCCGTTTACATCAATTAAACCGAAATTGTAGCTCTATATAGCGTTTATTTTAAATTTTTCCCGGCGCCTCCACCAAAATTTACAACAAAATTTTTGCTTATTTGATGATAATATTTGTATATCTTGATGCATCAACGAATCCCGGCATCTTAGTAATATTGACACAAAATGCTCCACGAATAAAAAGAAAAGGGACTAATAAAAATAGAAATAATTTATTTGATTTTATTTTATCTTTTAATGTACATAACAATAATAAGGTTTATTACATTATCATATTGTAGAAAAAAAGTTACAAATAACCAAAGATACGTAGTTTGGCACATTTTGACTAGTCATTAGATCGCAAATGCTATTAATAAAGATCAAATGTCTTGTCACAAGGTGATTTCTTATTATTTTTTTTTATTATTTTTAATTTATAAGAGAGATAGATGATGTACCACCTTTTAATATAAGATACTAAATGCAGACTCGCTTCCCAAAATACAAATACGAACGAAAATGTTCATTTTTACCCCAAGCTAGAAGGTATTGTCTTGCATGACAGTGTGGAAGAACATGACGTTTAGTAAAATTATTTTCAAGCTGATCCGGGAATCCCCACTGAAAAATCGTTTCTTCGGCGACTCTCTAGCCGAAGCAATACACTATTTAACATTGTATATTTGAGCAACTTCCTTTAAATTATGAGAGTCCGTTTTAAGGGGCGAATGGAGTACATTTTTCAATAAAAAATCATCCCCCAAATCGCGTTATCTACAATTTGTCATATTTAAGTGGGGACTCAGGCAGCCCCTACTCCTACCCATTACCTATAACGTCCATTTAGAATAACACTAACAACGATGTCTAATAAAGTATAAAATTGTTTAATTAAAAAACGTAAACGTTGACGCGCAAATGTTGCAACAAATCAAATTTATTTTAATTGAATGTCATGTTCTAATTATAAATTCTGATGTTTTTGTTAAATTTTCCACTTGCATCAGGTACTACATCAGAAATATGAAATATTCTCAATTTTTACCCACTACACATTACCTCAAATTAATGAGGAAAAATTGTTGCCTGTTGTCACACCCCCGCCGGGAATCGAACCCGGGCTCTTTGGCTTTACGCGCCAATGCTCTGACCACTAAGCTACGAGAGATGACAACAGCAACAACGACAAACCGTACTTATTAGGTCACAGATCTGTCGAACTAATGTAACTATATACTGAATATAAATATACATACAATGTAGAAATCTTCCCGAAGTGAGTTTGTTTTAATATGAAATATTCTCAATTTTTACCCACTACACATTACCTCAAATTAATGAGGAAAAATTGTTGCTGTTGTCACACCCCCGCCGGGAATCGAACCCGGGCTCTTTGGCTTTACGCGCCAATGCTCTGACCACTAAGCTACGAGAGATGACAACAGCAACAACGACAAACCGTACTTATTAGGTCACAGATCCGTCGAACTAATGTAACTATATACTGAATATAAATATACATACAATGTAGAAATCTTCCCGAAGTGAGTTAGTTTTAAAATGAAATAGCTTAGTGGTCAGAGCATTGGCGCGTAAAGCCAAAGAGCCCGGGTTCGATTCCCGGCGGGGGTGTGACAACAGCAACAATTTTTCCTCATTAATTTGAGGTAATGTGTAGTGGGTAAAAATTGAGAATATTTCATATTAAACAAACCCACTTCGGGAAGATTTCTACATTGTATGTATACATCAGAAATGTTACTTTAATTTTTAAAAATTGTTTACGACATTTGCGCTTTGGTGTAATAGTAGCAGTAGTGGTAGTAGTTGTCACAAAATTTTGTAAAAAAAATAACAGTAATCGCGATATTTTTTTTTGTTTTTCGTCTCTCAATAACTAATGCCTTTGAGTCGAACACATTTCGGTTGTTTGTGCTTTTCCAAAAGCACGATTAGTAGTAGTAGTAGTAGTAGTAGTAGTTGTTGTAGTAGTAGTAGTAATGATGTGATTAAAATGACCATCGTGTCCCATTTTGGATATGTTATGTATGTATATTATAATTTTATATCCCCAGTTAGCGAAAACGTTTAACGATAATTACTGTAAGATAATAATTCAATGCAACTGTTAAACTACTAGCAAGCTGAAGGGTAGAAAGAATACTGTAAAATAGCTTTTTATTATTTAGCTTTTTCCAGAGGTTTAAACCTTTCATTTATGGGACATTCTAACTTAAACCTACCCTCCATTTTCACCAATTTCTCGATCGTTTAATGGCTGTCTTGTCTCAAAATATTACGAACAATTTTCACGAATATTTACCGCTTATAAATATTGCCAAATATATTATTATATTCATACTTTTTTTGTGTTCTGTCAGATAATAGCAGAGATACGTCTTTTTACCTGACAGAGGACACTTTCCTTGTACTTTCGAACTTTAATGAAACCTTATTAAAAACTTGTAACAATCTCTCCCTTTTGAAATTTGACAAACATTAATTAATTTAAGATATAAATAAAATGAATATAGGGAATCAAAAGTGGTAAAAGTACCAAAGAAAGCAAATATTTTGTAGAAAGTTTCATGTCGTCATCTACAGAAGACTTTGGGATATTGTGAGACTAAAAAGAAACACCCAGTAAGCCATCCAAAATTGAGAAAATGAAGGACTGGTTTGACACATGCAGAATGTCTTTTGAGGCTACAAAATCTACTCTTCCTTGATGATAATTCGTAGATAGAAAAATGCCTTCAACAATTTTTTTTTTATAATAAGTATAACAATGCGAATTAAAGAGTTTCAAAAGAGGTTAAGAACTCTTCGCTGCCCTTTCTAATACAGGGCAATACCCGATGTAAAACCGCTGTTTGTATCGCAATATTTAATTAACTAATCATTTAATTTTTTTTTTAATANTTAGTCATATAAAGCACATATATATAGGTACCCTAATTACTTCAGCGATTTCACATGAGGCTTCAAACTCAACATTTAACTTGGTTTATCACAGTATGATTGTGTTTATTAACGCTAGAAAACAATAAATAAAATCAATCCTACTAATAACTCGGTTAATGTCATTTCGAAAAAATAAAACAGCCAGTGCCCATCAAACAACGATTACATTTCCAACTTCCGAGCAAACTTAATTTAAAATTCAATTAGTTCGCCGTTGTTTCAATACGCAATTGAAATCGAAATTGAAAGATTAAATTATGAAATTGTTGATAATCGATTCTTTCACTCAGAATGGCTTTGAGAATCACAAACATAATCTTTGTTTGATTTGAATTGAAAATTCCGTCAGGTACAGGGTGTTGTTGCTATTTGAAAAAGTAAGCTCAATTAACTGGAGATTATTTTTTGGAATTGGTGTTTTATTTTTTTTTTTGACGAAATGACTTACAAAAGATCGAGGTTTTAAACTATGAATTTTTATTATTTTTTCCTTTTTCTTTTTTTTTTTTATTAATTAATACGTTAATCAACGACATTGTGAAGTAGATTCGTACTTGTGGCATTGACTTCCAAAGCGATAATAATCTTCATCATGTGTACGATTAGGTTTTCGAGAACTACTAATAATAATAATAATAATGATAATAAAAGGTATAAAGCGAGATGCTGCAGGCCAATTGTGAAATGACAACCTTGCTACGACACGATAATGTGTGGTGCCGAGAACAGTACCGCCAATGTGGCTATGATGGTAAACAGAGTGAAAATGATAAGGCACAATCTGTCTACTACCATTGCCGCAAACTTCCAATCTCTTGTTATACCTTGTTGCTCGTCTTCTTTGCGCATATTATCCGTTATGAAACGGATTTCTTTCAATATTAGAGCTAATTCGTAATCCACTCCACTTAGGCATGATTGGTTACTCACCAACGACTCGTGAAGTCTTCCTCCGCCGTTACCATTTTCTTCATTTGGCCTGAAAATTTACTTTCAGTTCTTCAAGTTCTTCCACCAGTTAAAAAAAATTCAAAAACTTATGGCCTACTAATGCTGGAAAGTGCCCAATCCCTCCGGACCACACCGGAGGGTAAGGCAGAAGGCCCTCTTATTTAGCCTCTTTTGAGGAACTATAGGAATGGGCAAACGGACTCCAGAATTGAACCCGCGTCCTTCCGGATGCTAAGTAATGGTCTAAACCTCTAGGTCATGCTTGTCTACAACTCTATGAGCAATGGTGAGGATGTATTGAAGCTAATGAGGTTGGAATCCCCTTCCCTAGGAGGGTTTTCAATTGTAGTTGTCTTTCCAACGTTTAGCCAGTAACTGTGGCAGTTATCCTCAGGGATTTTCGATTATTTACTGATGCTCGATCCAACAATAATCCTTGAACAGTTACTGGCGAAAAGTTTGGAAATACAAAACCACAGTTCCAATACCACGACCTTCAAACTCGGGAAATTTTACTTCTCAGTTTCCGGTTTCCAAAGCTTACATGTCGAAAGCCACACGATTCACAAAGTTGACAGGTTAATATAAAATTTAGTTCCCTACATTTACTTGAATCTTTTACCGCCAAATTTAACAATGTTACAGTTATTTTAATATAAATGAGGATCTATCGAATGTAGTGGACGTGCCACATCATATCCCCTAATAAATGTAAATCACTTTTACCTATAAACTGTTCGAAAGAAAGCCGAATTAGGCAATGGGGTTGGTGTCCCTCCTCTGTGATTATGTCGAAAATCATCGTCGATATCCAATACATTAGCTAATAGGCTCTTTGATGACCTTTCTTTCAACTCGACGTCCTGGAGATTGATGGTTTTTCTATCAGAATTCAGCGTTGTGGTATTGCTCGGCATGCCACAGTCGTATCCGTCTTCACATGGCCTGTGCATTCTCAACAACCACGGTAACCAATACAGAAAAACCACTTTTATCTAAAACAAAAGATGAAGATTTTTCTGCCAAAAAAGCATAGCCCAGCACGTTATACGATCAACTGCTACAGTAGGTTTGATGATTGAAAACCTTATCATTCAATAATCCTTTCACTCAGAAGCTTAGTTCAGGCGTATTCTGATAGAGATGTAAATCAAATTAAACACTTTAATTAAAACTTTAAAGATGAGCTCAAACTTAAAGTACTTTAGGAACAATTAGCATGGGACCATTGAAGTGAAAATTAATCCAGTCGGGAACAGCCAGCAAGTAACTTTAGATTTCGGCTGCTAACTCAACTAAATTCATGCAAGAAAAATTATTATCCGTACATACCCATTCTGACATTTCGTGGGTATCAGCGCTTCGATGATGGTAGTTTAATATAAGTATCGTCGATACAACCGAAGATGCAACCATAAACATAATACAGTTAAAATAGGTCCCTTAAAAAGATGGAGAAGTAGCTGTTAAGTTAGAACGGAAAGTTGACTCGTAAGGGAAAATATCAAAAAATTGAACCCCAAATTATTAGTCTACTTTGCGCCAAAACCCCCAACAGGCTTTAACAATAATTGTAGTAATCGATCATATAAATATTCTTACCGAGTAAAGGAACTGCTTCAGATGTAGCAGGCATCGTTTCTGCGACCATATTCAAAAATACTGTAAGTGACAAAAGGATGGTGATGCCAAGTGATAGTTTCTCCCCTGAATCTGGAGGGAGAGTAAATCCAAGCACTGCCATCGATGCTATCAAAACACACGGTACAATCAAATTGAAAAAATAATAAAGCGTGCGCCGACGAACTATAATATAAAACGTTATGTCGATATACGGTTCTGGACAACAGTTGTAATACAATTCGTTCCTTTTTCCTGGAACCCCTGCAAGAATAATTAGGCCCATATCCATCTAGAAATATCACGTCAAAAACGACGAATACTCACCTAACAAATCCCATTCGCCGTTAGTAATAAAATTACTGATATCACCACCTCCATCATCTTGCAATTGAAGATCCAACTACAGGCATGTCAGAAAAAAGAAAACATATGATTTAGCTATAGCTTTCACCATCTATTTGAAGAATTATGATTCCCAAACAGTAAGAATAAAGGAATCATATTCCTGGGAGGCAATAGATTAAAGAAATGAATCAATTTTGATCATGAAACATGTCAGCTATCATTATGGGCATTTGGTGGAAATGGATTTTCATGACCAGTGTTTGATAATAGAAAGTGTTTCTGTTGAGTTCTTTGGATGATTATGATTCATGGACAATAAGGATTTTAAAGAGCCCTCGATGGTTAACGTCAAGGATTCTTCAAATCGACGGATTCGTCATGCTTTTCCAATTGAAAAATAGATATTTTGAAAAAAGAAATCTATGATTTGTGCAAAGTTTTCAATGTTAACGTTTGGCAATGAAGTGTTTCTATTGGGTTTTCGAAAGTTAGAAACATTAACAGTTTTTTTATGAATATTTGAATTAAGGAATCACAGCCCTTGGACTAAAAACTACCCCCAACCATTTGATACTCAAAATTAATTGGAGCTTTCCGGGTTTGTTGGCTATGGTCTAGACTGGTTGATGATTTACGTAGAGGAAAAATAGTTCTAAGACTAAAAACTATCTTCAGCCATTTAACACTCAAAATATATAATTTAAACATTATCATGATGTGTATAAGTCATCATAATTTTCCAACTGATGATCCAATAGTATAGAGTGTGTTTCTATTGGGTGTTTGGATGTTTATGATTCTTGGACAATAAGAATCTTAAGAAGTCTCCGATGAAGATTTACTTTAAGGATTCTTCAAGGCGATGGATTTACCATGCATTTTCAATTGAAAATCTAACAATAGGCATTTCGAAAAAAGAAATTTATGATTTGTTTTCACAACTAAAGTTTGACAATGAAGTGATTAGAATCTTTAGGAGTTCTTTTAATGAAGATATACGTCAAGGAATCATAGTACTTCAACTAGTTGAACTAAAAACTACCCCCAACTATTCAAATATAATCATGAGACCTGTAAACCGTCGTATGTCCAGCTTCCGAATTTCATTTCGCATCTCTGATCGTCAAACGGGAACCATGTAATGTCAATTTTGCAAGTGCTCTTGAATATCCCTGGGGGTAAATATACACAACTGCCGTTGTTCCGTACAACTACATTAGTGGGGTAGGTTCCATCAAATCCCTCGTCGGCACTAGTCAATGTATAATTTAATGAACGTTAAATATTGCATAACGAAATAGCTTTCCGGTGGAGATTGTTAATGGGGGAAACTATGCACTCGGGTATTTTGTTTTATTACCTGTTATACATGAGTACGTCGGGTTTCCATAGACGATGGGGTGGTATCCTTAGATCTTTTACTCCGCCGAATTCGGATGAGTTCCAACGTAGATTTATATCATTCCATTCCTGGAGCAAAGCAAAGTATTCAAAAGTTTCTTTCGCGGTTGTATGACATGCCAATAAAATTCTTCTCAAGCATGCTAGAAGTATATATATATATATACGCTTTCGAACAAATTTACTTTTAAAATCTAATCGGCTTGCCAGATTCTCCCGTACAATACTCCCAACATTCCTTAGGAATTTGCCAAATATAAACTAAAAGTTGTATTACATCCAACTGATATTAAAATTAATCTGACGATCAAGGAACACTTTTAAAACGTTATTCGCCAAGCTTTCTATCATATTATTTGTTAATCCACTTATTTATAATACTAACTAATAGGAATTTGATCAGCATCAGAAATTATTGTATTGATCTAAACAATTTGAGAATAGAATGAGGATCATTGGGGAACCCCGAAAAAAGGAATTATTCTGCATGGATTTTACTAAATCGTAAATCTCAACATTTATTTCAGTTAAATGATTATTAATTACTAATTATTATAAATATCAACTTACCAACTTAAGCCACATGTTAGTAATTAATAGTTGATTCTTTTCATCCTATAAGTAACGTTTGTTGTTTATTATTCGTTTTTTATTTTTAATTATTATTAGAAGCCATAAATTACGTAACGTAATCAGTTTTTACATCCTCATCCGCCCCTGCGTAAAAAGCTATTTAATTCCAAATAGTAATTCAATTTTAAACAACTTGTAAAAGCGTTAACTAACGTAAACCTTGACCCTTGACCCTTGACAGTCTCCCATCCCCAAGTAACAGGACCTAACGCTCGACCGGACTCTTCCTCCCTTAAATTGCGTTACGTAATTTATAGACATCCCCTAATATGTCTCCTACTTACCACGTCAATGATTTGATTTAATGTTAAACCAAAACTAAGTTGAAGTGGATCAGATTCATTAGCGACAGGCCGTTCTAAAACGTTATAAGTATCTAACAACTTTGCAAGAAGCCTTTTTTCATTGTGGCCTGCAGACAAACCTTGAAACAAAAGGAAAAATATAGAAATCATTATTTTCCATTCGTATCTTCCCTTTTCTTATCAGTTATTATCTAATAAAGCGCTTTAATATCCATATGGCATCGTATCAAAACTAAGTATACACTGTTAGGTACAATTAAACTAAAAGCGTAATAAATAAAATTAACAAATACGAAGTAGGAAAAGTGTTAGGTTTATAGGGAGTTTCGAATTTTTGCGATTGTTCAGATCGTAACTAGGTATCGAACGAAAAATCGTTAGGGGTGGATTTTCGCTTGGCGGGTCCAAATAATTAAAAAAATCCAATAAGCTATCGGTTGGCATTTTTTTCAACATGTAACAGCGTTCAATCAAACAAAAGCTATTTGTACGGGCTAGTATTAACTCGTTTCCATGGAACCTGGATTTGCTTTTGTAAAACCCGTAAATATCAATCCTTTGTTTTATGCGTCTGTATTTCTCATTTTATTTACTCTTTTGCTACAACAAGTACACCAGCGAAATCGACAATTCAAAGTTCTTTTATAGGGGTGTAGTAAAAGAACTATATTGGCGTAATTAATAAGCGAATGAGTTAGTCGACAGTCCTACATTTAAAGCAAATAACGGACGATTTTAGAAGTTTTAGTTAGCAAGTTATTTATGGTCCCTTTCATATTTGGACTGCGAACTTTGGGGAACTAGATGGCTTTATATCTAGATAGATTACGTCGACATATCCTTTATCAATTTAACCTGACCTAAGCTCGGAGCTTTCAAAATACTTATTGATTATTATTTTTGTCTCTCTTAGTCATATAAAGCACTATTATCATGTATATACATACATAGTAATGTGTATGTCGTACAGGCATATAGCAAAACGTGAAAACTTGATGAAAAACGATTGACCAAAACCACAAGGAGGGAGTGAAGAATGGGATAGGCTAGGGATTTTGAGGATTTTGAGGAATGTTGTGTGGTTTTGGTCGTTTGTTTTAATTCCATTTTCGAGGAATATTATAGTGTTAAGTCTTCACCTGATGAAGCCTATGTTTGGCGAAACAATCGTAGTGTGTCTACGTTAAAAGTATAATAATTCGTTTCAACATGTATCGGCGTCAACCAAAAAGGCAATCTTTTGCCTTTTCAGTTAGAAATAATGTCAGACATTAAATTTTGTGGAAGTTTTTGAAATTTGTCATTCGTTATCGTTTGAATTGAAGTGAACGAAGAAAACAAAAAGGAAAAAAAGAAAACGACTTCAAGAGAGACTTTTAACCAATCATTTTCTTTTGTTGGCGGTTGGCAGTTGTAGTAACTCTAAGAAAAACGACGACATTCCATTCTCTTGCTGCATCATGGAACAATAAAGAGTTGAAAGTCGTTTTCAGACTGTGATACCTGAATTGGAAAAATATAAATGAAACATGAGAGCCGCTCCGGCATTTGCGATGAAAATTACTTAAAGAATATTTCATAAAGTAAACAATCGAGTTAAGAACGCTTCAGAAAATCCATTGTTCCTCAACTTTAAACTTAACGTCATTCTTTATCTAATCAAAAAGTAGTCTCTCAATAATAATATTCAGCTTATACAGGGTGACATTAAAATTATTATTTATCGAGAACATTTCAGATATAATTTTACTAAAATATAGAACAATAAATGGGCAGATCGGTGACATAAAATAAAACACAAATATTCAAAAAGAGTATCGCTTAGAAGGTCCCATTTTCGTATAAAACGATATTGAAAAAGTAAATAATTATGTACATGAGTGAAGGCGTGTCTTTATTATTTCTACTACATGCCAAAGGTAAATAAATTTATTATTTCGTCTAATACAGCACAAATAATTTGAAGCCATGTGAAAACAATATAGAAAGGGAATGATGTATTTGAACTGATTCCGGAATGTGAAATGACTATTGGCGCCATTTCCATGAAGTATAGATTTTGTAGCTCGCATAATACGATGATAATAATAATTGTTTCTATATTGTTATAATGTAGCAGCAACATTAATCAAAAAAGGTCTACGTATGGAAAAAAGTGAAGAAAAAAAAATAATAAAACTTCTACATGGGTGTAGAATCACATATAAAGTAAAGTGAAAACATTTTTAGAAATAGGTATATAAAAACTAAGGACCTAGGTGATCTACGTATCTATAATAACTAGATAGTAAGTAAGTAACAATAAACTACAACTAGCAAAAGAACGTTAACAAAATAGAATGTTGAATCGCATGGCTTTTTATATTTATTTACCGTTCGGCAGATAGAGGCAGATGTAGAAGACAACAAAAATGGAAATTTTTCTCAAGCTGAAATTTGGCTGGCATGACTGATGCATACGATTTTCCATCGATAAAAAATGAACTGCGTTAATTTGAATTCACCTTTTTATCTCCTTTCTATTTTATATCTGCATTTAGTTGACGTTATTTTTATTTAATTTGTTTTCACTTTATTTTAATGGTACTTTTAATTTTATTGTATATACAAGTATACATGCCACATGTACACGTGTATATACGTTTATAACTTTTCGTTTAATGGATTGTTTAATGCATGTTGTTGCTGTAAATTTTTTTTTCTATTTAACACAGATGAAAACTAAAGCCATAGCTGACGAAGAGTTTCTACGCTAACGCGACCTCACTGTATTCGCGTTCTCGTCAGCGGGGCAAGCGTTTCGCTTCTAAAACCCTGAAGAAGCAAGCAACGTCACAAATTGCAACCATATATACTCTCATATTTATCTTACTTACTCTAAACGTAGGTCTTGACTTTCTACTTGCGAAAATTTTGCAGATCAATGTTGAACATTTGCGCCTCCTGCGTCGCGACGTCTGTATCCCACTGCGTCCCGTCCATTCATACCATATAGGGTGATCACTTTTTAGCAAGCCCTAAAAGGGTCATCACCCTCCCACCCAGCAATCGAACACTTACAACAATTTGTTTATTTATGTCTTTCAACATTTATTTTAATAACTATTAATTACACGATTTTTATATCGAAGTATTAAAGACTTCTCTTAGGATCTTCCAGTTACTAAGGATTCTAAGGATTTACTTTTTAGAAACGGAAAACTTTTTTCAATCAAATGCCCATATCCATATCTTTATTAAATGTTGCTAAATAGGTAATAATTATTGTGTATTTTTTCGTGGCTTTTCATATAATGGCAGTGCATCTCTTCTTGGTATATTTCGCTTAAATTTCATTCAAAAGCTCGTTTTGCTTCAAAAATATGTAAGCAACTGTATATTATTAGTATCAGTAATGTAATTTACATATTCTTCAAGAAAATTTAACAGCTTTTCGTTTGAGATGTAAATAAAATAAATTGAAACTTTCGAAGTACAAAGTGGTAACAATTTTCGAATAAAATGTAAAAGAAAGTGGCTATTTTCAAGGGAAATACTTTTTTTTTTCGTGAAATTCAATACCTCTATCAGAAGCAGTCCAAAAAATATACATATAACTACTAGCAACAATTTATATTTTATTAATTTATTTTATTTATTTATGAACGTAGAAGAAATTACAAGCCAAATTATTATCTTATATTACTTACCTCTTAACTGTATTGACCACCACCACACGTTTTATTAAAAAAAAAAAAGAAAAACAATTTGAAAATGTGAAAAATTTTTTTTTTGTTTTTCGATAATCTCACTGGTAAAGGAAAAGCTTTTAATAAAAAAAGGAAAATATTTAGGAAATTTATTTGATGAACACATAAAGCACAACAAGAAAAAGAACTAAAACTAGGAACATTTTTTTTTTTGGAATTTTTCTCTTTTACATATTTTTTTTGTTTTTGTTAGATTTATATTTTACTATTACATTAACGTAGTATCAAATTAAATAACGAAACACGAACACAACAAATATTAAAAAGACGAACGAAAATTATTCTAATACAAAGATCTTCTATTTTCCAAAACGAGTTCAATATTTTGAAGAAAATCCTCACTGAGGTTTGTACACCCTTTAACATTCATTTGCTGAATGGTCGGGGTAGAAAGAATTGCTTCAAGCGTTTCGTCGGTCAGTTGAATGCAACCCTGAAAATTTATTACAAAAATTATTTACCTCTTCGATTTTTTTTTCCCGTGAGACTGACTTCCAAAATGAGTTTCTTCAGTCTTTTAAATCCATTGCAAATTACATTTATGCCATCGTCGTCAATGTTATAGCACGTGGACAAATTTAATATTTCCAAACTCGGCACGCTTGCAATCAACGATCGAATACCTTCCATAGTGATCTGAAAATATATTTTTTTTTTATTTGCGAACCATACGGTACCCAAAACTAAACGATTACATTTTGGCATCCCGATAAATTCAACGAAATCAATTCTTTGAACTTGAAGACGGCTTTAAGGCTGAAATCTGTTACGCAAATGCAATTCTTCAGACTTAGAGCTTGCAAGTTGGTTAAATTCATGATGGAATTGTTCCTGAAATATCCACTTCTTGCAGCCCCGCTAATAATTTCCATCTTATCTTCCAAATCTCCCACCTCAAAGTCAACAGTTTCGATGCTGATGAGGCCCCCGTCAGTAACCCCTTAAATTTTAATCAATTCATAACGTACGACGGGTCAAAAAAAAATAATAATTTCGTATAAAAAACCTTGACAGTTTGATAAACAAAGCTCCTTCAGACGTTTGCAGCGGTTGAAAATTATTTCCAAAATTTTATAGTCGACGCAAACGCTTCCGCTGAAATTAATATGTATGAGGGTTGCGCTATATTTTTCCACATTATTGTACAACTCGTTCCATGGTAAACCCATGCATCCGCCAAGGGAAAATTTTTCTAATCTAGCAGTTCCAGACGGTAGAACTAACTTAAACACTATCTGAGCCGCTTCACAGCAGCTGTTTTTTAACGAGAGCTCTTTTAAATTGTCATAAGGACCTACAAAAAAATATTTCGAATTCTTTCGGCATTGTCATAGTTACGTAAAGAGTGCCGCGCATATTTTGGGAAAACTAATCGCAAAATGAAATTGTTTCAGATCTTTTACTCACATTCGATCCGATGAGGAGGTTCAGCGCAGTTGTGCATGCCGTCAAGTTCCAAAATGGTCAAATTGGGCAACGGGGAAAATAGAACGTCCAATGGGCAGCCAGGTATGTAGTTTAAGTAAAGTTTTTCTATATACGGTTGCAAACGACTGACTACAGCCCAGTTGGGAATAACCAACTGGTCGCAACCGGAAACATTCAAACTGACCAATTTGAATCCGTTTAAGGGTAAAAGAAGGAACAATCCTTCCCTAGTAATTGACGAGTTGGAAAAATCCAAACTCGTCAATTTTTTCTTTCTCAAACGTATTGTATAGGTCACGAATGTGAACGAAAATATGGTTTTTGATGGCGAAAGAGACGGTTCGCCACCTCTGTGATAGAACTGGTTCGATATTTGTTGATTGCAAAAGTTCTTGCAATTCTTCACACTCAAGTGAGTCAAGTTTGGGGCACTGTTAATTAAAGTGTGGTATATGTAGTCGGTAATGTCGATAGGGGAACAAAGTTCAAGTGATATTAAAGAGTCCATGGTCAACGTTTGGGCGGAAAATGACGTGTAAAGCTCTTTTATGTTGTTCAGAGTTAGATATTGCAAATTTTGACAGGAAGCAAGTATGTAGTAAAGGTTTTCGCATTTTATTTGGCAATTAATGAACGATAATTTCTCAATATGAATTCCAAAGTCAATCCAGAAAAGGCTGTCGTACAAAATTTGAACATTCTTTAAGACAACAGAGAAAAATGGATGAGTGCATCTGTACAAAAGTAATAGGCAATCTTTGTCTTGAGAAACCGTTTGATTTTCGATCACAATACGTTCTCTCCTTATAAAATCGTTTTCGCTACAAATTTTATACAGCCTTTTACATGTTGTCTTTAGCACTGCTCTGTCCGAGTAAGAGAGACAAGCTACAATTTGACTCAAAACCTACGAATGCAAATAAAATAAAACGCGCACTTTTAAATAATTTTTTATGCGAGAAACTTACCTCGTTTGGCAGATCTAGGAAATTAACCATCGTTAACTTGGACTTAAAGCATTCGCATCTAAACTAACTGTCACGCTGTCAATTTGGGCATTAATTAATGCTGAAAAGGTCATTTTTCGACGCTCAACTTTTTTAAATTTTGAATCGTCGTAATGGCCGCCCAAGATGGCTTCCATAGAAATTAACGTTACTCATTGATCTAACTCATAAAAACTACTAAACTTTTAATATTTTTATTAACAGTTTGCTTAGCATTTTATCATTAATTACTTCAGCATAATTTTTATTAAAGTATTTTCTTTAAAAATATTAATTTTAGTTAAACATAAAATATGGGAACATATAGGCAACACATTTTACACCTAATAGGTATTAATGAGTTAATCGGTATTGATAAGATAATTAAGCCGGTATCTCCTAATTTAAGGGAACGTGAATTCAATATTCATTTAACTTAAAGGGTCATAAAACAATTTATTAATAATCGGCGGTATTATTAATAGTTAAAAACCTCATTTATATGCTTTTAGTATTAGCGAATTTGTTTCTTTTAGAAATGAAAGGCAAAACTTTTTATTTCTTTTTATTTAGTTATTAAATATAACAAAGAAAGTAACAGCATATATATTACTTAAAAAATATATAAATATAGATTTATGTAAGCATCTTCCTTTCAATTTTACTTAATTTATACAGAACATGTCTCAAAAAATATTAGTCCAACAAAAACCGTGTAACTTTCACAGCCCTTTATGGTAAACTACCGTTAAAAAAACATTTATAATAAATATAATAATTTGTTTAACATTTATTTGTGCTGGCGTTACAATAAACGCCTTACAATTAAACTAGTAAGGAAAAAATGGTTATTAAGTTAAGTAACAGTAAACATCACATAGTAAATACTCTTCTTTGTTCCAATACATCCTCTATACTTCGAATAAAATCATTATTCATGTTTTCACAACCCTTAACGTTTATGCGTTTCAGGGATGTAGAATAAAAGACAGACTCCAACGATTTGTCAGTTAACTGCTTACAATTCTATAAAAATGGCAATTAATTTTTTTCTTAGTAATTCTTAAGTGCCAGGGAAATACATACTTGTAAAATTAAAATTTTTAATCGCTTAAGTCCTTGACATATGTTATCTACTGTTTTGTCGCCAATATTAAAGCACGATGACAAATTAAGTACTTCAAGGCTCTTAACATTTGGAATCATTTCAGAAAACCCTTCGTGAGTAATCTATATAGAAAGATCAAAAGAAGTAAAATTAACAAATTTGCAATGGAAATATTGAAGAAACAAAAATAAAAAAAAAAACATACTTGTTGACAACCTGCGATATCTAAAGAAATTAATTCTACGAATTTAAAAACGCTCTTTAAACTCAAATCAGAAACTCGTGTACAATTCCTTAGGGACAAAACTTTCAGGCCTTGAAGGCGCATAATAGAGAAGGTCGTAGGTTGTCCTGAGATATTCATAATTTGCATAATTTCCCGTTTTCGTGCTACATCTTCTCTTATTTCTGTCTCTACCTTTGAACCCAACGGTATTCTCATTAACAGTTGTTTCTTAGGCCTCACTGAAGACTCTGAATTCAAGTCAATTCCCATTAAGCCCCTGTCAGTTATCTCTGTAAAAACATTAACTAACTAATTAAATACAGTTGAATTATATAACTGTCTTGTGCCTACCATCACAATTTGTTAAGTCAAGCTCCCTCAAAAGTGTTAAATTTTCGCAAATACACCTTAAAACAGCATCATCAACTGCCACAACTATATTACTAAGGTTTAGGCAAACTAACTTTTTAAAACTTTGAATAATATTTAGAAGGATTTCTCTTGGCAATTCAATAGAAGCAAAAGATATTTTTTGGATGGAAGGCTGATTTAAATACATTATTTCTAGTACAGTTTTGGCTGCCATGGGATCACATTTATTCATTGATAACTCCTTTAAGTTTCTTAGTGAATTTCCTGCAAACTAATTTGTTAAGTCGAATTTACTATGTTCAAGATTACCAATTTACCAGCAGCTTCAGACACTTCTATTGTCTTTTGTATACCATCCATTTCCAAGACAGTTAAATTTTTCATTGGATTTTTTAAAATTTCCATACAACCGCCACGAACATCATTTAACAAAACACACTTTAAATTAGGCTGCAACTGACTTATAGTTTTGTATGAAGAAATTCGTAGTTGACTACAGCCAGAAATATTCAAATTTGAAAGTGTTAGATTTTCTATTTCAAGAATTGATAATAAGTATTCTCCATTAATCATTGTTTTTGAGAAATCTAAACTTGTTAGGTATGCAGCTTCCACGCTAACAGCATATTTTATATACAGAAACGAAAATATTGCATCTGATGGCCTTTTCATTTCATCGCCGTTCTTAGGATAAAATTTCTTATATATTCCTGGATGACAAAAATTTTCACAATCGTGAATACTTAAATGGTTCAGAGAAGGGCACATGCTTAAAAAGTAACTAAAAATCTTGTCAGTAATATACTTTGAAGAACACAATTCAAATGATTTCAAATTTGGTAAAATAATTCTGTGTCTGTTTGGACGGAATGTCATAAACAAATGAGTTAACTTTTCCAACTTTATAGACTCTAAACTTGAACAATTAGAAAGTATGTTAAAAAGGCAATCACTGCTAATGTCCGAATTAATAAATGCTAAAGCTTCAATGCTATTTCCATAATTAATCCAAAATTCACTGTCATATTTGAAATCAACATTGGTAAACACTAGTTTTTTATGTATTCTAGTATTTCGACCAATTTTAACTAAGGGATCATGCTCTGCTGAAACAACTGCGTCTTGTACATGAAGAATTTCTTCCTTAATAAAAAAGTTTTGTATGCAGACATCGTAAAGAATTTTGCATGTTAATTTTAATGCTGATCTATCTGCATACGAAAGAAAAGTTACTATGTAACTCAAAATCTGAAATGAAAGCGTTTAAACGTTGTGATAGCACATAGTAATCGAAATATTGCTTACCTCATAAGGCAAATCAAGAAAATTAGCCATTGTACTTGCTATTAACGTCTTTTTAATTACATTCTCTTCACACTGACGGTCTATTTGAACGTAAACGAGAGAAATTAATTGGGAACAAACACATTTTTATATTTTTTAATGTAAAAATTAACTAAAATAATTTTACATAACTTAAAAAACGATATGTAATAAAATAGGTTAGATCAGCTGATTTCGGTCTATTGATATTGAATACTATCCTCTATGATTTTACAACATTTTTAATGGCAGAAAGGAAGGTGGCCGTTGTTATCAGGTAACAAAAACAATTAATAACTTAATAATTAGCCGTTAAAAATCGTTATAAAAATTAATCGGAATTTCTGAAATAGTAGAGGTGATATAAGTTGAGTGTTTTGTGATCATAAGTATGGAGAACTTGGGGAAAGTGGAGAGACATGAAGAACATGAAAGTCCAAAAATGAAGACATCTACCCTCGATCGGGAGCTCCACGAGGTGGTTAGTAACAAGGAGATGCTTTCTCGTGCAGTAGAGATGTTTTTTGATAACATTATCGACAAAATATTATTAGGAATTGTATTTGATATGCATAGAAAATATAAAACCAATAGTTTTGATCCAATCTCTGAAGAAATACCCCCTGAGATACCAGAAGAAGCACTTTATACTGATATATTTGGCCCCTTAAAAAAGAAAGTTCCAAACTGTTTATGTCCTAACTGTGATAGACTTGTTGGTGCCGGAAGGTAGTTTAAATAAATAACATATATTTAAGTTATCAGTGTGAAAATATTGCAGATTTGCCCCACATCTTGAAGGTTGTATGGGGATGAAAGAATCAAGAACTGCTACTAGAAGAATTGCTAGCAATAATAGTGTAAACAGTAGCAAAGAAAAAAAAAATGAAAACACCGCTAACTATGGAAGCACTGCCAGTGATGATGAATATAATTCTGATTGGGACTGGGGAGATAAGAGACGTAAGAAGAAGTACAAGAATGGAAACAAGAAGAAATGTACAAGTCATACCTAATTTTCTTTTATAATATAAAGATGCCATTAATGTCAATTTTTAGCTAATGTTAAGAAGACTGCTGAATCAGAAACAGTAGAGGCAATGAACATCGATGTGGAAGGTGAGGATGATTATTTATCAAATCTAAGAGATTTACTCCAAGATTCTTCTAACAATAGCTCTCCAAGTGACTCACCTGTCTCTAAAAAAAAAGAAAAATCTGCCAAGAATAAAAAAGGAATCCGCAAAGACAGAGCAAGCCCCAACACCAGCTTCAATGTAGACTGAAAACAACTGGAAACTTTGACTGAGCACCCGATTATTTTTCATTTAGCATTAAGGAGTAAATAATTGTGATTACTGTATGTGGGTCTTTGTTTATAGAAAAACACTTAAACATAATACGCTTAGAATGAATCGTTTTTTCTACTAGAAAATACTATACATTATTCACATATTAGTTAAAGATTGCCTTAAAGTTTGTACTCTTTCTTGTTCTTGTCTAACTAGTTTTAAACTTCGTTTGTGTTGTCGTACTGGCATTTATTATAATCTGTGTTACAATTTTTTTAAAGCAAGCAGAAAAGCTGCTTTTGGTAAGTGTCCTACAAATGAGGTGCACACATACATTGAAACAGTTACTGTTTAGAAATAATCTCTTTGGATAAGGTGTAATAAGACAACATCCTTTTTATTTCATTAATGTTGTCCCATCTCAGGTGTTTTTAAAATTATGATGATCTAATTAGTTAATTAAACTGACGAACATACTATTTGATTTAAACTGTGATTTTGCTTTCATTTTCATTATAATTTTTAAGTAATAGAAGTTTATTCTACCAGCCATCAGATGTAATTTCACTGGGTTGGCTTATGTGTAAAATAAAATAAACTATATTTTTTGTTCCTTTTTTATTGTCTTTTATTTACATCTAAAAGATCAAATCTTATTTTTTTGCCTTCTTAGGCTCCTTCGCTGCTTTCGTTACGTCGTCAGGATTTTCTGCTGCGTCCTTTTGACGTTTAGCCCTGACTCCTACTAATCTTGCATCAGCTCGGGCCTAAATAATAAAATACAAACTATAAGTGGGAATTACATAAAATAATTCAAACCTAATTAACTACTTAAAATGTTTGTATATCACTATTTAGTATATTTACTAAAAATATCAATAGTGAGCATCTATATATTCACCTTTCTTAATGTAATATAAGCATTGAATTTCTTTTCTTCTTCTGTTGGAACATGTGCTTTTGATTTAATAGCTGGTTGACGAATTGGTAGCACTTCACCAGTTAGTTGACTTGCAACCTAGTAACAAACAAAACAATACATTTATATTTCATGTGATAAGTTATTTATAAAAACAACAACAAACATTTCCATATAAACACCAAATTAGATACAAAAGAACCAGTTTAAAACTGTTTCATTACCTTTCTTTCTTTTTCATCAGCCTCTCCAGGGCGCAGTTTCTTCTTATTGTGAATTGGGAACAAGATGAGTTTAGATTTGTATTCTTTTAAGCGTTGTGCATTAATTTGAATAGATTCTACAGACTTATTACGTCTACGATAATCAACAGCAATTCCAACAGTTTTGGCAAAAGCTGGATTCAAACCTGCAGCCTGAAAATTAAGTATGAAATGCATTTCTTTGGGTTTTTAAATAAAAAACCTCTACCTTCAGTTCTGACAGAGAAAATCCTCTACCTGCCCTAACTTTTGTGTGATATCTTATTGTTGGGCATCTAACAACCGGTCGTAGAGGTCCATTAACAGGTCGAGGAGCAATCGCTTTCGCTTTTTTAACTCGATTCTGCTTTCTTCTCAATTTTCTTGCTGGTTGATTGAACCATGTCTTCACAAATCTTTGCCAATCCTTATGGAAATGGTTATTAGGAATCATGTTATTCCCTTTTGGAGCCATGTTTCTAAAAAATACAAATAATTATAAATATAAGTATATTTAAAGTTAAATTAATTAAAAATACTTTGTAAAACCAAATAAACACAAATCTAACCTCAAATCTAACTTTTAAAGATACCAAAAATCTGTAACAGATACTGCAAAAATCTTACATAAAAGAAAGATTTGTAGTTATTTTATATTAATTTGAATTAATATTTCAAGAAAAAGTTAAAGGATGACTACCTTTAATTTAGATTAACTATTTTTTATTAAAACAGGATAGGTTATACACCTTACAGCTCACATAACATAAGAACAAAAAGAATAAGACGTGTTTTTTTTTAATCCATAGATCTTTAATAAAGGCATTTTACAGTTACGTAGTGTCTAAGTTATGAGCAGATTTGTGAGTTAGCAGTTTTTACATATAGCATTAGTTTCGGTTCAATTTGGTATTATATTAAAGATTAAAATTTAAATTATATTAACCAAAATACAACTTTTATAGTTTGTATCATTTAAAATATAAACTGATCAAAACTGGAGCATGACTATTATTGGCCACCAGCTTATAACAGTTGTTCCTAATCTATGGAGTGTTAAGTGACGGATTTAGAACAAAGAGTAAATCGAAGTACCCATGAAGACTATTAAAATAATGAAAAACTGATAATTAATATATTCAGAATAGTAATAATTAAGTTTGCTGTTGTAATTTCTTCCCCTGTAAATGGACAGCTATGACAAATTTAAGCTATTATATTGGCTTAATCAGTCGTACCTTGTCATAACCAGTTTATAAATAAAATAGAAAATCAGTAACCCCCATCCGAAAATTATTTTGGCGTGTTCAACTGTCATATTGGCATTTATCAGTAAGTTTAATAATTTAAAATGCAGAAATTGTATGGAAGGCAAACTCAATTGTTACAAGGGAATGCCGAAAATATGAATCGTATTTCTTCTGTTGCCCAAAACAAGAAGACAAGTGATATAAATGTCTCCAGTGCCGAAAATACTACTAACAAGCACAGTTTTATAAATTCATCATCTATCCGTGGAATGGCATCAGAAGATGAATTGTTAAAATACATCATGAAGGTTTATACATTTAAAAAGTAATGTAGGATTTTGGACTAAAATTCCATCTCTTTGAAGGTCAATAGTCCACCTGTAAAGGAAGAAACTTCTGAATCAGAAAAGGAAAGAGGTTTATTTGAAAAGTTCCTGAAAGAAGTCCGCAGTTTTAAGCCTGAACCTATCAAGTACTGGTCTGGATTACAGCACTATGTATATTTTATTTATAGACACTTTTTAACAACAAAACCTTTAAATGCAACTGAAATTTATCCCTCAGCATTTACAAAGAAGATTAGGGAACTTATGGAATTGTGAGTGTGCAGCATTTGTTTGTTGATTTTTACAGTATTTTAAATTTTTAGTTTGCTTCGAGAAGATAGGACTCAGTTATTTTTAAGACTGCTAGCTTTACTCAGAGAATTTGCTTATGTAGGAAAGGAATGCTATAAAAACAGCAATATTACAAAAATACCAGCAAATCTTGTTAGTAAGTATAATAAGTAGTGCCTATATGTATATAATAACTTCTGCATAGATGTGGAAGCTTGTACTGGACACATTAAAAATTATATTCCAATTTTAGGTTTAATGGCATATTACAGTGCTTTTTGTTCAGCTGCTGATAAGCTTTCACCATTAGTACCAGAAATTGATATTCTTTTAATGGATAGATTTCAAGTTAATTGGCTTTGCCTGAATAAAAGTATTTTTTATCATTATATTTACTTAGATCCATGTGTCCAAACAAAATTGCCAGCATTTGCAAAGGTAATTCAATTTAAATTTAATTAACTGAAATATTTTTCAAAATTAAACATTTTCAGTTACAAAGTGAAAACAAAAGTTTTCATAAGAAAATAATAGATTCCTATGAATGTTTTAAAGAAGATATGACACTGCTAGCAGCACGATGGAATAATATAAGGATGTGCATCAGTATATTAAGGTATTAGGCTGTTTTTCTTTTTGAAATGTTTTCTAAATATTGAAAAATTACTTATTGTAGTAAGAAAAGCGCATTAGAGAACCCAGCAGTCAAATTAATAACAGATTACATGACCTACCAAGAAGACACAAAAATTTTAAAAAGCAATTATTGGATTATTCGTACTGAAAAACAGTAGGTGTTTCTTTTTTATGTAAACTACTATTTCAACTTAAGAATATTTGTATTTATTTAGGAAAAAGATTCAAGAACCAACTGAATTGGATGCCCACATTTTAGCTTTAGTAGGAAACCTAGGACAGATGTCTGATGCCATAATAGATAAAATAGGTCATTGTGTATGTGATGATTGCCTTTCAGACGAATTTACAAAAGTTATTTACGATCTCGAACCCGACACCGATCAAAATGTCCGTCGTATTTCATGCTACATATGTCGCGATATTATTCCATTAGAAACATTTGTCAATCATGTAGTGATAAAACATCAAGGGTGTCCTTCATTTGGAGCAAAGAGTCAGGATAGGAAGATTAGAACTGCAAGAAGGTTGGCCAAATTGGGGAAAACAAGAGAAGAAGGGGAAGGTGCTGAAGATATGGTAGATTTTGAAGCTCGACGCGTAAAAGAAGAAGACGACAAAGACGATATTTCCAATGCGAGTTTTGTATTGGACGAAGCAGGAATTATGCAAATGATGCATCTAACGTTGTGCCATCAGTTGGCCCTAGACACGTCGTCGCAGCCCTCAGAAGAATATAAGCAACCTGCTCCTGGACAGATCGTTACAGTGGAAGAGTTCGATAAGCAGGCTGAGCGATTGTTCAGCGATTTTTTACGAAAACGTGCTGGTCTTACACAAAGTCAAGTAGTAGAAGTTTGCCGGAAGGGAGCTGAAAGAATAGCCAAGAAAAAAGCGGCTGAAAAGAAAGAGAAAGAGAAAGAGAAGACTTCTTTGGAGAATAAAGAAAAACCGGTAGAAGAAAAAGTAGTTAAGGACAAGAAAGCAGCCAAACTTGAGACAATTGAAAAGAAAATTGCCGCTATAGCTGCACAAAGGAAAGTTGCAGTAATGGCTGCAGCAGCTGCCGCAGAAAAGAAAGCTGCGGCGAAAGCAATCGAAGAGAGGGCTGCAGAAAAGAAAATGATAGAAAAGAAGTTATTAGAAAGGAAACCAGCTGAAGGAAGGGAAAAAGATGGGAACAAGAAAGATGTTCCGAAACAAGAAGTATTGAAAAATTCCGAAAAAATTACAACGGAAAATGTGAAAAAGGAACACAATGTAGACGCAAAGAAAGAGGAGGTACCTCAAAATCCAGTTGCCAAGAACCGAAATTTAAGTACAGTTATTAAAGATCAGGCAGATGTGATTTCGGCAACTAACAAGAAACAAAACGTTTTGCCTACTGTAGCTAAAACAACATGTTCTCAAACATCACAGTAAGTGTATAATACTTATACATATGTATTCATATATAAAATGGACAATGGGGAATTTTTAAGTATTTTATTTCTAAAGTCACATTATTTAATATAAATTATTTAGATGCCCCTTTTAGGTGTTAACAGAATGTGTAAATAAGCATTATTTTGCAGATGTAATGGAATAGTAAACAAAAATAATTATCAGGATGGTTTGTGCAATCATACATGTAATTCAAAAGAAGAAGGTAAAATATAATTTACCAATATTATCGGAAATATTTTTAATTTTTTTATTTCAGTTGATGGAGCAAATTGTTGCGGTCACCACAAAGAAGTTTTGAAGAAATGCGATTGTCCTTATTGCGAGATATTAGGAACGGTAAGTATTCCTTTTTCTTGCTTGACGGCGTATTAAGTGAATTTACAATTGTTATAGACAATACCCACAGCACCTTGGCAAAAAACTAGCGAAACTAGAGATAGACTTCGTACTCGTTTACATCAGCGCAAAGAGAGGGGTAAACTATTTTATTTATTCTAATTAGAGTCTTAATGTTGCAACAATTATTTATTTAGATTCAAAGGGTTCCAATGTAGATAAATTAAATGGAGGCCAAGTCAAGACCACAGCTGAAGAACACTTATCTCCTCAGCTGTTGGAAGCTTCAAAATTTTTGCAAAATGACGGAGCTACTGCCTCAAATGATTTTAAATTGGTTAATTCGCGTGTTCCTATAATTCCAGACCACCTCAATGCCAATAAACCAGTGACAAACGGAGCTAACAGCCCCAAGAATACTTGTACACATCAGAAAGCATCAAGATATCAAAAACAGTCGTTCATTGACAGTGTAACAAAGTCCCTTAATAATATAGATACGGCATTGCCTATGCCTACCCCATCATGCTTAAATACACATCCAAAAGCTGTTGCTGAACAACAGTCAGTAATAACTGGTTCCACCTCGTCCCTTTCATCAAGCTCATTAAATTCCCTACAGGATAACGGCGATTCTAGAGATATAAACGAGTTACTAAATTTTATCGAGGGTAATAAAAAGAAAGATAAAATTGCTCTTGCTGAAAAGAAAGCAGCTAAGAAAGCTAGACAAAAAAAGAAAAGAGTAAA
Source organism: Agrilus planipennis (assembly GCF_000699045.2). Taxonomy (NCBI): domain Eukaryota; kingdom Metazoa; phylum Arthropoda; class Insecta; order Coleoptera; family Buprestidae; genus Agrilus; species Agrilus planipennis. The sequence continues at coordinate 314,426 of NW_020438872.1, read as the reverse complement.
TATTAGGTTAATAATGTCAGATATCCCACTTTACTAACAGTTTACTTTTTAGGAGGATGAGAAAAAACGTCAAGATTTAGAAGCTAAGCGTAAAGAAGAGGAAAGGTTAAGGGAAGAAAGGCGTAAAGAAGAAAAGATAAAAGAAGAAAAACGAAAATTAGAAAAACAAGCTTTAGAATTAGCAAACCAAAAGAAACATATGTCAAAATCTGCCCAGAAAAAAGAAATGAAACTAGGTCTTCATACTAGAGTAGAGCAGCATAACGGTATGTATTTTTACTTTAATTTTTAATTAATATTAACTGTATCATTTGTAATGTTATGACCGGTTAGTTGCCAATTCAAATATAAAAAAGAAGGATAAAAAAGTAAAAGATCGTAAGGAAATCAAAAAACAAATAGAGGAAAGTATTCCGGCAATGGTAACTATAAAAAGGGTTCCTGAGAATGGATGTGCTACACCAACGGTAACAATTACCTTGAAAGGATCAACGCCGGATCAGGACCGCCTTCTGTACACGCTTGTTAATGGACAAACAAAAGATTCTACAGCAGCCACAATCAAAGCAGAAAAGAACGGAAAAAAGAGTAAGACACAAATCAAAATAAAACCGCAACACGTAGGCAATGATAAGAAGAAGAACGAAAGTAAGAAATCCGCTAAAGAAAACAGAAGGGCTCCTCATCAACAGAACGAATTAAAAGTTACACTATCCATTGAAAAAAATAATGTACCATCACCTTCAGCAGTCGAAGAAAACCCTAAAAAAACTCAAAAGTGTAAAAAACAACCAAAAAAGAAAAACGTAGCAAACAATAAGAGCAATGAAAAAGACGAGAAATACGTGAAAAACACTAAAGCCCCTTTTAGTAAGACAAATACTAACAACAAATCTAGCGAAGGAAACCTAGATTTACCAATTTTGCGCCTGCCACCAGGTATTACTATCACTAAGATCGATGGTCCGGCTGTAAATCGCAGTTTTAAAAATGTTTCAAGCACCATGGACACGACTCCGAAATTTTCCTCTTCTATTGGCTCGAGTGCTTCAGGAAATAAATCTGGCGTAATCGTCGTTGATACAGAAAAATTAATACAACAATCATTTTTAGTAAATGAAAAAAAGAAATTGAAAAAGAAAAATAAAAAGGCAAACAAAAACGGTAATGTAACAGCGTCGATTAGTAGCTCCAATGCCTTTCCGCCTACGTCTTCTGTATCAGTAGAAGGCGCTCCGGGCCATCCTAAAGAAAACGGTCCGTCAATGGTAACGTTGAAAAATCCTATTTTCCATTCTCTTCAATCGGCACTGTCTAACAAAAGCGACAAATTGGAATTACATGCTTTTCCGTCTAATCAACAAGCGTCGATTATAAAAAATGAAAATGGAATGGTAACCATACGCAGTCCAAGGTTGCAACAGTTTGAAGGAGGAAGTTGTCTGTCTAGTATTTTGTCTGATTTGAAACCGGTCATGGAGACGTCTGATAATACTGTTTCCACTTCGTCTTCTTCTTGCTGGAAGCAACATAATGACGATAACGAAAAAAAGTCACCATTTAATGCCCAAGCGATTCTTTCAGGGTTACCTGGCATTCAAATTACGAAAATCGACAAAAACAGTATTAAAACTGATTATGAATTAAGGAAAAATAACAATAACCAACTGGCAGACGTTTCAATTATTCCAACGGGTAATAACAAACTAGCAACGAACGTCAATAAAACTAGTGTCCCACTTTCTGATATAGTACAGCAGGACAGAGCAGACTGGTATGGTAAGTAAAGATAAAAAGTAAGAATATATATTTTTGTACAATTGTTTTAGAAAATACACTTATTTGTGTAACATAGTGTATTTTTTAGATAATGTTTTTACTCCTAGAGAGGTTTTAGAAGAAGATTTAGACGCTGCGGAACGTGACATTGAGGCTTTTAAACGGTTTTGTCATCAAACTGTTGTTCCTGAGCATAAAGAGAAAGTTGCTCATTTAAATGTTCAGGATATAGTGTTCAAAAAAAAATCTGACCTGTCATTTTTCTCTTAACGTGGTCCCTAATACACCTACGTGTATACCTGTATATGTGTATGTGTTGCTTGTTGTCACCTGTCCCCTAATAAGAGGAGGATTTATCAATGGAATATTTCCACTTTTGATTAATTAATTAATTAATTATTTTGGAACTTATTCGTGATGGATGCATTAATTTTTTTTCTGATTCAGAAGTTATTGTACATACAAGTAATGCATTCCAAACAAACGTACGAGTGAAACTTATTTTTTATCTTATATTAAGCTTTTTATTTAATTGGTCTTTATACGTATACAATTTTGTTTTTATTTTATAACATTTTAACTCTGACACTTCTTTATTTTACTGTAGAGCATTTTACTTAAGTTTATTATATTGATTTAATAAAATAACTTATNTGCTGAAGTTTGCAATAGCGAATAATGACTAACAGCTACAGCGGTAGTTGTTGTAGTTGTAGTTGTAGTAGGAGAACATTGGGGAAATTCATTGTTCTTTTCTTCAGTAGTCGAAACTTTAGGGGATGAATTGTTTGAGTCGTTTTCTTCTTCTTTTTCTGATTTTAACTCGTCATTACTCGCTGATGGCTCTTCGTCAGCGACCGCTTCTTCCTGTTCTACTGCGAAAATATCTTTTCGCTGATGCTGATTTTGCGCCTGTTTGTTGTTGTCTTTTAAAGTTCTAGCTGTAAAAGATTAAAAACCTTTATTTAAATGTTAAAACCGGTGTAATTCCTATTTACAGTATATTTGAAAAGTTCTAAACCACCAGTAATGAAGATAGACCATTAATTATATTGAGATTGTTCTAGGTGGGAATTGTTGAACTAAGCTCAAAGATCTACTATTTTATTTATCATATGGGGTATTTATACCCTTATCTGTATAAATAAAATAATCGCTGGCTTTGGCGATGCACACGCATCATGCAATAACTGCTAGTTAGAATTTGGTCAAGTTTTTTAGTTTTATTTGGCCTTTATCTCCAATAAAACTTATCACGATATCAAATTATTAAAGTTTTCATAACTTTTAGCCGAAACGTTGCATACTTTCTTGCCATTGGGACAGCCGCGCAAATATAAAAATTGTATTAATACATGATGGATTTGGAAATAATTTTATAGTACTAGAACAGTCACTTTTTCCGGTTGAATCTATTAATTGTATGAATACATATCATTAACTATGTTGTTAACTGTTTTGTGTTAGACTGTCGAATAGCGTGTCATCCCTTCCTGTGTCCGTAGACTTCCGGTCTCCCTGCTACCCCATTAATCAGAACAATTCCAAATTTAGACTGCTGTGCGGCGACTTGCAACACAGTTGGGTAAATAATAAAAAATTGTTAGTAACAGTGACAATTTTTATTTTCTATATGGTAGTGTAATACAGAGAGTGCGTTCGATGTTAACTAAAAATAACATTCATCCTGTAAGCATTATTCATGTACACACGTTACATAAAATATCTATACTTTAATATTTTGATTGGTATAAAAAGAAAATGGAATATGCCACTTCCAATACATATTTATAAACCGGGTAATTTTCAGACGGAATAAAAATTCAGTACACATTTGGATGGCATTTAACATAAGTTCAAGTTGATAATTCTAATGTAAAGGTTTCATTATATATCTATATATATATATATATACACATTACCCCTTGATTTCCGTATTCGAGTGGTTCCCAAAAATGGCACGTTTAATACATGTAAGCGCAAAAGCAAGGGTGCGCAAAACGCACTTACTAATATTCCTTGTATGGGCTGGCGAATATAGCAATTGCAGGAGTATTACGTATATATATATATATATATTTACATATGTGTTTAAACGTATTAAAAAAGCCCTTTTTTGGCTCCGAAATAAAACTACTCGTGCCGTTGTTTCCAGATTTACTCGCCTTTTTAATAAACGTTTTATTTATTTTATATATTTTTAAACAGCTTCCAAAAACATTTTCCATATAAAAAATTTAGAAAACGTTCACTTTCCATTCCGCATTTCGAAAGTATGATAATATATTTATGTATAAAATGAATAAATACTTCGTGTCTGCATAACGTTATTTTAAAGTACTTTCAATATTATTATATGTATATGTACGTCATGAACAAGCTTAAAATTGAAAATATCTAATTTAAATACAACTTACTTATTTCCTTTTTAATATGCGTTTATATTTTAAGAATTACCCTTTTCATAACACGTTATTCTTTTAAACTGTAGGTACTAATAAAAAAGTTGAATTTTATTCCTTCGAAGCCGCTACTGCACAAAAGGATAATTTGAGTGAATAAAATATCACAAAGCTCGCAATCAAATCCGGTCGTAATGCATAATATGTTAAACCTTAAGGATTATAGTTTTTATTCGTATTTTTCAAAGTCTAATAAAAATTACCCTGTGTACAGTACAGACAATCCGAGATTAATTACTCCTCAAATCTTACTAGAGACATAAGTTACTGTACATACTCGTAACTGGTGTTTTAAGAGTGCTTATTAGGGGGCAGTTGGAGGGAAGGGGGGGGCAAAGCAAATAATAGAAGGTTCGAACAGGAACTATGTACCATCGAAAAATGTTTTTTTTTTCAAGCGGAACAGCGATTTTAACAACAAATTCTAGTAGATATCCACGATTAAAATGAGTATTGTCCTTTCTTTTTTTTTTTTTTTTTGATAGGCTCTAAGACTGCTATAAATTAATTGAATATATACGTATAGAACGGAATTGAGTAACAGTTTTATAACAAAACGTTGTGCAAACGTAACTCGTAGGAAAAATCCTATCTATTGTTTTTTTAACACGTATGTATGTATGTATGTATGTATGTAGATAATAAATAGTTAGCTGAAGCCTAGCTATGTGTATAAATTTATAAAAGTTGATTACTTTGCTTGACGCTCAGATGTGCAGTAACAGCAACTTGAATTTTAACAATACGTTCCTGTAACTAGGATGGCCAAAATTTTACGTTGTATCCTTCGAGTTTCTTCCCCAGAAGCGATCGAAACGATTGCGTGCTTTCTCTAGCATTTCCGATGCGAATGTTTGACCTGCTGAAGTTTGCAATAGCGAATAATGACTAACAGCTACAGCGGTAGTTGTTGTAGTTGTAGTTGTAGTAGGAGAACATTGGGGAAATTCATTGTTCTTTTCTTCAGTAGTCGAAACTTTAGGGGATGAATTGTTTGAGTCGTTTTCTTCTTCTTTTTCTGATTTTAACTCGTCATTACTCGCTGATGGCTCTTCGTCAGCGACCGCTTCTTCCTGTTCTACTGCGAAAATATCTTTTCGCTGATGCTGATTTTGCGCCTGTTTGTTGTTGTCTTTTAAAGTTCTAGCTGTAAAAGATTAAAAACCTTTATTTAAATGTTAAAACCGGTGTAATTCCTATTTACAGTATATTTGAAAAGTTCTAAACCACCAGTAATGAAGATAGACCATTAATTATATTGAGATTGTTCTAGGTGGGAATTGTGGTTTTGAACTTATCAAACTTTTAGGCGCGATTAATAATGTATATAGCAATAAAATTATTACCAAACTCATACCTTTAATAATACTTTTACTGAACATCTACATAACACAAAAGAAATCGTAATACTATGTAAGCATATTAAGCGCTTAATATAGTAATTATTTTTAATAACGAATTTAGCTGGGTAAATTTAATTTAAATAACTATTCTTTTGAAGCTGTTAATTTTACGATTAATATCAAAAATCAAGGGAACAGGGGTTCATATATTCAGTAATTCTATTAATTTTATTTGTGGTAATGTACTCATTTTTATATTTTTCAAGTAAATTAATAATAAAATAAAGTTCTACACCTAATAAATAATCATTAGATTAATTTACTTGGTGTTATTAATAGTTACTATCGAAATATTTTAATTTTAGCTAATAAAATAATAGTCATAGGTTTTTTGCGTAATTATATCCAAAAATTTGGTGCAACGAACTACACCCTCCGGTGCACCAAGAGTTACTAACTCAGGAATGCGATTTTAATGGCTTCCACCGTATCGAGACTTCTGATTGGTTGTGATGACGGCGGCCATCATGCTAATCGATTAAATGTAGGTCAAACCGGTGCACCTGCAGCCTTTGGAATGTCCTTGCGCGGATGTAAACAATGTTAGGCGCCACTAAACAGGAAGTAAACTACGGAAACTTTAAAAAGAATAACTCGGTTACTTCCTAGCCGATTTAGATGCGGTTTTCGCCAAAATTTAGAAGATTCATTGCTACATTACTTTAATACAAAATAGTTACTCTATTAAATATAAAGGAAAGAGATAATAGGCCGCACAACTTGTCGTTTCTTGTGAATAGGAAATACTAATAATAGGTGTAAATTCGTGTTTATATGTATGTATATTCCTTCTTAAAGTTTCACAGCAAGGAGTAATTAATAAGATTCCACCATGTTATATGAAAATAAGCTTGTGAATCTATACTATAGTGTACCTATAGAAGAAACCAAGCAATTTACTTGCTTTCTGCCTAATTTTTTAATGATTACAACTACAAATTGTAATTTTTCTAATGAATGTAACGAATGGCTTAGTAAAGACATGCACTGTGCTAAGCCCCTACTACTTGTATATCATAAGCAAGCCATTCCGTTGGAAAAAATTTTAATAATAGGTACCTATTTTATACTTATAATGATCTGTTAATAAGAGGAAAAAATACTCAGTATGTTCATTCATTAATTGCAAGTGTAAAATGTGTATACTTATGGTACATTTTGAATTTCCTCGGTTACACATGTTTTGTATGTATATACAGGCATTTACGCATTTGATTTGAATCACTTAAATTTAAAATTGTGTTAATTATAATAAGTAAATTAATATGTAATAGGAATATCACTGCAATTTCGTGCAGTACGACATCAGTTCGTACCTAAAGCAAAACAATCAAATGGGAACGGCAAGCAGTAATCGTGTCCCAAGTTACGAGATGGACATGCCTTGTTCTTTAATTTGTTCCATCGGTAATTGAGGTGGGGCTGATTGGGCTATCGGGGGTGGCAATTCCGGTGGCGTCCACACTTTAGCTTCGCTACACGATCTCACGCCAAAGTCGCCTACACAAATTCATATTTCAGGAACAAACAAATTATTTCTACTTGAAATTAAACTAAATTAGGTACTTATATGTAATTAGTGTTAACTCACTTTCGGGAATGTTTTGAGTTACTGTAAATGTTTTTCCCGTGTCCAAAGGTACCGTCCAATTTACAGGATCGGGTGAACGTACTAAAATTTGCTCCGGCGATTTAACCCTTGTCGGTTCGGGTGGTGATTTCACCACCGGTTCCAAATCGACTGCCTCGAAGTTTGATTGCGTTTGCACCTCGTCCACTTCATTTTTAAAAGACTTCTCCGTGCTTTCCCCTGCTGTGATAGATCGGAACCGTTGTTACACTTGTTATTGTACATTGTTATCTCTCATAATAAATAATAATTATTTTGTTGGTTGTTTTTGAAACAATTGAACTTTGAGTATTAATTAGTCTCCAAATAAATTCCCATTAAAAATTGTGTGCCAAGAAGGAGTACGCGCGGACTTATTTAGGTACAAGCGTGTGTTAGAAAATGAGCAAATGTTTGGTTTTGCTCATTGGTCGAATTCGTATGTTTGAATGTATTTATTTATGATTGATATTCATCTTACCTCGCCCAATTCCTACTCCTGATGGTTGTTTGACTGCGGCTACATGAGAGACATTTTGCTTGCTACTAGGTTTAGCTTGTTGTTTGTCTTCCGTTTTAACAAAGTTAGATTTAGATCGAGATGTAGTAGACAAGGAAGCTAAAAAACCGGAATAGGTAACTGTTACAAGTGTTCCAGAAAGAACTAGGCGAACCCCAAATTTTGACGAAGCACCACAAAAAGCATATCGTTCTCGCGCCATTGCCACAAAAAAAAAACTAATACGTAAACAAAATTGTTCTTAAAGAAGAAAACGTGTACAAAAAAATAAGCGTACATTTCTTCGGTAACTCTGCAAAGCTGCAACCCCGACAAAATCACCTTCTTCTACTATCATCGGAATTGCGTGTAGTTTTGGATTATATATATTTTTACAACGGTGTTATCAGATTAGTACGTACTTGATACTTTATATAGAAAGCAAGCAAAAATTATAATGGTGTTTCGGTAATAAATTGTGTAAAAAGTAGCGAGTGCTATTGTGTGCTAATAACACACTCGTTGACGAATTTACAGGCGAAATCAATATAATTATAAGTATTTAGCAAATAAGATGTGACTTACCGAAACTTGGCACACATTTTAGTTAGGTAACGTTTATTCGTCATTCCCTATCCCTTCAATTAAACAAAACACAGACTTGACTTACATGGTCTAGATTTTCGTAGAGTTGATATATTGTTGTTAAGTTGCTTTTTCTCTTTAGTCGTCGCGGATCGAGATTGGTGTTTTGGCGACTTGGGCTTTTCAGCTCGAACTTCAGCCGGGTCTAATGATTGCGATCTCACTAAAATGATAATAAGAAAAGAGGGATTTATTCAAGTGCCTGGTAATGATAATGGTATTTACCGTTCTTCGAGATTGTCTTGGGCTTCTGGTAGGTCTTCTTCTGCGACGACTTTTGTGGCGAACTTTTCAGTGGACTGCTCTTCTGGGGACTACCTTTAGTCGATCTATAGCCGTCGTCCTTTCGTGGAATAGTCGGTTCTAATTTTTCACGAGTCGGAGACAAAATAAGACCATCCATTTCTAAAACACCATTATCTACAAATCTGAAAAATGCAAGAACACTAGCATTTTTCACCTGAACCCCCGGTAGTTCGTTCTAAATGATGCCGTATTAATTCCCTAGTGATTCTACTGTCAGTATTTCTTAAAGATTTAGAGGCAGGCGTGCTTCTCTTATTGCTTTCATCCTTTTCATCTTTCGTATATGACCTTTACGTAAAACAAGTACGTATTTTGAAATGCCGAATTAACATTCGCTTACCTGTGGGCAGTTGAGGCCAAGGACAACGCCGATAGCGAACTTCGCTGGGAAACTTGATCCCATAACTCTAGTTGTTTGTTATACAATTCCGCTATTCTTTCTGGTGCTAGTTCAGTTCCCCATCCTCTGTACTGGAACAATATAAAAATTAAGTTAACTCGAGCAATTCAACTTTATTTATCGTAATACCTACCGACCTAAGTAATGGTAATTTACCTTGTATTCTCCTGCTTTTTTCCTGAGTTCTACCACTTCCCGATACCACGGGCCCTTGTTGTTGTCGGCCACTTCTTTAGCAACGTTTTCATTGCATTTGTTATTTCTCTCGAGAAATCTACCATCGGTGTATTCGTACTGCGAAAATGGCCGAAATTTCTTTTTATATTCTGTTTTGAAATCGACATCCCCTTGTACCTTATTTTCTCTTGCATCCTCGTGGATTGTCGCGTCATTGACAACCAATGGTTCCAATTCACTCTCTACAAACGAAATTCGTTGTACTACTGTATCGCGTATCACTCAAACGTTTGAATATGATTTAATTAGTACCTGTGTGGATAATTTAACCGAAAATTTGTTTATTACATGACCGACGTTTCGTCCTCTCTTTGATTCAATTGATAACTGATAAAAAACTTACCCTTAGAAAGCCTGGTAAGAGAGGGCAAAACGTAGATCGGAAATTACATGTGTTTTGATTTGATTTATCAAGGGAAGAAATGGGAACTATAATTTAATTAGTTTATTACCATCTTTATTTTCATGATCGGTCCTTTTTCGGTGGACAATGGCGTTAACGGAAGGCTTGATCGCTCCCATTGACAATGATTTTCTTGGCGTGCAAGATGCATCAACTTTATCTCTTCGCGAAATATGTCCCTGAGGCCAAGCAAACTGGAGACGATATTCTGTGCTAATTTTCGATATGGCTTTCTTTATCAAACCAGCGTCCCGATTCTATCAATACAAACAATTAAGTAATTTAACTGAATCGATTTTTAATAACCGCTAAACTTTGGGAATATATACTTCGGGTATCGAGATTAATTAATTGTAAGATTTAATCATTTATTGCTGTAAATAAGTAATACGGATAGCAATCAATCATAAAATTATCTATAGCTGGTCAGGGGTGATGAAATAAGTAACCCACCTGTAACGTAATATAAAATAAATATATAAATACAATTAATAGATAAGACGTGATATCTAGTATGATATTTGCGAGTAATCTAAACATTTGCGGACACACATAAACATAGACATACACATGTATATATATTCCCAAAGGTAAAATGTAAATGTGCACTTGAAGTTTTACCATACAGAACAACGGGCACCCCTAATTAGTAATAACGCATTTTTAATTAGAGAAATCAATCTTCTTATTGGTTGTATATTTTTCCTGTTTTATTTACGTAGGTAATAAATGAAAATTAAAGGGGAAAATGTACATACATTAAACACCAAGTTTCTACTGCCAAATTGTTATATAGGTAGGTATTTACAGTTAATAATTGTTTTTTTTTAGAAGAAAACCCCCGAAGAAAAACAAAGTAAAAATAGATTTAAAACTGCGCGATAATAGTTTATCGTTATCGTTATCGCCCTTTGTCTTGGGGAGTTCTATATAATATAAACTAAAGAGGGGAAGGGGGACTAAAAATTAAAAGTAAATGCAACGCAATAATATTTGCGTGATGCGGTGCCGACAGTTTCGAATTATTCTAATTAATTGTAAGATTAAAAAAAAAGTTTTTCGAGGATTAAACGATGAAAAATTGATATGTTGTATACCATGTTGTCAATATCAGGGTCCGATTCCCTACGTCTCTCGCCGTTATCAGTTGTATCGTCAGGATTGGTACGGGAAGGTCCTTCAGACTTGCTCCTTCGAGACGGTTTCCAATGACCACCGCCTCTCACTTCTGACTGGAATTAAAATTAATAGGTACATGGCTATTTGTAGATAGACCATCAGAAATTAATATAATAGGGTTGCCAGAGACAATGGGGGAATTCCCAACGGTCCAGAATATTCTTAAATACGACGTATAAACGCAGTTAAAGGTCTCTGCCGTGTGCCATTATTAAATTTAACAATAAAATCATCCAAACATAATTATTAGAACGTTTGGCAACCCTATCTATATAAATACAAATATTGAAGTAGGAAAAAATACTTTAAAACTGTATTTGGTACACTCATTATATTTTTTATAGTGAAAACGTAGTTAGTGTGAAATCAATTTTACTTTCTTATCTAAAATTTAATGAGGGCACCTCTCTTAAGCCTTACCTCGTATTCGGTTAATTCCGCATTCTGTTACAAGAAGCATTTTATGGGAAAGAAACATTTCATTTAAATTATTTTTCAATTATTATTCATGTTTCAAGGCAAAAAAACGACAAGCAGGTTGCTTCCTACATTGGTAATGATAATGGTATNTTAAGCCTTACCTCGTATTCGGTTAATTCCGCATTCTGTTACAAGAAGCATTTTATGGGAAAGAAACATTTCATTTAAATTATTTTTCAATTATTATTCATGTTTCAAGGCAAAAAAACGACAAGCAGGTTGCTTCCTACATTATCTACATTTAATCAATACGCATCTTATAATCTATTAAAAATCGTCATTGCAATTGTTGGTTTTATAATAATTATTATTATTTTTATTATATAAAGCCGTAATAATAAAGAAAAAGAAATCATATAATTACCTATTACAAACCAAGCAAAATATTTTGCCTCGATTAAGTCTACCTTTGACTCTAACTAGAATCAAATATTGTTTCTGGTCGTAGGCACCGTTGTTCTGTATAATCAAAAGCGTGAATAAAAAGCGTGAAGGTGATTCTACAAGCATGTTTAACTGCTGTAACATTTTAAATTAATTGTCCGTTTTTTGCTTAATATTAATTTCGAAAACTAATGCTTGAATGTACTGATACATCAAATAAAAGACAACGAGATTTGTTTGCATCCTAGGAATTTTTTTTGTATCATATAACAGATTTTTTTAAAACGAGGCATTTAAATTTATAATTTATCTTTATTAATTAGTCAGTTACGAATTGTTGGTTCTCGTAAAATTCCTTTTTCTATTACGTGTTGGGTATCTAGAAAAAGCTACAAAAATGTAATAAAATCTAAGAAACCTCTAACGTTTGTGCGTTAAGCAAGCAGGTGCGAACTCATCGGCTATGATATAATTCAATTCAATTTAATTCATCAATAAAATTATCTAATTGTAAATGGTATACAACATAATTCGCATCAGGAAACTGCTACTTAATTGTAATTAGGTGCGATTGAGAGTCTCGTTAAAAAGGTAATAAAAAAACGGCCCACTCTAATGAAAATAATAATAAATACGATAAAAGTGGGACTGATCTATCTTCTATCTATGAAATTATTACCCTTGTTCGATCAAGAAACGATGAAGATTCAATGTTGGGATTCAAATCCGCTTCGTTGGTTATAAACTCGTGATGACGATAAGCTAATTCCGGATGTTTCTTACGCCTGGGTAAAGCGGGTTCCATTTTGAGCACTGGAGACATTATATAACTAACTACACGACCATTCTCAATCACTTTTTTTATCGACTTACATTCGTTTTGAGTATCGTCTTGTTTCGATGGAACCGCACTCTGAATAGCGTTCGGAATTTCTCCTGCCACAGGAAATTAAAACAAAAAAAAAACTAAGGTACGTTTATACAGTCATTAACGTTAATTGAACCCATCATGTATGTAGATGCGTACATAAGGATACGTAAACTAATGTGGGTCAGTCAATGCAAACAAATTAGATTCGGGCATATGAAATTGGAATTCGACTGGCGTTGGTACTTATACATAGAATATCACGGAGTATCTCAAAAACTATTTAAGGAAAATGTATCAATCCTGATTTTTTTATAATTTCATCTTTACTAGTTTCAGAAATACATGTTTATTACGCACATTTTCTGCAATACCTCTGAAAATATACTACTTAAAAATTAACAAAATATATGTTTATGTTTATGTTTATGTTTATTTAGTAGAAGGCAGCAGTACAAAACTGGTAATATCTACATCATGTGTTACATTATCATAATAATAAGTGAAGCTACAAAAATAATATCACAGAAGTTAATTGATATAAACTAGACTAGCAAGAAGAAAGTCATTTGGTACAGAGAGAAGGACTGTAGTTGGATAGCAGGTGTCGTCGGTATCGAGGGTTCAATTTCTCCCGCCTAGCAGGTGTCGTTGCAGGGATTTGGATTGTCTACATTTAGCCTTTCAATTAGATACCCCACATGACCCATAGATTATTATTTTTCCGGCCCCCTCAGCCCCCGCTGTTGCCCCGTTCACTAATATTTTTTGAGATCTAATATCTAGAAAATGTGCTTGTTAATATGCTCTATCAACGTGCCAAATTTCAAGCTTTTACGTTAAACGTTTTACTGCAAATAGGGAGATGAATGCATGAACGACTTTGTAGGAGTTCCCCTTTTTCTTCTAAAGTATAAAACCCTAATAATCGACCCCCACAGCTGCAACTACAGGAGTACCTAAAAGCTTGCCCTATAACTGCAACCCCCTTCTCTTTAATAAAGCGTTTTATGAAAGGGGACTGATCACATAATTATTTTAGCATTACTGACCCACAATAACTGTTTTTTTTTTTCGTAATTTTACATCACTTACCAGATACGGCGACAGCCGTTCCATTAGCTTGGGGGGCTTTTCGTATAACATCGTCTTGTCTAGACCCTGTGTACTCATGCCATCGATACGTACTTCGATATTCAGAATGCAGCTACAAGTGTATTATACGTAAATAATAGCGTTTAATATTAAATATGACCGATACTACTGTTAGGGGAACTAAAGAAAAATAGGGTTGCTGGTTGCTGCAGCATTATACTGTAGTTTCTAATGCTGTTTCTTCCTGACTTTTCTTTGGTGTCCCCCATCGACTACATACACGTAGAAAACACTAGCGCAATACTTTTAAAATACGTGTGCACATTTTCAAGCAAAATATTTATTAGACTATCTAGTCAAAAATAATCATACGCATTTTTATTTTTTATTTCATTTGGCCCTCTGTTTTTCGTCTAACAATAAAGCTTTTTTCTGTACAATCGGGTAATGAAAAAGAAATCAATAAGAATGGAGTAAAGTGTCTAAACTTAAGGTAAAAATAGTTCGTTGGATAGCCAAAATTGTCGCAGAATATTGATTATGGTCTACATGAAGTGATGATGATGTTAATTTACTGCAGCTAATTAATTTTCTAACTTCCTGGTCGAAAACGAAGAAGATGATCTTCGAATTGTTTGTTCCAATGAGCAAAAGTCTCATTAATTTATACAAATTTCGATAAGTTTAATTGTAATTACATATACGAAGGCCGCAATAAGAGTTTTCAGTTGTAGTGTGTGAGACATCGGAAGAAAAATCGTTAAAGACGTCTCGCACACAAGATGATCTAGGAAGACGCTTATTAAAAGTTTATCTAAAACTTTCGCCGGTTATTTTTTCGGCAAGTCGTTGGAAGACGACGAACATAATGAATTAGTCAAAGTAATTTATTTATTTGCAAACATGTTTTAAAATGAATTGAATTACCTTATCTACAGGCATCGAAGGACACGTTCTACAAAGGTTCCAAAATGAACCAATCATGAGTTCGGTAAATTATGATCACAGTCGCACGGGTAAAAAATAAATTAATATAATACTATTATCGTTAGAGCACAACCCGCTATATTGTTGTTATTTATTATAATTCTGTGATGGTGTGGATTAGTAAAATTTTTATCGGTATTATCACTATTACACCGTCTAGAGGTTCGGTTGAAATTAAAGACAACTGGACGGGAACGTCATTATGATGCCCCACCTTGCTCTCATTATTTTTGTCGTTTTCTGCTTTTACCGTCTTTTGATCAATATTATCACGCTTGCTCCGTAAATGGGGTGCACATTTGACGTATGCCTTTCTTTTTACAAGTATCTCCACCGACATTTTTCTCTTTACCCTGTTTAACTAAGTACCCAAAAGTTACCTATTATTGCCCCCTTACAGTCATAATCGAAAGAAAAAACACAAAAACTATCTCAACTTGCATACCGAAGGCTCCGTACCCTGCTAGAACTCTCTGCATATGTGGTCTTAAGAAAACCTCTCTTAATGTTCATTTTTTCATAATTTTAGTTTCAGTAGTTTCCGAAATAAGACCCTTTTTCGAAAATATCTTCCGAAATATTTTACGAAAAAATTTTTAAAAAATGTTTTTGAATTGCTTGCAACTAGCCCTTTCAAACGGTACCCCACATTGCCTGCTTTTTTTTCCTAACGACTCCCCTTTCGCCCCCCCTCTCCTATTATCTTCATGCCAAGCATAACAAAATAGCAAATATCGAAATTTCTATCATAAAAAAAATTCACAAATCTCAATTCACCTACAGTACTCTATTTTTTTCATACAAATATCCATTTAAATCTTATCTAGCTTTGTATATTTTATTCAGGTGTAGTGTTGTCACGCGGTGCTACGTGATGCTATGTGTAGTGTGTTTAGCATAATTTATTACTGTCTATATACACGTAAACACCGCACCATTATATAATACCTTTATCTAAACTCTGTCAATTAATTAATCAGAAGCTTGTCGTGAAGTCATTACACTTTGTTCGTCCCATTCTAAAATTATATATTAACGTTTAATTTCTGTTTAAGAAAATCCTACCGCAATTTAACAAAAATGAGTGCAGAGACAACATCACTCATGAAATATTTAATAATTAATTACAGATGGGTGCTAGTTTGTTTTTTTCTTTTACCATTGTCGTTTCTATACAATGGATATTTTGCTATAAGAAACTGGATTTTTTTCAAACTGAGTAGTGCCCCAAAGAACCATTTAAAAAAAGTACAAAGTATACAAAAGCAGGTAAGCTTTACCTACTAATTAGCATACTCTTTATACATGTTTGAAATAAGTAAAAAATTTAAATTTGCTTTGTAAAATAACTTTGCAACGAAGACAGTAGTTTGTGAGCAGATTATTTTAAACAAAACAGAAACACAAGTATCTTTTCGCGTATTTGTGTCATTACCTTGCAGTACAATACATCAACTTTAGATTTACTTACTTACGTGAACATTCCCCTGTAAATCCATAGCACAAAGTTCACTGACCAAAAAATGACTTCATTTATTTCCACTTAAATAAAGAAGCACAGGAATTATTTATGAATTATTCTGATTGTACCGTTCTGGTACTGTAAAATAATAAACATGAGACAAAACGTTAATATTTACTTATAACATGTATACGGGGTGTAACAGAAATACACCCTGCATTTATGTAGCAGGGAAGTCGTTAAGAGTGGGCGTATTTATTTATATGTATAATTGTCAGGAAGTTTTTTTTAAATAGGTTCAAGAATGGAATAAAAAAGGTAGAAAAAAGAAATTGTGTACTGCGAGACCAGGGTGGCAAACCATGAGTTTTAGAAGACCAGCCTACAAAAATACGTCTCACCAAATTGTGGTAGATTTGGTGGATGTTCTCGAAATTAATTTAGACCAGAGGGTAGTAACATGTATTTAAGTAATTAGATTTAGAGTACCAACGTTTTTTATTTATTATATAATCAGTGGGTGGAAGTTGAACCGATGGTAACGATGGGCCAGTTGACGACAGTTTTAAACCCATTGGGTTGGACCATCCCGGTTGTTCCCGAATTAGACGATCTTACAGTGGGTGGGCTCGTGATGGGCACTGGAATAGAATCTGCATCCCATAAACATGGCCTTTTTCAATCTATTTGTCTCTCTTACGAAATGGTTCTTGGAGATGGTAGTGTTATAAATTGTTCGGAAAACGAAAATTCTGAATTATTTTATTCGGTCCCATGGTCATACGGGACTTTGGGCATTTTAACAGCAACAAGGATTAGATTAATTCCTGCCAAACAATTTATAAAACTCAAATATCATGCCGTCCATGGTTTAGATAAGATCTGCGAAAGATTTGTTGAAGCATCTTCATGCTCTGATAACGAATTCGTCGAAGGAATTTTATTTGGACCTGACCGAGCGGTTGTTATGACCGGAAATTTTACTGATAAGCCCGAACCCGACAAAGTTAGTAACCCATTGGTTTTCAGGTCGATAACACATAAATTGAAATTAATAATTTTAGATTAATTGTATAGGCAAATGGTATAAACCCTGGTTTTTTAAACACGTTGAAAAAAAATTAAATCCTTACTACAAAAACGATGTCGAATATTTACCCTTAAGGGATTACTACCATCGGCATACCAGATCTATTTTTTGGGAAGCTCAGGTAATAATATTATATTGTATATGATTTATAGTCAAGGTTGGGTTGTATTAATAAGGATTGTTTTAAGGATATTATACCCTTTGGGAACAATCTTTTGTTTAGGGTCCTTCTGGGATGGCTTATGCCACCCAAGGTCTCTTTTTTGAAACTTACGCAGACTGAAACCACCAAGGAACTTTATGAAAATCATCACGTTATTCAGGACATACTAATCCCTGCTAAACATTTACATAAAAGCATTAAAATGTTCCATGAAACACTTGAAGTAAGTGATATGGTATCTAACATTTTTGACTTCCTTTTACCAGACTTTTAAACCCCTAACTACCTACTACCTGTAAAATTTGGGCACCCCAGAAACGGCAAGTTTTATTTTTATTGAATTTATGAACAGGTTTATCCTTTATGGCTTTGTCCATTTTATTTGGGACAAGCGCCAGGTATGGTACATTCAAAGTCAGGCAAATCCGAAATGTATGTCGATGTTGGTGTTTACGGCGTCCCAAAAGTGTTAGACTTCAAACCAGAAAAGTCTACCAGAAAAATTGAAAAATTTGCTATAGACCACGACGGGTATGACCCATAATTATAACTAATTAAATATGTGTAGTAAGGGCAACATTAAATGACTTGCTTACTAAACAAATTACTTTCTAAAAGTGCTTTCTAATTTGTAATTCAATGAGCTTTAAGTTCATTCAAAGTGCTTTTAAAATGTCCTAATTGGAGTAACAGCTTTGGGCTTGGGGATGAGTCTTGTCCAGTTTTGGTTATTCGCAAGTGCACTTAAGGTCCTTTTCAGGTACCAAATGCTGTATGCTGATACATACACAACCAAGGAGGAATTTAGAAACATGTTTGATCACAAACTTTACGATAAATTGAGAAAAAAATTAAATTGTGAGGATACGTTTCCAGAAGTTTACGAAAAAGTTTCTAGAAAGGCCAGAATTTAATTTTATATAGAAAATGATAAATAAAAAAATACCAGGCACTTTTACGTAATTTTTATTTAGTTTTATTATTTATTAACATATTCTTTATGTTACAGTCTGTTATGTTTTGTTTTTTGTTTCACAATGTGCATAGTACTTTGTTTAAAGAATTTATAAATATATAATAAGTATCTGCAAACATATAAATCATTCGTATCGTCTGCATGTAGTATGGAGAGATATACAAACATTATCAATAAATAATAAAAAAATTATTAAAATTTTTGGTGGAGGCGCCGGGAAACTTTAAAATAAAGGCTATAATTGAGCTATAATTC
>NW_020438872.1:282032-289760 GCF_000699045.2 Agrilus planipennis | reverse complement strand
ATAAATAAGAAACCCGTGAGTGATTATTATTAAATTATTTAATAACATCTCAAAATTGTTTTTAATTAGTTTTCAGTTACGATAAAAAAAATTGAATTTCAACAGTTTTAATGAATACGATGTGACACATGAACAATTTCCGCGAACGAACCGACTTCCGCAGATCCCCCTGTAGATTTCCAAGCCTGCCATGTATTTCCTAAACTTTTGATCCTAAAAGCGTTCCCATAATCAGAAGAAGAAACAGTCAACTCAAGCCAAAGCACCGAGGCAGATACAGGCAAGAAAGAGTCGGAAAACATCTGCTGTGTTATTATAGTGTTGTACATACTTTTATTTTTTCAACCGACATACATACTGTTACATATATTCAGTATTACATAGGTGCCTTAAGGACACTACATAAGCGACTTTTAGAATACTTGTAGAATATTTGTGAAGAAAGAATACGGTCAATGAAATACTAATAGCGATACTACAATACAATATCTGGTAGTTTGAGCTCGTATCGAGCAGTCGAAAGCAGAAACAGAGCCAGAAGTTCACGAACCTCTCTAATAAATGTGTAGTTGTTAATAATACAATATTATTGTGGTGTGTGCATTTATTATTATGGTCGAGTGATTGCGTATATATGCTTATATATAGGTATGTTATTCTAATTACTGTTTTACACGTGTTTTTGAAGGCATATAAGTTTCATACAACATAATCTTAAATACTTTTTGAAAAATAAATCGCTAATTTATGGTTCTCTTGATTGTATTTGTTAATTATACTTTAATTCATAAGTATCTATACATTTCTATTTATCTATTTTTATAAATAGGCCTGTTTGTTTCTATAATGATTCTTCCTACTTCTTTCTCTTATTTTATATTTCTGTCTTTCTGTTTTCTAGCACTCGAACTCCTGCACTTACGGGGGTGGATCTGACTAACTTTCTATATTTTAAGCGGGTGGGAGGTAAACTATAGTCTTGTTCTCAAATTTTTTCCTTTTTTTTTTTCATTCATCAGGAAGTTAAACTATATATTAAAGTTCAGTAGAGCTACATATGTATGTAGACACAAAGTTATCAGCATTCCGATTTAAATTTCACGAACAAATGCATTTTTTCTTTTTGCAAATATTAGCTAATGTTTTAAATGTACTTTGTTTTATGCCATTAATTTATTTGTACACCNTTTTGGTGGAGGCGCCGGGACAATTTAAAATAAAAACTGTAATTGAGCTATAATTCTGGTTTAATTGAAGTAAATTGATGAATTTTCATCTTTAAATCATATTTCTTCCATTTAGACGCAGTTAAAGATATTAATTTAATTCTTTTTAGCTATAAATTAAACTACAATTTATAATATGATATATAGGCAACTTAACATACAGCAAATATTACAACTTTATTAATGTAACTATAAAGAAAATTAGAAACGTATTTTTCCACGAAAATAACTTTTATAGGAAACTCAATACTATCCTAAAGCAAACCACTAAATATTACCTAGAAATAACTAATCAATTAGTAATATTTTTAATGTGATCGATCTTGTACAATTTGGTTGAAAAATCTTAAACATTTTTATAACATTAAATTACTAAAGCTGCATAATATAATAAGTTATTACTTTTCACTGTTTTTTTGGTCCCATTTCCAGAAAGCTGTTGCAAAATTAATAAAATATAATAAGAGATCGATATGAAAATATTAATATGGCATTTATTCTTTTCATAAATAAATTACTTATCGAATTCCTTTGCAATTTGTAATTCAAAAAGTTTTAAGTCTTTTCAAAGTAATTGAAGCACTTTCAAAGTATAGAGTTGCAATCAGCATACTAATAATTCTGTGAAGCAGTTTAAATCATCAAAAATAAAATTTGGAATGTATATTTTTTGCACCCGTGAATAATCTTATTACCCAGTTACTGTGTAGCAAAGAAAAAAAAATTATTTGTTCGTGAATGCACTAATCCAATTCTTTGTTGGTCACGTCTGAGATCTGCGACAGGTCCATACTTGTTATCATACACTACACTACAGAATGTGCTCCGTGTTTTACCTGGGGGCCAACCAGATTGTTACTATTATACCACTACCTACACAATTTACTTTACCTTACTTTACCTTGCCTTTCTTTCATTCATAAGTTTCTGAAGATCGGTCGACCATTCAAGTCAGAGTTGTAAGCACACTTCTAAATAGCGGTTCAGCGAGAAAACTCTTCGTAGTTGACAAAAACAAATTCTTTTACCTAGTGCGTGAAATCAAAAAAGAAAAACCAAAAAGATGTATAAAAATACGCGTTAGTTTTTTCGATTTTGCACCTAGCGAGTTGTTCTTGATTTGAAATTTCGACTCCAAAAAGAAAAAGAAAATGAATACGGTCCTGTACGTCTTATTATTTTTTATTCTACACGAGCGACGTAAGTAAATTATTATTTTTTTGTAATGATTTTTAACTTTTTATGCCCTTTAATATATATAAACTTATTGTGAGTCAAAAGGATTTCCAGCGATCTGATTCAGGCGGTTCTTTTTAACCGGAAGTGGTTGATATTGATATATGTAGATATATGTACCCTCTCACTTCATTGCCCAAGTAAAATTTATCTACCTAGCCACCTTACATTAAGTCCCAAAGGATATTTACTATTTTTTTTTCTGGAACACCTTTTATTAATTATACCTACACGTTGTGATTAATTAATTTTGTTATGGTAGCACCACACCATGAAGTAAATTCCTAATTAGTGAGCTTTCTAATTAATTATTTACGTCGCTACCTAGTGGAAAGAAAATTAGTTTGATTTTCTTCGTTAAAATTTTTTAATCCGGTGCATGTACTTGTTAAGTTACAAGTGGTAAAACTGTGGCATTCGTCGTGCAATGAAAGAATTTTTCTTTATAAGCTGACTCGCGAAATGTTCTGGTTGGGTAATCAAATCTAAGTCAGCGACCCTGATAACCTGTAAACCTATATGTATTTTGTACTCACGATTAGTACATTACATAGTACATAAAGAAATTTATGCTAACTGGGCACAAATTGTTTCCTAAAGGTTTCTTCTCAAAGAAGCATTTTCCTATACATAGATTGTTACAATGAAAAAATATCCAAGGTTATTCGTACAAACTAATGTTTCAAAAAGACCACTTCTGTATTCCGAAATGTACTCGGCCAGTAAAATTATTATTTGTGTGTATAGTGTGTTTATCGAACTAAAACAAGTTTTTACTGATGACAAATACCTGAGCAGCATTCACCCAAGTCCGAATAAACTTCGTAATTTTTACGCATCTGTAACTTAACTTCTTTCCTACCACAAATGGTTGTTGTGGTGGTGCATTCTTTTCATTCAATCCAAAATCGTTTAAGTACTTTCTGTTTTCTTTCGTTTTTAGGTCAGAGATGTACAGCGATTTGCTATTTTCCACTTGAATTTCAAGGGGAATATAAAATGCAAACGGTTTCCAATTTGTATGGGAATGTTCAATATAGTACATTAAATATTACAGCTACATCGATACCCATTTGGGGTAATTGCCACGAAAGAAGGGGAAGCAATTTTGTTTTGATATTAGAGTACGTGCTATTTCTTTAACATTAATAAATCTCTAACTTTAGCTTCTGTACTTCGTTCTTCTTTCAAACTTCTCTTTAAGAGAAATAACACCCTGTATATGATACACAGTAAACTGTTGTAGTTAATTAAAAAAAAATCGTTTTAGTTATGGCGTTAACAAATGCATACGATGTCTTCATTTGAAAATGAGATCCAAAAATATAATGCAAGTATTTACAACAGGTCAAGAAACAATTTCGAAATGTTACGTCAATGAAGAATCGGCAATTAACAACTGCCCAACTACAGAATTTGTGCAGAACTCATTAAACTCAGAAATATTACTGTTTAGTAAGTTATTGATAACACAATTAGCTAAAAGTTATATCAAGTATATTAATTAAAGAGATCGTTTTTTAAATGCGCTCGTAAAAAGATACGAACTATATTATTTTAGTTATGGTAACTGGCACAGTTATTTACTTTTTGCAGTTTCATAATTTAGTTAAAACTATTTTTATGATGGCATTTAAAAGTCGATTCTTTTTACATTGAGTTCACTGTGGGTACAAGATAATTTTTTAGAAACTAAAGACGCTGCAGGTACTTCAACCCGAACCGAATATTGTCCTTTGGATGGTAAATTTTCGGTCAATTATAAAAGTGTAGATAAAAATTACACTTTAGAATGTAAAGAGAACGAATCGACCCTTGACTCGTGTCCTTTTGGTTCTCATTTAAATTTTAGATTTCGCCAGTGCAACGTGAATGATTTCGGTAATGTTGAACACTTCGTAAGTTTTACAACTTGTTGAGATATGTACGTTGCGCTTTTGTAGACGTGTCTTTTGAGTGCTTGGGGCACTGGAAGGGACCAAATGGGGAAAATTATTTAGCTCTAACTGATAAAAGACAAACAAATAATCCAAAAGCTGTTCAATACAAATGTGCTGTAAGTACCTGTGCTTCTAATATTTTTGAGTTTTATAAGTCTATTCCTCGAAAATTTGGTTGTCGTCACCAAAACTAAATTTAGAGAGGTATTTTCAGTTGTATACTCGTAATGAGCTTGAAGGAACAATAAACATGCAATTTAGGAAAGATTCGGCTTGTCCAACACCAACGAAATCTGATAATTCCGATTTCATATACGAACATCTAAGTTTGAAGCCCCTAATCGAGGATAACTGGCCACCTGAAGTGTCTTATGGACAATGCAAGTAAGTTGGTTGATTTCCAAATAAGGCTTTACGTATTTAATACACCTTTTATTAGTTTTCCGCAATGGATGGGAGGAACTTGGGAACATGTCAAAATCTTTGACAACACTTTAGTTTATAAAGATCGATCGACGTTTAAAACTTTTACAATTAAATGTATGGGAGTCTTAGATGATGACGATAACAAATATTTAATATTCAGCAGGAATCAGTGGTATGTGTTCTCTATTCTCCCTAGTACAAGGGTTCATTCAAAATATACTTTTTTAAAGCGGCGAGGAGCAGTACAACTGCATGAAAATTCAAAAGAGAAGCGACAATATTATGGAATTGCAACTTGGGAAGACGTTTAGTAAAACAATTGACGCCTATGGCCTGTGTAACTCAGACAATTTCGAAGAAGGTGCCTGGATTACACAGGGAAGTAAGTCATACATGTTTAATAAAGACTGCATTACTGTTGGAACTAGAATTGGGTAGGGTTTTAGTGCTTTGCCCTTTAAACTGTGCTTCAATATTTGGAAGCACGGTAATTCAAGCGTTTTCTTGAACAAGTACTTTATAAAAATTGTGGATACTTTTAAAAATTATTTTACTAAGTACCTACTGAAAGAAAAAATGTTAAAACGGGTTTGTTTTAATTGTCATGTGTAATGTTTCAATTTGTAAATGTACGAGTCGTACCTACACATTCCATCTGCATCACGCAGTGCAATTTTACAGGTAACACTAGACACTGCTCCTAATAATAAACAGGTACTACACACCTGTTCTCGGACTTCCACCGACCTGCAAATCCAGTTTTTCCATACACAAGAAGTAACTTACTTATAAACCCTTCTTTGTCTTCCTGCCCATTTTTTTTTTTTATTAGGATTCTTAATTAACCACGCGTCACCAAACAAAATATTCCAATTCTACGAACGATGAATAATAATCGACATTAATTATCCAATATCTGAATAATTTTAGTTTAAAAATAAGTCACTTCCACATATATCAGATATTAATAGATCAATTCATTACAAAACAGTTGTGATAAAATTAGAAAAAGGAAACATTTATTAAGTACTTATCGATAATTATTTGAGATGATTGTGATCTAAAAATGTTTGCGCTTACATATTTTTATGTGTCTGAGCCTTGTGTCTGTGTAATTTTGAAGTAAAGATACACAAACCAGTTTAACAGCTATTACCGGATGCTGAGATTTCCGGTTGAAGATTTCATTTGCATCATTCTTGACTCCAAACACGATCTTTCGAAATAAAATCAAAAAAATGAAAAACTACACGCACAACTTTTGTTAAATTTAAATATGCACCTGCTGCAAGTAATTACCAATATAATTACGAATGCTGAAGACAGGAAAAGGATCTTAACAAAAACGAAACTACTTCGTAAGAAATGCCTACTAAAAGAAGGAAATGTATGCACTCAAAATTCTAATACATATAATAAAATTATTTCTTGTTAGGTACGCGTACATACATACACGTGTGTGTTTAAGAAATTATTTATGAAAAAGAACAAAAAATATTTTGCTGGTCAAACAAAAACAGGTAATTTTTTCTTAAGGGGTCGATGAAAAAGTGGATGTTGCCTGTCCAATATCGGGGGAATACACTGGATTGATTCCCAACACTGATGACCTTTGTGCCAAACTGTGGTCAGACTGTAGAGTACCTGATGTCATGTATTACCAAGTGTCCAGTTGCGAAACGAATGAAATTTACGAAGAAAGGGAGTACACCTGCCTGGGCCACTGGCAAGAAAACAACTTACTCTACACTTACACCCAAAGAAAAGACGTAAGTGATGGTTCCTACGAATGCTTCGTCGGGTCAATAATGAACAACAAAGAAACGATATCAATTAGAGAAGCAGGAGAAGACTGTCGAAGAAGTGTCGACCAAGAGATTTACGAAATGAAACTCAAAAAACAGGGACTCTATTCTTGCATAGGTAATACATCATGTACAGGGTGTTTGTTCTGTATATTTTCTATGAAAGTTACTACTGTTGGTACCAGGCGCGGCGGAAGACTTATTGTGACTAGCAAATTTCACGCTCGAAAATATTTCTAGTGCGAAATTATCATAAAATGAACATAGAAACGCGGAAACTGTTAACACCGTCAGATTCTACGTACTTTTTTACATAATTGTGACTTCTTAAACCTTAGTAAACACCTTCCATCTCGTAATAATTTTACGAGCGCTTTTTAATGCTTCATTTCATATATTTTAGCAACAATAATGCTGGAGAATATAAAAGCGCTCGTGAAATTATAACGAGACGAAAGATATTTGAAAGTCTTTAAGAGGTGAAAATTATATAAAAAAGTACGTAGAATCTCATGGTGTTAACAGTTTTCGAGTGCGGTGTCAGATAGGTACTCATCGGAACTATTTCGCCAAAATATACAAAATAATTGAAACATAAAAAAGCGCTCGTGAAATTACTACGAGATGGAAGGTATTCACCAAGGTTTAATAAGTCACATTTACGTAAAAAAGTACGTAGAATCTGATGGTATCAACAGTTTTCGAGTACGGTGTCAAATGGGTACTCATTTATGCTATTTTCGGTGAAATATATCAAATAACTGAAACATTAAAAACCGCACCCGAAAACTGTTAACGCCATGAGATTCTACGTACTTTTTTACATAATTATCACTTCTTAGAGCTTAATAAATATCTTCCATCTCGTAATAATTTCACGAGCGCTTTTTTATGTTTCAATTATTTCATATATTTTGGCGAAATATTGCCGATGAGTACCTATCTGACACCGCACTCGAAAACTATTAACACCATCAGATTCTACGTACTTTTTTATATTAGTTTCACATATTAAAGACTTTCAAATATCTTTCGTCTCGTAATAATTTTACGAGCGCTTTTTATGCTTCATTTGAAATATTTTAGCAAAAATAA
>NW_020438872.1:273682-278802 GCF_000699045.2 Agrilus planipennis | reverse complement strand
ACACATGACGGGACGTCAGTGTCATTTTTATTAAAAAAATAATGTTCATGGGCCAATTAGGTACTTTAAGAAAGAAGAAGTTTTTATTTCCAAAAACAACTGCCATTGTATAATCAAAATAATATTAATTTAGACTCATTTTTTTAATTCAGTAAAATTGGTTTACTTGTATTTTAATTGTAGTAAATTTAAAAAAATGGTATTTCCAGGTTGTAACTGAATCATGGAAGGGTGCTTATCTTTGGCAAAAAGTTTACTTTTATACTTTGGATTAATTACATTAATTAAGTCCGTTTTAAGTAAGTTATTTTTAATTAAATTTTAATTTTGCAAGGCTTAATTCAAACTACCTTTTTAGATCAACATTTAGTCAATGAATATGTTGGTGGGGCAGCAAGAGCACGAAATTGGGGGAACATTAATAAAGGTAATTAAAAAAAAAATTAATTCCAAATTGCATAATATGTACATATATTAAAATAAAAACCAATTACTTAATACATTTATTATTACATGTAAATGTTATATTGTATATATTTTTTTATCACACAACATAATTGCTAAACTGCTCCTTGGGTCATAATTATGAACAAATCTAACGATTAGCCTAAGAATTATTATAATAGGAACTACTCTCTTATCTCTTCTTGTGATATATTATTAGAGACGTCTTACGTAATATGCATATTGTAGATTATTTTAGAACTTAAAATAAATGTAAACCATCTGAACGATTTCCGATATAATACTTATCAGAATCCTTTGATTTCTCGTCAAATGTCAATTTTTTATCACACAACATAATTGCTAAACTGCTCCTTGGGTCATAATTATGAACAAATCTAACGATTAGCCTAAGAATTATTATAATAGGAACTACTCTCTTATCTCTTCTTGTGATATATTATTAGAGACGTCTTACGTAATATGCATATTGTAGATTATTTTAGAACTTAAAATAAATGTAAACCATCTGAACGATTTCCGATATAATACTTATCAGAATCCTTTGATTTCTCGTCAAATGTCAATTTTATTTTTTATAGGATATGTCCCTGTAGAACCCCATCCATGTGAGCAAAGTTCGTGTTACCCAGCCACAGGTAATTTACTTATAGGTAGAGAGAAACAACTTAGCGCGTCTTCAACTTGCGGTCTTTATGAGCAACAACGATATTGTATTGTGTCTCACTTGGAAGACCGAAAGAAATGCTTTTGGTGCGATTCACGTCCATCCAAAATCATGAAACCACATTTAAACCACAGTATACAAAACGTTGTTTATAGATACTACCCAGGGTACGACCTCTACAACTTTTAGAAACTTTCTTTTGATATCTTTATAAATTTTAGAACAAAACTAAAGTCGTGGTGGCAGTCAGAAAATGGCAAAGAAAATGTTTCGATTCAACTTGATCTAGAAAAGGAGTTTCACTTTACCCATTTAATTATGACTTTTAAAACGTTTAGACCAGCAGCTATGTACATAGAAAGGTCTTACGACTTCGGAAAAACATGGAAGGTATGCACATGGATTGTATTTCTACTAAATGTGCACTTAAAGTACAACAAAAAGATTGTAAAAAATGCTGATATTACTTACATTGCCAGCATTTTTTCTATGTACAAGTTTTTTAAACCGTTGTACCTACTCGTTTTCTAAATTATTTTTAGGTATATCGGTATTTTGCGCATAAATGTGCGGACAGTTTTCCAGGAATTCCAGAAAGATATTCGCAAAATCTAACAGACGTTATTTGCGAATCCCGATATTCAAATGTGGCACCCTCGACAAACGGAGAACTTATTTTTAGAGTTCTTCCACCTAATATGCATATCGACAATCCCTATTCCGAAGAAGTTCAAAACTTACTAAAAGTTACTAATCTTCGGATCCGATTTGTAAAACTCCATACTCTAGGTGACGATTTGCTGGATCCACGCGAAGAAATACAGGTTTTTACATCAAATTTGTAGCATAACAGATAGCATTTACATTGTCTTAATTTTAGGAAAAGTACTACTACGCAGTAACCGATATGGTAGTACGGGGTTCCTGTTCTTGTTACGGTCATGCCAACCGCTGTTTGCCCTTACCGGGAATGGAAACTAAACCGGACATGGTACATGGTAGATGCGAGTGTACTCATAACACAAAAGGATCAAATTGCGAAGAATGCGAAGACTTTTTCAACGATCTACCCTGGAGACCTGCCATTGGAAAGCAAACAAATGCCTGCAAAAGTAAGAGAACTGAATCTTCGTTCTTTCCATCATCATCATCATCATCATCATAAGGTCATCAGTCCTAAGACTGGTTGGACACGTACCTCCACTCTTTCCTATCCTGAGCTAAACTTCGCATTTCCCTAAAACTAGAACANACTATTAATTGAAGATCAGAATTTGTTAATAATATAGCGATGTACCAGAGTAGTTTGTTGCAAAACATTTCCTATCGTTATTTTTGCAAAATACTGTACACTAATTACATCACCCACTATAAGAAGAAATACAGTTTTAGATAATGACGACATTATATTCTAATACATATAATAAAATTATTTCTTGTTAGGTACGCGTACATACATACACGTGTGTGTTTAAGAAATTATTTATGAAAAAGAACAAAAAATATTTTGCTGGTCAAACAAAAACAGGTAATTTTTTCTTAAGGGGTCGATGAAAAAGTGGATGTTGCCTGTCCAATATCGGGGGAATACACTGGATTGATTCCCAACACTGATGACCTTTGTGCCAAACTGTGGTCAGACTGTAGAGTACCTGATGTCATGTATTACCAAGTGTCCAGTTGCGAAACGAATGAAATTTACGAAGAAAGGGAGTACACCTGCCTGGGCCACTGGCAAGAAAACAACTTACTCTACACTTACACCCAAAGAAAAGACGTAAGTGATGGTTCCTACGAATGCTTCGTCGGGTCAATAATGAACAACAAAGAAACGATATCAATTAGAGAAGCAGGAGAAGACTGTCGAAGAAGTGTCGACCAAGAGATTTACGAAATGAAACTCAAAAAACAGGGACTCTATTCTTGCATAGGTAATACATCATGTACAGGGTGTTTGTTCTGTATATTTTCTATGAAAGTTACTACTGTTGGTACCAGGCGCGGCGGAAGACTTATTGTGACTAGCAAATTTCACGCTCGAAAATATTTCTAGTGCGAAATTATCATAAAATGAACATAGAAACGCGGAAACTGTTAACACCGTCAGATTCTACGTACTTTTTTACATAATTGTGACTTCTTAAACCTTAGTAAACACCTTCCATCTCGTAATAATTTTACGAGCGCTTTTTAATGCTTCATTTCATATATTTTAGCAACAATAATGCTGGAGAATATAAAAGCGCTCGTGAAATTATAACGAGACGAAAGATATTTGAAAGTCTTTAAGAGGTGAAAATTATATAAAAAAGTACGTAGAATCTCATGGTGTTAACAGTTTTCGAGTGCGGTGTCAGATAGGTACTCATCGGCACTATTTCGCCAAAATATGTAATATAATCTAAACATAGAAAAGCGCTCGTGAAATTATTACGAGATGGAAGATATTTATTAAGCTCTAACAAGTGATAATTATGTAAAAAAATACGTAGAATCTCATGGTGTTAACAGTTTTCAAGTGCGAAATCAAATAAGTAGTAATCGAGCTATTAATTTCGCCAATGTATATTAAATAATTGTATTGTATTGTGGAAAAGGGCTCCTGAATTTTCTGTGAAGAGGATACTATTTAGAAACCTTTTGATGAAATCACGTAGACATGGGTTCAGTCGTTTTCGCCGGTCCTGATTGGTACCATATTACTTATCCTCAAAATATTAGATTAGACCGAAAGTTGTCTTGGCTTAAAACCAAACTGTTTCTAAATTAAATGATTCTTAATTGAATGAAAGCGAAATTAAATGGTTCTTAATTGAATGAAAGCGAATGAAAATGAAAGAGCACCTCTAAGAAATAATCACCCAGATAATGTTTTGTTGTAGGGTATGTACCATCTGTAAATAATACAACAACAACAACCATTAAAACCTCAACTTCAACTGATACAAATAATATTCCACGAAAACCATGGAATATTGAAACTGTAGGTGAGTGTAAGGTGGTTAATTAATTAGTAAATAAAAATACTAATTAGTTCTGACAACAAACGGTGAATAATTAAAGGGTTCCAATGGTTGGTAGTGAACTTGGTTTTAATTTTATAATGTTTCTTTCAGATTCAAACAATATTGAGAGTAATAGCATTGAACATGAAGTCAATGGTGATGCTCAAGGAATTTGCTTTTCCTTCAGAACACATTTATTTATTTATTTTTTATACATAGTATTTAGTAATTTTCATCTTTAAATCATATTTCTTCCATTTAGACGCAGTTAAAGATATTAATTTAATTCTTTTTAGCTATAAACTAAACTACAATTTATAATATGATATATAGGCAACTTAACATACAGCAAATATTACAACTTTATTAATGTAACTATAAAGAAAATTAGAAACGTATTTTTCCACGAAAATAACTTTTATAGGAAACTCAATACTATCCTAAAGCAAACCACTAAATATTACCTAGAAATAACTAATCAATTAGTAATATTTTTAATGTGATCGATCTTGTACAATTTGGTTGAAAAATCTTAAACATTTTTATAACATTAAATTACTAAAGCTGCATAATATAATAAGTTATTACTTTTCACTGTTTTTTTGGTCCCATTTCCAGAAAGCTGTTGCAAAATTAATAAAATATAATAAGAGATCGATATGAAAATATTAATATGGCATTTATTCTTTTCATAAATAAATTACTTATCGAATTCCTTTGCAATTTGTAATTCAAAAAGTTTTAAGTCTTTTCAAAGTAATTGAAGCACTTTCAAAGTATAGAGTTGCAATCAGCATACTAATAATTCTGTGAAGCAGTTTAAATCATCAAAAATAAAATTTGGAATGTATATTTTTTGCACCCGTGAATAATCTTATTACCCAGTTACTGTGTAGCAAAGAAAAAAAAATTATTTGTTCGTGAATGCACTAATCCAATTCTTTGTTGGTCACGTCTGAGATCTGCGACAGGTCCATACTTGT
>NW_020438872.1:261124-269656 GCF_000699045.2 Agrilus planipennis | reverse complement strand
TGACTTCCATAGAGTCCTCTGTTCTCCTATTCTTTCCAATACCTCTTCATTTCTAACCTTTTCTACCCACGATATCCTCATCATCCGCCTATAACACCACATTTCGAACGCTTCAAACGTTTTCTTTTCCGCCGCTCCCACTGTCCATGTTTCGCACCCGTACAACGCCGTGCTCCAAACATACACCTTTAACAACCTTTCTCGAATTTTCCAAACGAATGCATTTTCTTTTTCAGGGTGTAACTGTAATAACCATGCAACGAGTTGCCACTTTGATCCTGCGGTTTATGAACAAACTGGTAGAATAAGTGGAGGAGTTTGTGACGGTTGTCGTCACAACACGATGGGCCCCAACTGCGAACAGTGCAAACCATTCTACTACAGGGACCCCTTAAGAGACATCCAAGACCCAGAAGTGTGCAGACGTAAGAATTAATTTGGATACTCTTTTTCTCTCTTTGTTACGTTTAAATACTGGTTATTCCAGCTTGCGATTGTGATCCTGTGGGGTCGACGGATGCGGGTGCGTGTGACTCCACCACGGACCCTATAAACGGACTAGAAGCTGGTAAATGTCATTGTAAAACGAACGTCGAAGGTCGACGTTGCGACTACTGTAAAAACGGATTTTGGAACTTTACATCCGACAATCCCGATGGTTGTCAACCGTGCACGTGCGACATTTTGGGAACAATAGGTAATCAAGGATGTAACGCGTATTCAGGAGAGTGTACTTGCAAAAGATATGTAAAGGGAAGAAACTGTGACCAGTGTTTGCCAGAATATTGGGGACTTTCTGATAAACGGGACGGTTGCCAGGCGTGCGATTGCGATCCTGGTGGTTCGTACGATAACAACTGCGATGTTATAACTGGTCAGTGTAAATGTAGGGAACACATGACGGGACGTCAGTGCGACATTGCACAACAGCAACACTTCACAGCTTCTCTGGACTTCCTGCTATACGAAGCCGAATTAGCCCAAGGATCTGCTGTTAGTACTATCGTGTTCAAATT
The DNA here is from genome assembly GCF_000699045.2 of Agrilus planipennis. Taxonomy (NCBI): domain Eukaryota; kingdom Metazoa; phylum Arthropoda; class Insecta; order Coleoptera; family Buprestidae; genus Agrilus; species Agrilus planipennis. Next base: position 268,640 of record NW_020438872.1, on the reverse strand, counting down.
GTCTAATTAATTAATTTTTACCATATTTCAGACATGCCAGGTGGTTATTCGTGAACCATACAGAGACGGCAGACCTCCGTCATGGACTGGTACAGGATTTATGAAAGCGCCTGAAGGATCTTATATAGAATTCCAAATAACCAACATTAAAACGTCCATGGATTACGATATCGCAATAAGGTATGAGCCAACCCTTCCCGAAAATTGGAACGATGTGACCCTTACGGTAATACGACCGGATCCGATAGATCCCCAAGGTCCTTGTGCGTCTACACATCCTTCAGATGACACTAAAAGGGTTTCTTTGCCTTCTAATTCACGCAGCGCAATTGCGTTCCCACCAACGTGTTTGGAAGCCGGGAAGTCGTACATAGTTCGAATTGATTTCAACAATTACAAATACGGCACCTCAACACCTTCGGCGTCAATTCTCGTTGATTCTATTGTTCTTGTACCTCGAATTGAAAAAATCCCCTGGTTCCAAGGATCAGTGCCAGCTGAAGCACGTAGGCGAGAATATGAAGAACATCGTTGTGACATCGCTTTAGAAAACCCCAACATACCCCTTTCGGAGGTGTGCAAACAGCATCATAAGAGTATTGGAGCGTACATCTTCAATGGAGCATTTTCTTGTCAATGTGACCCAACTGGATCTACCAGCAAATTGTGTAACGATCATGGAGGAGCTTGTAGCTGCAAACTGAACGTTGTGGGAAGACGTTGTGATCGTTGCGCGCCAGGAACTTACGGTTTTGGTCCCGAAGGATGTAAAGCTTGTGACTGTAACAGTATTGGTGCTCTAAATAACTTTTGCAATGTCACAACCGGTCAATGTAAATGTAGATCGAATACTTATGGGCGCGAGTGTGATCAATGCCGTACAGGATTCTGGAATTTCCCTAATTGCGAACGATGCGACTGCAATGGGCATGCAGATATATGCGATTCTAGGACCGGAGTTTGTATAGACTGTAAAGACCATACCGAAGGACATCATTGCGATTATTGTAAAGAAGGATTTTATGGCGATCCGAGGATCGGATTCGACATTCCTTGCAGACCCTGTCCTTGCCCTGGGTTTAAAGAGGCATTCCACTCCTTTGCTGACAGGTGTATATTAGATTCACAGACCAAAGATGTGGTTTGTGAATGCAAGGAAGGTTACGCAGGTCAGTATGCAGTTACAAAAAAAAACAAAAAATAGTCTAAATTGCTTTCCTTCTTGTTCCAAGGATCAAAGTGTGACGTCTGCGCCGATAATTATTACGGAAATCCTGAGATTCCGGGCGGTTCGTGTCAACTTTGCGACTGTAGCAATAAAATTGATCCTCTAGTCCCTGGTAATTGCGATCCTCATACAGGAAAATGTCTTAGATGCCTTTATGATACTACCGGTGATCACTGCGAGATTTGTCGAGATGGATTCTTCAGGCTTTCAATCGACGATAACTGCCAACGTAATGAGTGTTACACATTTCTTTTATCAAAAACGAAAGTTATAATTCATTTTTAGCCTGCACATGTCAATTTTTGGGTACCAATGAAACTGCTGGTCCTTGTGATCGGGAAACTGGTCAATGTAAATGTCTACCAAATGTTATCGGCAAGGATTGCGATAAATGCGAAAAGAACCACTGGAAGATTGCTAGTGGTAAAGGCTGTGAACCTTGCGACTGCGATCCTTTGGGTTCCATGAATCCTCAGTGTAATGAAGTATGCATCTTTTTATTGGTGTATGGACACAATTTATTAACTTAATATTTTAGTATGAAGGTCAATGTTTGTGTAAGGAGAACTTTGGAGGAAGACAGTGTAATGAGTGCAGAGAAAACTATTGGGGAAATCCTAGAGAAGACAAATGTATCGGTAATAACTGCGCCTTGACTAAAATTCGGTAGTACCATTTTTATATCGTCGTACTTTTTTTTCAGAATGTCTTTGTAATCCAGAGGGATCAAAAACGCCTCAATGTGACAGAAAAACTGGTAACTGTGTTTGTCGTGAAGGAATTGGAGGACGATCTTGTGACGAATGCGCTAGGGGATATTTGGGTACCGCACCCTATTGTTCGCCTTGCGGCGAATGTTTCGACAACTGGGACCGTATTTTGAAGGAACACGAAAGTAATGTCATTCCTTCTAGACTTTTTCTCCATACTTCATACTTTTTCTACGATTTTAGATAAAACATTGCATATTATTGAAAGGGGAAAGAACATTAAAAAAATTGGGGCAACTGGAGCGTATACCAAAGAATTTGACGAAATGCAAAATCAACTGGACGAAATTGAACAACTTCTTAACAGTACCACAAACATAGACATCGATCAGATAGAAGACAAAATTAACAATCTAGCAAATCAAATTCAAGACGCGAAAGGGGAAAGTCCCGATGAACTCCTGAACAATGTCACAAAAGACATTAAGCTTTCTGAAATAAAATTGAATGAATTAAGGAAAGACATGGAAAAATTAGTTGCTCAAACCCAAGAATTAAGGAATAATGGTACCACACTTCAAGAAGCAGATGTCCAAGGGGCTTTAAATTTAGTTCGTATGGCTAAAGATAAAGCCGCAACAGCAGCACACAAGGCTGAACACACACAGGTACTATTTGAAAATCTCCTGAACATTATCTTGTTATTTAAATGTATACAATCTGAAATTTACAGTCGATAGTGGATTATGCGGAAAGACAATGTAAAGCAGCAGAGAACTTGGTAAATGTAACAGAAGCAGAATTCAAAAGAATGCAACAGGAAAACGAACAAGCACTTGATAGAATTAAAGAAAATATAACAAATTTAAATAATATGATACCGGAATTAAATAAACTTGTATGTGATGGTACCAGCAACAGTCCTGATGATTCGTGCGACTCCATATGTGGGGGTGCTGGATGTGGCAGTTGTGGCGAAAGTGTTTCTTGTCAGGATGGCGCAAAACAACAAGCTTTGTTCGCTCTCAGCTATGCAAATGACACAGAAAAGACGTTAAAGGAAAAGGAAGAAGCAGCCGAAAAGTTTTTCCGAAATGTGCGTCTATCACAATTAAATTTTTACAGACCAATTAATAAAATAGATTTTGTAGATAAGCCAATTGAACACCACGCAAGCTAAGAATTCGGCCCAAGAGACTCTCGATAAAGCAAATAAATTATATTCCAATTTCAATAATTCACTACAAGCTGTAAATAATATAAAGAAACAGATTGACGATTTTATTAATCAAAACAATTCTACTCCTGACGAGATAAGACAACTAGCCGAAAAGGTAAGTAATAAAGTTTAGAAAGAGTATATATTCGCAGACACACATTTAACATTTCATTCATTAGGTCCTTAAAAAAGACATCAATTTAACAAAAGAAGAAATTCAAACTCTTCAAAAGAAAATTCAGGAAGCTCTTGAAACATTAACGAATCCAGATAAGATTATATTAGAAACAAGGGATGACTTACAAAGAGTTCACAAATTAAAGGAAGATGCCGATAACGCAAAGTAAATCAACTTATTAATTACCGTGAGTTATACAGATTAAATTAAACATTTCTCATTTTAGAGCTAAGTCAAGCGACATTTTAAAAACTGCAGAAGGAATTAAAGAAGCTTTGCTGAACAGTAGCGTTGCGCAAAATGATGCAGATGAAGCAATAACAGACGCAAATAAAAATATTGACACAGTTCACGAACTATTAACAAAGGTATTTTAATTTAAGTTACTTTAGTTAAGTATTTTATTTTCTCTTTTGCTTCACAGATTGGTGCTATCGCCGAAGAAGCTCACAATAAGACACAAGAAACCAGTGGCAATATAAAAGATCTTTCGCGAAACCTTACAGATCTTCAAAATAACATGAGAAATAACGAAAGATTCGCCCAACGTGTTATCGAGGAGGCTGCCAAAGTACATCAAGAGGCGAATCACACAAACAAAACGGCTAATGAGCTTCTTAATAGGTATGATAATATTAAATACATGTTATCAAACACTTCTAGGGTTATTGAAGATTCAAAAGTGAAGGCTAATGAGCTGTCTGAGAGAGCCTACAATATAACACATAAAATTGAATCGACAGAGTCTGAAATTAAACAGCTAATTAGTAGCTCGTCTGATCAGTTATTAAAGAATCTAGAAAACGAGATCGATCAACTTATTAATCGAATGCATGCCTATAGTGCCGTAATTGAAGAAAGGCACAATCATTACAAGTCGTGCACTTAGTATGTGTAGTATTTAGGTAGTTTTATACGTTAATTTGTATTGACGATGTCTCTGTGCCATTTAATTAAGTTTTTTATAATGTGGATATTCAACTAATTTTTTATAGTTTACGAAATGTGTTATTATAGTGTTGTACATACTTTTATTTTTTCAACCGACATACATACTGTTACATATATTCAGTATTACATAGGTGCCTTAAGGACACTACATAAGCGACTTTTAGAANGGTTGGTAGTGAACTTGGTTTTAATTTTATAATGTTTCTTTCAGATTCAAACAATATTGAGAGTAATAGCATTGAACATGAAGTCAATGGTGATGCTCAAGGAATTTGCTTTTCCTTCAGAACACATTTATTTATTTATTTTTTATACATAGTATTTAGTTATAAATGACTATTAATTGAAGATCAGAATTTGTTAATAATATAGCGATGTACCAGAGTAGTTTGTTGCAAAACATTTCCTATCGTTATTTTTGCAAAATACTGTACACTAATTACATCACCCACTATAAGAAGAAATACAGTTTTAGATAATGACGACATTATGCTATAAATACACGTTGCTTACCAGATGTAATGCTGTAAGTTTGATTATCTATTGTGATATTTTTTAAACAAAGTTTACTATACTTTCCAAAAATTAATTTTTTAGACGATATTGTATGTACCTAGCTAATTAATAAGATGTAGTTACTATTACACGTACATATAATAGTATGTACGAATATTTAGTGAGTAGACCTTTTAGTCTTTATTTACTTATTAGTAGTTTTACTTGCCAAGCGAATAAAAAAAATTGTTATAATTATTAATCATTTATTTAGCAGAATGGATGAGCTAACACCCTTTCAAAGAAACGTAAGTATATTTACAGCATATACTTCTGAAAGCAGCTTGCTGTGACTGATCAAAAGTCAATGCGACTGCTATTTCACGTGCTCGCTGCACGTGAAGAAGTAAACGCTTACAAAAACAGCCAATCGCGTGCACAAACAGCAGCTGCAGGCTGCATTCACTAGATATTCGTCATTCGTACAGCAAGCTACATCGAGCACTATATGGTCTAAATGTCTGTAATTAGAGCTAATGATTAGCTTGTCTGTTATGAATTACAAACAATGACATCATTTGTTATCATTCACAATCGTATCGACTATGTATTGCACGTATAATGGTTAAGCTATTTCAACCAAAAGTTGTGTATATGATTTAATTAAAAACAGAATCATTACGTAAACGCAAGTCAGTGCCCGAACCACAAATTTATGTTTTCCGGTCGTTTTGAAGGGACTCAGCAATTATTCCTTTTTATCTCTAAATATAAATCAAACAAAAACCGAATTAATTCTAGTTGCTTATTTATTAAAAAGATAATAATCAAAGGAAGAAGTATTTTTTCTGAGTACTGTAGTAAAACTTGCACGTTTTTGACGCCTCTTAAATAAACCCTTACTTTTTTTTTACCACAAAAAAGTGCCCCTGGCGTATTTTAGCACAAAGATTATTGAAGATAACCCACTGCCTAATATAATTATTACATGTTGATTTAATTTTCGTACGAAAAAGATATACACACATGCTACATGTATTTAAAAAGTACTCCCGGATGCTGCATTATCTCAACAGAGGGAAGTTCACCGTTCGTCGGAAATGATAATTAATTTATTTGCGATACAATAACTGTTAAGCAGTATTAGTTTAAATAATAGTTCTTCATTGAAAAACTACAAATATTCTATTCTATTCATACTTAACTATTGTTAGATGAATTTATTAAATAATAAAATAAATAAGAAACCCGTGAGTGATCATTATTAAATTATTTAATAACATCTCAAAATTGTTTTTAATTAGTTTTCAGTTACGATAAAAAAAATTGAATTTCAACAGTTTTAATGAATACGATGTGACACATGAACAATTTCCGCGAACGAACCGACTTCCGCAGATCCCCCTGTAGATTTCCAAGCCTGCCATGTATTTCCTAAACTTTTGATCCTAAAAGCGTTCCCATAATCAGAAGAAGAAACAGTCAACTCAAGCCAAAGCACCGAGGCAGATACAGGCAAGAAAGAGTCGGAAAACATCTGCTGTGTTATTATAGTGTTGTACATACTTTTATTTTTTCAACCGACATACATACTGTTACATATATTCAGTATTACATAGGTGCCTTAAGGACACTACATAAGCGACTTTTAGAATACTTGTAGAATATTTGTGAAGAAAGAATACGGTCAATGAAATACTAATAGCGATACTACAATACAATATCTGGTAGTTTGAGCTCGTATCGAGCAGTCGAAAGCAGAAACAGAGCCAGAAGTTCACGAACCTCTCTAATAAATGTGTAGTTGTTAATAATACAATATTATTGTGGTGTGTGCATTTATTATTATGGTCGAGTGATTGCGTATATATGCTTATATATAGGTATGTTATTCTAATTACTGTTTTACACGTGTTTTTGAAGGCATATAAGTTTCATACAACATAATCTTAAATACTTTTTGAAAAATAAATCGCTAATTTATGGTTCTCTTGATTGTATTTGTTAATTATACTTTAATTCATAAGTATCTATACATTTCTATTTATCTATTTTTATAAATAGGCCTGTTTGTTTCTATAATGATTCTTCCTACTTCTTTCTCTTATTTTATATTTCTGTCTTTCTGTTTTCTAGCACTCGAACTCCTGCACTTACGGGGGTGGATCTGACTAACTTTCTATATTTTAAGCGGGTGGGAGGTAAACTATAGTCTTGTTCTCAAATTTTTTCCTTTTTTTTTTTCATTCATCAGGAAGTTAAACTATATATTAAAGTTCAGTAGAGCTACATATGTATGTAGACACAAAGTTATCAGCATTCCGATTTAAATTTCACGAACAAATGCATTTTTTCTTTTTGCAAATATTAGCTAATGTTTTAAATGTACTTTGTTTTATGCCATTAATTTATTTGTACACCTACAAAGAAGCTAGTAAATGAACGCGAAGGACTTACAGATTATCTTTCATCAAAGAAAATTGCAATTTGAGGATATAATTTACAAGCATTTTCATTTACTAAACATTGTACCATTTATAAATTCTCTAGGTCATTTTTATTAAAAAAATAATGTTCATGGGCCAATTAGGTACTTTAAGAAAGAAGAAGTTTTTATTTCCAAAAACAACTGCCATTGTATAATCAAAATAATATTAATTTAGACTCATTTTTTTAATTCAGTAAAATTGGTTTACTTGTATTTTAATTGTAGTAAATTTAAAAAAATGGTATTT
>NW_020438872.1:230567-261096 GCF_000699045.2 Agrilus planipennis | reverse complement strand
TGACTTCCATAGAGTCCTCTGTTCTCCTATTCTTTCCAATACCTCTTCATTTCTAACCTTTTCTACCCACGATATCCTCATCATCCGCCTATAACACCACATTTCGAACGCTTCAAACGTTTTCTTTTCCGCCGCTCCCACTGTCCATGTTTCGCACCCGTACAACGCCGTGCTCCAAACATACACCTTTAACAACCTTTCTCGAATTTTCCAAACGAATGCATTTTCTTTTTCAGGGTGTAACTGTAATAACCATGCAACGAGTTGCCACTTTGATCCTGCGGTTTATGAACAAACTGGTAGAATAAGTGGAGGAGTTTGTGACGGTTGTCGTCACAACACGATGGGCCCCAACTGCGAACAGTGCAAACCATTCTACTACAGGGACCCCTTAAGAGACATCCAAGACCCAGAAGTGTGCAGACGTAAGAATTAATTTGGATACTCTTTTTCTCTCTTTGTTACGTTTAAATACTGGTTATTCCAGCTTGCGATTGTGATCCTGTGGGGTCGACGGATGCGGGTGCGTGTGACTCCACCACGGACCCTATAAACGGACTAGAAGCTGGTAAATGTCATTGTAAAACGAACGTCGAAGGTCGACGTTGCGACTACTGTAAAAACGGATTTTGGAACTTTACATCCGACAATCCCGATGGTTGTCAACCGTGCACGTGCGACATTTTGGGAACAATAGGTAATCAAGGATGTAACGCGTATTCAGGAGAGTGTACTTGCAAAAGATATGTAAAGGGAAGAAACTGTGACCAGTGTTTGCCAGAATATTGGGGACTTTCTGATAAACGGGACGGTTGCCAGGCGTGCGATTGCGATCCTGGTGGTTCGTACGATAACAACTGCGATGTTATAACTGGTCAGTGTAAATGTAGGGAACACATGACGGGACGTCAGTGCGACATTGCACAACAGCAACACTTCACAGCTTCTCTGGACTTCCTGCTATACGAAGCCGAATTAGCCCAAGGATCTGCTGTTAGTACTATCGTGTTCAAATTGTCTAATTAATTAATTTTTACCATATTTCAGACATGCCAGGTGGTTATTCGTGAACCATACAGAGACGGCAGACCTCCGTCATGGACTGGTACAGGATTTATGAAAGCGCCTGAAGGATCTTATATAGAATTCCAAATAACCAACATTAAAACGTCCATGGATTACGATATCGCAATAAGGTATGAGCCAACCCTTCCCGAAAATTGGAACGATGTGACCCTTACGGTAATACGACCGGATCCGATAGATCCCCAAGGTCCTTGTGCGTCTACACATCCTTCAGATGACACTAAAAGGGTTTCTTTGCCTTCTAATTCACGCAGCGCAATTGCGTTCCCACCAACGTGTTTGGAAGCCGGGAAGTCGTACATAGTTCGAATTGATTTCAACAATTACAAATACGGCACCTCAACACCTTCGGCGTCAATTCTCGTTGATTCTATTGTTCTTGTACCTCGAATTGAAAAAATCCCCTGGTTCCAAGGATCAGTGCCAGCTGAAGCACGTAGGCGAGAATATGAAGAACATCGTTGTGACATCGCTTTAGAAAACCCCAACATACCCCTTTCGGAGGTGTGCAAACAGCATCATAAGAGTATTGGAGCGTACATCTTCAATGGAGCATTTTCTTGTCAATGTGACCCAACTGGATCTACCAGCAAATTGTGTAACGATCATGGAGGAGCTTGTAGCTGCAAACTGAACGTTGTGGGAAGACGTTGTGATCGTTGCGCGCCAGGAACTTACGGTTTTGGTCCCGAAGGATGTAAAGCTTGTGACTGTAACAGTATTGGTGCTCTAAATAACTTTTGCAATGTCACAACCGGTCAATGTAAATGTAGATCGAATACTTATGGGCGCGAGTGTGATCAATGCCGTACAGGATTCTGGAATTTCCCTAATTGCGAACGATGCGACTGCAATGGGCATGCAGATATATGCGATTCTAGGACCGGAGTTTGTATAGACTGTAAAGACCATACCGAAGGACATCATTGCGATTATTGTAAAGAAGGATTTTATGGCGATCCGAGGATCGGATTCGACATTCCTTGCAGACCCTGTCCTTGCCCTGGGTTTAAAGAGGCATTCCACTCCTTTGCTGACAGGTGTATATTAGATTCACAGACCAAAGATGTGGTTTGTGAATGCAAGGAAGGTTACGCAGGTCAGTATGCAGTTACAAAAAAAAACAAAAAATAGTCTAAATTGCTTTCCTTCTTGTTCCAAGGATCAAAGTGTGACGTCTGCGCCGATAATTATTACGGAAATCCTGAGATTCCGGGCGGTTCGTGTCAACTTTGCGACTGTAGCAATAAAATTGATCCTCTAGTCCCTGGTAATTGCGATCCTCATACAGGAAAATGTCTTAGATGCCTTTATGATACTACCGGTGATCACTGCGAGATTTGTCGAGATGGATTCTTCAGGCTTTCAATCGACGATAACTGCCAACGTAATGAGTGTTACACATTTCTTTTATCAAAAACGAAAGTTATAATTCATTTTTAGCCTGCACATGTCAATTTTTGGGTACCAATGAAACTGCTGGTCCTTGTGATCGGGAAACTGGTCAATGTAAATGTCTACCAAATGTTATCGGCAAGGATTGCGATAAATGCGAAAAGAACCACTGGAAGATTGCTAGTGGTAAAGGCTGTGAACCTTGCGACTGCGATCCTTTGGGTTCCATGAATCCTCAGTGTAATGAAGTATGCATCTTTTTATTGGTGTATGGACACAATTTATTAACTTAATATTTTAGTATGAAGGTCAATGTTTGTGTAAGGAGAACTTTGGAGGAAGACAGTGTAATGAGTGCAGAGAAAACTATTGGGGAAATCCTAGAGAAGACAAATGTATCGGTAATAACTGCGCCTTGACTAAAATTCGGTAGTACCATTTTTATATCGTCGTACTTTTTTTTCAGAATGTCTTTGTAATCCAGAGGGATCAAAAACGCCTCAATGTGACAGAAAAACTGGTAACTGTGTTTGTCGTGAAGGAATTGGAGGACGATCTTGTGACGAATGCGCTAGGGGATATTTGGGTACCGCACCCTATTGTTCGCCTTGCGGCGAATGTTTCGACAACTGGGACCGTATTTTGAAGGAACACGAAAGTAATGTCATTCCTTCTAGACTTTTTCTCCATACTTCATACTTTTTCTACGATTTTAGATAAAACATTGCATATTATTGAAAGGGGAAAGAACATTAAAAAAATTGGGGCAACTGGAGCGTATACCAAAGAATTTGACGAAATGCAAAATCAACTGGACGAAATTGAACAACTTCTTAACAGTACCACAAACATAGACATCGATCAGATAGAAGACAAAATTAACAATCTAGCAAATCAAATTCAAGACGCGAAAGGGGAAAGTCCCGATGAACTCCTGAACAATGTCACAAAAGACATTAAGCTTTCTGAAATAAAATTGAATGAATTAAGGAAAGACATGGAAAAATTAGTTGCTCAAACCCAAGAATTAAGGAATAATGGTACCACACTTCAAGAAGCAGATGTCCAAGGGGCTTTAAATTTAGTTCGTATGGCTAAAGATAAAGCCGCAACAGCAGCACACAAGGCTGAACACACACAGGTACTATTTGAAAATCTCCTGAACATTATCTTGTTATTTAAATGTATACAATCTGAAATTTACAGTCGATAGTGGATTATGCGGAAAGACAATGTAAAGCAGCAGAGAACTTGGTAAATGTAACAGAAGCAGAATTCAAAAGAATGCAACAGGAAAACGAACAAGCACTTGATAGAATTAAAGAAAATATAACAAATTTAAATAATATGATACCGGAATTAAATAAACTTGTATGTGATGGTACCAGCAACAGTCCTGATGATTCGTGCGACTCCATATGTGGGGGTGCTGGATGTGGCAGTTGTGGCGAAAGTGTTTCTTGTCAGGATGGCGCAAAACAACAAGCTTTGTTCGCTCTCAGCTATGCAAATGACACAGAAAAGACGTTAAAGGAAAAGGAAGAAGCAGCCGAAAAGTTTTTCCGAAATGTGCGTCTATCACAATTAAATTTTTACAGACCAATTAATAAAATAGATTTTGTAGATAAGCCAATTGAACACCACGCAAGCTAAGAATTCGGCCCAAGAGACTCTCGATAAAGCAAATAAATTATATTCCAATTTCAATAATTCACTACAAGCTGTAAATAATATAAAGAAACAGATTGACGATTTTATTAATCAAAACAATTCTACTCCTGACGAGATAAGACAACTAGCCGAAAAGGTAAGTAATAAAGTTTAGAAAGAGTATATATTCGCAGACACACATTTAACATTTCATTCATTAGGTCCTTAAAAAAGACATCAATTTAACAAAAGAAGAAATTCAAACTCTTCAAAAGAAAATTCAGGAAGCTCTTGAAACATTAACGAATCCAGATAAGATTATATTAGAAACAAGGGATGACTTACAAAGAGTTCACAAATTAAAGGAAGATGCCGATAACGCAAAGTAAATCAACTTATTAATTACCGTGAGTTATACAGATTAAATTAAACATTTCTCATTTTAGAGCTAAGTCAAGCGACATTTTAAAAACTGCAGAAGGAATTAAAGAAGCTTTGCTGAACAGTAGCGTTGCGCAAAATGATGCAGATGAAGCAATAACAGACGCAAATAAAAATATTGACACAGTTCACGAACTATTAACAAAGGTATTTTAATTTAAGTTACTTTAGTTAAGTATTTTATTTTCTCTTTTGCTTCACAGATTGGTGCTATCGCCGAAGAAGCTCACAATAAGACACAAGAAACCAGTGGCAATATAAAAGATCTTTCGCGAAACCTTACAGATCTTCAAAATAACATGAGAAATAACGAAAGATTCGCCCAACGTGTTATCGAGGAGGCTGCCAAAGTACATCAAGAGGCGAATCACACAAACAAAACGGCTAATGAGCTTCTTAATAGGTATGATAATATTAAATACATGTTATCAAACACTTCTAGGGTTATTGAAGATTCAAAAGTGAAGGCTAATGAGCTGTCTGAGAGAGCCTACAATATAACACATAAAATTGAATCGACAGAGTCTGAAATTAAACAGCTAATTAGTAGCTCGTCTGATCAGTTATTAAAGAATCTAGAAAACGAGATCGATCAACTTATTAATCGAATGCATGCCTATAGTGCCGTAATTGAAGAAAGGCACAATCATTACAAGTCGTGCACTTAGTATGTGTAGTATTTAGGTAGTTTTATACGTTAATTTGTATTGACGATGTCTCTGTGCCATTTAATTAAGTTTTTTATAATGTGGATATTCAACTAATTTTTTATAGTTTACGAAATATACGGTTTTTTAGATTTTATTTTAGGTCTCTCGCTATAAAAGCAAATAATAGGCTGATAGTATTTCATTCACGCTTTAATATATAGAATTTTAATTAATAAATACAAAAATTACTTTCATAATTACATTAATTTGAACATTTTATAAAAGGTATGCATAATTTTAAATATCCCAGCTAAACAAGTGATGTTTAACAAGCATATCTCGCACGCCTTCTTTTAAAGGATGATTATTGACTTCCTTTTTGACTGGTAATTCCCACTCGGGGTTTAAATTGAACGACAACTGGGATAATATTCGCAATTCGCATTTAATTTGAACCCAACCAGGACTAAATACAAATGACCAAGGATGATACCTGTATTGTGATAAAACATGTTTCTTTTATATTCTCCATTAAAATTGGTGAAAATAATTCAAAAAATTTACCATTTTTGAACGACTTCTGTACAAGAACACAATACTTCCAACCATAAATGCAAAACCTGTTCATTAAGACCCATACACACCAAAGACCTTAGTTTGACATCCATCTGAGCATGGGCATTATCATGAGACAAATTTATAGATTGTATACATCGATAGAGAAGCTGCAAAGAAAAGATGTTTAATATTACTTGAAAAACGCAATAGTAATTAAGCAACACTTTTTCATACCTCTTCTGGGGTTAGGACTTTACCATCTTCGTCTAAACGATACGTTTTACAAAGAACTAGTCTACTATAAACAGAATTAAAATCTTTCTCCACTTCTTTTGTTGCCGCTTCTTCAATAAATAACCACGGATGACAAGGTCCTCCTAATAGGAATAATTAAATTTACGGTTCGAGAATTTTAAAAATATCAAGTTTACCCAGAAAATGTGGTCGCTTCATACCATGTTCCAAAACCTGTTTAACAACTGGGCACAAGGTACCACGAACAAGGTCTGTAACGGTCTCAGAAATACTATCGTCACCAGCACTTGAATATTGCTTGCTACGTTCATCTAACAGTTCTACAAACTTTGCTGGGAACCATCCTAACAGAAAATAAAATTTAAATAGTTATATTAATACAATTGGCAATAATTTATGCACCTCGTAAACCATTTAATTCGCCAACCCAACAGTGCTCGTCTTTTTGACTTAATATTGTAATAATGTCGTTCTTTCGAAACCCTAGTTCATCATCGTCGTGTCTTTCAAAATCTAAAATTATGATACAGCTATTAATTGTGTACCCTTTTAAAATTTTGAAACATTATAAACCTAATAGTGCCTTAGCCCTTCGTTTCCTATTTTTTGAAATGTTAATATAGTTAGCGTGATCTAGTGCATGGCTCTCCATAGAATAATTGGCCAGCAAGGATATTTCTGAAGATAGTTTTGGTTCGATTTGAATAAAGTGTCGAGCGATCTTAAAAATAATAATACGAAATAAGCCCATTTTAAATAAAATAAATTAATTTAATAATTTTACTTACTTAGTCAACACAAAAATAATATATTATATACCTGCAATATTGCTTCACGTAAATCTACCAATATTTCAGTTTGTTTGACGTTTTTCGACTTTATATCATCTTCGCTGTTTTCATTGAACAAAATCAGACCAAGAACAGTTTTATTTTTCTTTAACTGCCTTCTATAAATAAGTTTCCCGTAAAAAAATAGTTAACTTTATAATAACCAATTTACCTAGCCAAGTGTTGCTTTGGAAGATTTGATATTGCCTCTGGATTACCAACCAGCACCCCCTGGTCTGCCATTAGGTATGCCAAGTGTCTTCGTCTATACGTTTCGATCATTACTTCGTTTAATGAACTAGCCAATTCAAACGAAACCTTTGAATATTACGATATATTATATTAATGCATTTGAAAGTATTGTGTTTAAAATTACTTGTAATAGTTTTTCTACATCATCAATGTCCCCTGGAATGTCTGATAACGCGTTAAATATTTGTGCGGAGTTCTCTAGAGTTCGTAAATGGGGCTCTTTGATTTTTAACATTCCCAAAGTCACTTGAAATAAGACCAATGAACCTTCTAAGAAGAGTAAATCCCATATACGTAGTAAAATTTTCATATGAACAACACTTGCAAACAAAGTTAGAAACCAATGCATAGTTATCAAAGACAATTCAATGTCGTGATTCTTTAAAACTTCGTCAACGTCAGGTAAAAAGCTTGCTATTAACGTTCGCAATACTTTTTGATCAGCTTGTACCCCTGAAAAGAAAGATTTACTCACTGTATTTGACAAAGTTGAATCAACTCACCAATTAAAGTGGAGCTATAATATGAGGCTGGTAAGAAATCTTCTACAATTGTTACCATGACCCAGAAGGCATCTTCTTCTTCTAGAAGTAGTAATAAAGACGCTACTATCATCCCTACTCCTTGGCAATAACTACAAAGAACAACCAATGCTTATATTATCAAAGCCTAGCAATTAATTTACCCAATGTCAGGATACAGCCATGCAAGGCCCCTTAATATTCTACGTAAACGCGAAATTCCAGTACTGTTGATGTGACTGAAACATGCATTTGTTGGAAGAGTATGCAAAAGGTCTTTCTCAATCTGTTTTGATGTCATTAAGGAATCATTACTTGACAATTTAACTATTTCTTTATAGGACAATTCAGAATTTTCTTTTTTCTCCAAAGCACCTGAAAATAATTAAGCTGTAGCAAGTTTTTCAATTATATAGTATTATATGTAGTAAGTAGCATACCTGACAGTCTCATCCACAGTTGTGGCCTTAAAGAATGTGGTATACCAGCCCTAATCATGGTCCTTAACTTTTCTGTTCTTGGCAGCTGTACTTGAACTTTATCCCAACTTAAATTTGATACTTCTTTATTGTGAGAAAACTCCAAATGTGCTATCCATTGCAATCTAAATAAATATTTCAATAAGGAAAGTCCTTTTCTTCAATAAGAAGTATTACCTTTGCTGAGGATCTTCTACAAAGGGAATACCCAATAGCTTATTTGAATTTTGTTCAGGTCCATCCTCTTCATCTACTCGAAAACCAAATTCATCAAATCTATTTTATAAAACAAATATATTTATCAAAAAGTATATTAATAACTAAAGTATTATCTACACCTGTACTCTGGCTGAGAGTTTGGGTCATCAGGAATAACTGTTAGCTTGGCCATAATGTCTTGGGGCCACATACTTGGTGTAAGTGCTGAGAATGGGCCCCCAGGGGCTGGAATCAGATTATTTTCAATTTTTAAGCGATCTAACATTGTCTCTGACAAAACTTCTTCGTCATCTGATACTGTTAACTCAAATTCTCGCCTCTGCAAGGGTCTGCTTTAAAATGTATGATTATATACAGTATATATATAGTTACATTATTGTCTTCTCTTCCAACATATCCTTCATGGTTCCGAACGTCAAAAAATGATTTTGCAAGATCCATTTTAATTAATAATAAACAAAAATACTATTCTAAAAAGGTAGTTAGTTAAAAAGTTAACTTCAGTGTTGCTTCCACACTATCATATTCCTATTGCAAAATGCTCTTTGGCTTGAAAATTACCATCACTACATTAACATTAACAAGTCACATAAATTATTTTTATAAATTAACCACGATAGTATTAACAGTTCCTGTTTTAATTAATAAATTAAAATGTAAACATCTGTTGTATTTGTAGCTGTCACAACTGTCACATTGTCCATTCACAATTTCATTGTACGTGACGTCATTGATACGTCAAAGTATGGTTTAAAGATACCGTTAATTTTAGCATGACTTTAGCTCTGGTTATACAATACAATTAACAAAAATATTTAAGGAAGACAGTGTGGGTTTTAATTACCTATTGTTTTAATTTATTTTATCTTTTATCTAATCATAAAGCCAAAACGCTAAGTGCCGCTGATAATGCCCGTCAGTATGTGAATCATTCATCTTTATTTTTTATGAATAATTGATTTCATACGAATAAAAGTTTGTCTACAACTGTTTAATCTGTATTTTACTGCCTAATTATTAGAAAATGATAATGAATTTTTAAAGTAAATAGTATATTAATTGTTCATTTTGCGTGAAATTGTTTTTAGCAAGGGTTCGCGCATGCGTAATTTAAATATTTGTTGTTACGAAAGTACACGAGCGAATAAAGCGAAAAGGTGCGAACGTAAATAACTGCAAATATGATGGCTGCGTGTGTTGTGCCAATTATTAAAATTTAAAAGTAGTTACATTATGTGTTATTTTTCTAAAGTGATTGAAAATTATAAGTGTATAATAAATCACATAGTGTCGAATAAATATTTAGTTGTTGGGAAATAATCTATCTAAAGTGTTATATGGATATACCTGTAATTTCACCTGCCACAGTAAGTTACTACCTTCCTAGTACTTTTCTTAAATTCCAGATTTTAGCATATTTATTAGTCAGTAATGCTTGCTATGTGCAATATAGCATTGGTTTCAGCTAAATTTAAATGACAATCGTAATTGTAACTTGCAAATATTTATCAGTGAATCTATTGATGGAATGTACATTAGGTTTCCTAAAGGAAAATGTGAAGGCTTTTGAAAGTATTACACACTACCTAATTGATATTCCATTAATTAGGTACTTACTCATTTGCGAAACAGTTAACCTACATCGTTTCTTATTGTTTCCGTCATTATTAATTAAAGTTATTTTAAAAACCTACAACAGCATGTTACAGAAAATTACTAATTTTACTTAAAACCTTTAATATGGCAGTTTGTTTTTCCCTTTTTTCTATTAAAAGATTAATGAGTAATAGTTGTTTATATTTGTCAGATCTGAATCATTTCTTTACAAAAGATGCTAAATTAAAAATATGAGAACTTGCAGGTATCTAATATATTTAAATAAGATAATTACTGATACCAAAAGTTATTACATTATATTGTTAATTTTTATGAAATTATATAACGTTTTTGTTTCCTTTTTTTATCACCGAAATTTACTAATCTAATACCTGATTAATTAAATTTTAGTTTTATTATATTAGTAATAGGTATATTATATGTATTAATCAAAAATTACAAAAAAAGAAAGTAAACATTTCAGTTTGTATTTTTAAAAACTTGTAATTAAACAAAGATAGATCGTTTACATCATTATAATTTAGAAAGTCTGTGGTAATAGCAGGAAATTAATTAATTATCTTTTAGTTTCAGTAATCTATGCATAATTTAAAATATGGATTGTTGGTATCAAGAAAATGAAAAGGAAAACTCTAACAAACGCGTATGAATAGTATATTTAGTTTGTAAACAAAATTAGTAATTTATTGCTTTTTTTTATTCCGTACTGTAGAATTCAAACACACAATACCTACCAAGCAAATGTAGAACTACCCGACCACCACCTCCAACACCAGCAACCAACCCCTTACAGTTTGTAAAAGTTGCTCCTCCACCATTGATTCAGAAGGCTCAAGAACAGGTTAAAAAGGTTGAACTAGTTAAATCAGTTAGAAAAGACTTTAAGGAAGATGAAGAAGACTGGCAGCAAGTATGTCTTATGTTTTAATTAATGTCAAAGTAAATCTCAATTATTTTTATATTTCCTAGAATTTAGATAACTGGAAGAGTAGCAGAAGAAAACGCCAAGAACATATCATTGAAAGGGTTGTAGAAGTGAAAAAGATCACACAGGAAGAACAAGATAAAGGAAGAAAGAAGAGTAAGACCTTTAACGAAATATTGGAAGAAAGGTAACTTATACAGCCTTGTCCTTGATATGTTTATCATCTATAATTATTATTTCTAATTTTTTTATTTCTTCCCCTGTGAACTCGTTAACAATTCTTTTCATCCTTATCATCCCTGTATTTCTGATGTACTATTGTTGGAAAGCTGCTGTTCTGCTGCTCCAACATTCCTTGATATTAATAGATAACTTTTATTGAATTAAAATTGATACTTTTCATGTGTATGCGTTTGTAGAAGTAAAAGGGGTTATCGTTTAAAATTGCCGATATACGAAGATGAAGACTCAGATTTCACTAGTTATGTAGGAAGTAGTAAAAGTCAAACTGATGTTTCAAAAGAAGTTAAAAAAGAAGAACATGAAAAAGTTGAATTATCAGTGAGTAGTAGAATTTTTTTTTAAAGATAAGTGACAGAAAATGCTGGGGTTGTTTCTTCACTCACTTTCACTCTACAATATTGCTTCAAGAGAAAATAAATACTTATAGTGAAGCAATACCAGTGTTTTTTTTTTAATGCTTCACTATTATTTCAAAGTTATTTTTTTTATTAAATACTCCATGTCAATCTTCTGTCTTTTAGGACAAAAGTATTCAAAATAATAATGAAGATAACGAAGAGTCACAAAGAAAAGAAGACAGTCAATTAGAAAAAGAAAAAAATGTTCGAAAAAATTATTTTCAGTGTAATTTCGATAACGAGAAAACTATCAAAGATGAAATTAGCAGCCAAATAAGTTTGTCCAATGAAAAACCAAAAACCATTTCGTCTGAATCATTTATAGATTCAAAATTTATTAATAACAATGACAACAAATTCGGTAAAAGCAACCAAGAAGTAATCAGTTCAAGTTTAGATAATATGCAACAGTATACGTACGAAAGCGCTATTGAAGGTTATCGAAGTCGAATCAAATCTAAAATTAAAATAGACGAGTCCATATTTAACAAGCCCTCTGAATATAAACCGATAGCTAAAGTTGACGTCCCAATTCCTAAAGGAGTTCTATTTAAACGTAAAGAAATATTTGAAGTCGAAAAACCAATAGCAATCGGACATTTAGAATCGCTAACATCCAAAAGATTGTCCGAAGATTTTGCAAACTCACAAAGTATCAAAGAGAGGCTGAAAAGTTTAGAAAAATGTACAGAACAATCGTTAACAAGAAACATTGAAAGAGACCCCACAGGGATTAAATGGAATAACCCTTCGAATGACGAAAATGATAATAAGACGATCAAAACAGAGACAATAACTCAATCAGTTGAAGAAGAAAATCTAAAGTCAAGAACTAAACAAAACGATAAGTCAAACGTTAGACACGAGGAACGTACTACTCGAGTTGAAAGAAGTTTTAGCCCAGAAACAGAACTTTATATGAACAAACTAAATGTATTCAGCAAAGATCTTGATGACTTACTAGAAAAGACTGGTAATAGAATTGCACCCAATGACATAAGCAATGGTTTTTATGAAAGTCCGAATCCTTCTCTTCTTGGAGACGGAATAGGCACAGCATCTTCAGATAGGGAAGATAGTGGAATACACACCGCAGATGTTTCTTGTTCTGTAAGTCAGGCAGACGAATCCACTTATGAAGTTGAAGACAGTGATTTTTTATCACCAACAGCACTGAATCGTTCACAGAAATTTGACGTTGAAACAGAGATACACGAGTTAAATAACGAAAATGAACAAAAGAATGAAAATATTGAACCAAATGAAATAAAAAACGATATAGCTACTGCTCATAGCGAAATTAAGAGAACAAACAACAAAGAGCTAACAGCGAAGACAAAATATTTTCTAGAACAACTTCAAAAAGAAGCCGCAATCGATTTAGAACTGGAACGGAAATGGAAACTGACTACAAATGTCATGACGCGCTCTCCAACCTCAGAAACAACCACCGATTTGAAAAAGGTCGAGCCAATCATTAGTAATAGATCTGAAAAAGATACACATGCAAACGCCAATACGAACACTCCCCTAATATTGGATTATATCGACGAATTAGAGTTATCTAATTCTCCACTAGCACCACCAAAGGCTGTTGAACCACCGAAAGAAAAACCACCACCTCCACCACCACTAGACCAGGAAGACTATCAAGAGAAAGCAAAAGCATTCAACTCCACCAAAAGAATCAAAAAAGAAATTTACGTGAAACGTTCAAGTTTTTTGGGTCTGGATGAACCAACAGACGATCAAATTGATCCTGATATTAGCATTGAAAGACCGCCAGATATAAATAGATTTCTTCAGGAAGAATCTCAAATGGAGAAATGCTTGTACAGAAAGTTACACGGAAGTAGGGAGATGATTAGCGAAGTAGAAAGCCAGGATTCAGGATTAGAAAGTGAGCGCGGAAGGCTCTCTAGCGACACGTGGTGTAGCAACGGGACATCCGCACATTTTAGGCAAGACAGTGAGGTAAGATAATTACTTTTAGAAATAGAAAAAGTCACGTAATCAATTGTACTTAAAGCAGATCTAATTGTGATCAATAATTGACATAAAAACTTTTGCGTATTTCTTACATGGATAATTAACATGTACTTACTGTTACCGCACGCGAAAAGCTTTTTAGTTTTGATGTTAAAAATAGCAAAAATTCTTTTTGCAGCAGACCAATAGTGTAACATCTGAAGAAGATGAAGTAACCAGAAAAGAACGAGAGATAATCGAATTAGTAGAGAAAGAAGAAAAGTCAAAAACAGCCATCACAAACTTAGAAAAAGGCGACTTAGAATCGATCCATTACAGACGCAGGCGCAACTTTCCTTTGTGTAACGAGTATTATCCTGTTGATGCGGGCAGCTCGACAACTTACTGTAATTCAACATTAAGTGATACTGATTTAGAGGTATTGTTATTATTTTATGCCTCTTTTAAATTCAATAATATTAATAATAATAATAATAATAGGTGATGCGAGTAGAACAAGAATTAAATCGGTTAGAACGAAAACATGTGGAAAGTCAAAATTATATGTTAGCCCAGTGTGGCTCGCCATCAAGAAGCCAGTGCCGAAACTCACTGGAAAACATATGTGACACAGACGCTTGCTCCCCATATGCAACAGCAGAAAACTATCGAAAATCTTTACCAGACCTGTACCACGACGTAAGTTACTTATTTTTAATTACCACCGTCGTATCACAGTTTTATCATCAGCATTTTAACTAAGATTATTTTATTGTGTTATTAAGTTTTGTTATTCCCATTGTTATTGCTTATATTTTGTTTATGGTATCAGTATAAACCATCCTCTACCAATTGTTCTTATCGCAAATCAATGCCAGACATAAATCAAACACCATACCTAAGTTTTAAGAAACATGAAAGTATCCCTATGTATGCTTTGGAATATCGTAAATCTATGCCAGAGTTGGAAGGGATTTATCCACGACCGGCAATCACTTCCCATTTGAAAGAGGCGTATCCTTCCAACTGCGAGAATAAACAAGCTTAGTAAGAATCGACATATGTGACTTTTCTTTAATTTTACTGTGTTATTGTCATATGTATAATTATTTTTTGTTACAGTATAGAATGTGTAGAACCACCGAATATGGGTGGAAAAATGAAACTAAAGCAACCAGTTTCGAAACACGAGGCCCATGCTTTAAGTGCTGCTCCAAAACAAAAACATATTCCTAATGATATTTGGATTCAACCAAAAGTCAATACAGAAACAAAAAATTATAATCAACATTGGCTGCTTCAGGTGAACTACGCATTTATAATTTCTGTTTTACATATATGACAAAATTACATTTCGTTTTGATGTTATTTGACAAATTTTATTTTAGGAAGCGGAATTAAGAAGAATCGAAGAACATCAGAAGAACCGTGGTCATCAAGGACATCTAAAATGGCAGCTACCGGCTAGGCCAGAGCAACAGCATATTCCTGATCCAATAATAGAAACTCTTACTCATAGACTTCAAAATAGAACTGGCGAAAATCGTCGCCAATTTTTGCGAAGGTGAATAACTTTTATTTTTATTACTAATTAATTAATTAAGTTCTGATTGTTGGAATTGGGTACATTTTAAGAAGTTAATATTATTTTTATTTTTTGTCTTTTTTAATAGACTATTTTGTTCCGATTTTTAATATAAAATTTGTTAATGATTTTAATTCCTAAATTAAATCTGTTGATTGAATTATTTATTATGTCTCTTAGACTATAGTTTCATTTCAATTTCATTGATCAATAAAAAAGTAAGTAAAGCTCATTTAACAAGCAACTTACATGCTTTTGAACTAAATTTATTCTTCTTTTGCTAAAAGCGACATACTGTAGATATTAAAGTGGTAAGTACTGGTGTCAGTATTCCATTAGTTTAAGGTAATTCTAAAAACTTTGTTTTTAGGCCTCAGCCTACACTTGGAAATAAAGACTGTAATCGTTTTGTATATTTAACACATGATCATAATCTTAATCATGGCGTTTCTAAATCGTATTCATCACCTCTTCATTTACAAGAATCTCAAAATCAGTTGTTAAGCGTTAGCGGAAAAAAGAAATGTTCTTATTGTGGAATTGAATTGGGTATGTAAAATTAAAATCAAATATTGTACACCCTGTATATCTATTTTAGTCGTCGAGGTTGTTGCCGAGTAAATATGGTGAATTTTAAATCGTGCTGTAACAAATAATTACATAGTTACAATAAATTAAATTGACCGTATTTACTTCAGCAGTGTCTTATAAGTTTCCCTTTAAAGGGTCAGAAATGATTAGTTAAATGGAGTCATATTTTAGGGCGAGGGGCAGCTATGATAATAGAAAGTCTCGCTCTATTTTATCACATGGAATGTTTTAAATGTTGCGTGTGTCATGTTCAGTTGGGCGACGGTTTGATGGGGACAGATGTAAGAGTTAGAAACCAAAAATTGCACTGCCATAACTGTTACTCCAGCGATGACGGTGTTAAATTTAGTTGCGTTTAAAAACGCATATGAAAATTAAATTATATCTGTTAAAATTTTCCCGAAAGTTGCTGTACAAAAGATAAAAAAATACAGTTTGTAATATAATATATATTCAATCACCATTATTATGTAAATTTCACCTTATGTATGTATGTGTATTAATGTAATTATAATAGCTTATTATACAAGGCGGTCCACGATCATTCTTGTACAATTATGGCTTTGATATTGATGATAGTCATAAAATCATTTTCAAATATACAAATATACCCCTTATTATCTCGTGAAAATGCCCGTTAAGGTATTTTTTGCGGGAGAACGACATATTTTTGTTTTAAATATATGTTTAGTTCCATTTATTATGATCTAAGTTAAAAAATACTCGTTATGGTAATTTGGTTTTATGTGTTGCATTATTTAGTTATTACTCGCTGTATGTTTGAAAATAATTTTAAACAATTCTGGATTTCGTACAATTTTTTAAAAGCCATATTTCTCATTCAAAATCGTGAATCAGCCTGTATATAAAAAAGATGTATAAGAAGTTATATGGTTGAGACACACTGTAGATAATTAATATGTAAAAAACAAGAGTAGATAAGTGTACAGTAATCTATGCATACTACACCAAAGTGTTATTACTCGCTGTATGTTTGAAAATAATTTTAAACAATTCTGGATTTCGTACAATTTTTTAAAAGCCATATTTCTCATTCAAAATCGTGAATCAGCCTGTATATAAAAAAGATGTATAAGAAGTTATATGGTTGAGACACACTGTAGATAATTAATATGTAAAAAACAAGAGTAGATAAGTGTACAGTAATCTATGCATACTACACCAAAGTGTTACGTTTGTNCATATATATATTATGTAGTTTAGAATTTACAATATGTTAATTCATATGTTGTATATAAATTGTGAAACAAACCAAAACCAATAACTGAAAAATATCAAACATAATTATTACTATTACGCCCAAAAATGGTAATACAAGAGTGTTTATGATTATTTAGCAATAACAATGTTTTTTTTTTACGAATAATAATAACAAATACAACTATTTAACTTGAGTATGGGCCATTCTGCAATCAGCATATGGGTTTTGTAAAATCCTTGGTGTAGTTTCCATCACTTTTAATAATAATTCATCGAGGTAGTCTTCAAGGTCTTTGTTTTTTCGTTTTTGATGTTCTAACTCGCTCTGTAGCTCGTTTATTATCAGTATAAGGTCCTAAAAATATTACAAAATATATCTAGCATCTAAATTAGTTTTTTTTTTGCATACTTCTCGATTTCTGCCATCGAACTTTTGTAGCAACTCCGCAGAAATTCGTGTGTTTGTTACTGTGGCTCTGGAATCATTTTCTCCACCAATAATAATTCGCTCGTCAGAACTGTGACTCAATTTTACATTTTTAACTTCATCTTTGTCTAAAAGTAAATTGTAAATAGAATAGTACACATTTATTATGTACTTCATTTACCTTTCATAATATTTTTAAATTTGGTCAGCATTGTTTCCTTTTCTTCTTTTTTAGGTACCTCTTCAGTGAATGCAGCAGTAGTTATTTTCTCATCTTCTTCTTCTATCCTTGGGGAGAACTTCGGAGAATCCCACAATTTATTAAATGACTCACTTGTAGTAAGTTTCGAATCTAAAATCGTTTTATTTCTCGTTTATCTATCATATAATGATATACCAAATTTAGTAATATAAGTAAAGAAATCAACAATTTTGACTAAAATACTACTCTTTCATAATGCCCCTTTAAAATTATACAATTTTGCTGTCGGTAATTTATAAAATGAGTTACTAAAACCCAAGACTTTCAAGTTATTACTTTTGTTTTGCTTAGTTAGGCCTAATTTCAGTTCCCATTCATCTTTTATTTGTTGTTCTGATTTTGTATTTCCATTTTTCTGTATGTTTTCATGACCAGGCAAATTTTCTAAAGAACCATTAGCTACTGAGCGATTGTGTAAATAATTAAGAGAACCACTTGAGCTTTTGTGAGATAATTCATCAAACTAAAAATATAAAAACTAAATAAAACCAAAGGAAAAACAAACAGAAGTTACTCAATTACAGCAAATTCATCTTCATCTTCACTAACAACTCCTGGATCAGCATCTTCTCGTGTTTGTTTACTCTTAAAGGGAACAGCATTTTGTTGCAAACTAACAACACTTCCCATTGAACTGGATTCATCATCTGCTGCCTTTTTCTTGCCCTTTAAATGCATTTTTGATCCTATAGATTTAGCGATTTTTTTAATACCCTTTCTTTTTTCCAAACTTCCAATACTTAGCAAACTTCCTCCAACTGACTGAGCCACTTGAGATAAGGGAAAAATGGAAGACTTATGTTTCTCTTTTTTACTTAAATCTGTTAGACTTCCAGCTTTTACAATAAAGGCTATTTTTACTTCCAACTGTCCTCTTGCTTTACCCTTACTTTCTTGTCCTTAAAATCAATATTATTTATTTAATATTCGTTTGTTTAATCACTATTATTATTTACCTGGTTTACTTTGTAACATGTACCATCTTCCTTTTGGCCTTTCATACACATCAAGTTCATTTAAAGGAACTGCAACTCTACCTAAAAATTCATCTACTCCAAGAAAATTTCGGTGTAAGACTGTTAAAACAATTTCTGCCCTATTGCCTTGGTCAGGTATTGGTCTACAACACAAAGGTCACTTCTAAATCTATTTAAATGTATCTTTAGTAACCACTTACAGTTCACATTCTTCATGCCACTCAACAACACTGAATGCCTTTTCTTTTATTGATGTTTGATACTTTGTTTTTCCTAAAGCTATTGTGACGAAACAGTCATTTGTATTATTTTTACCTTTGGTTAGTAATCCCGTAGCTCGGTGTACTGCAATTAATAAATTAGTGGAACTGTCTAAAAAGCAATGGAACTTGTTAAAAACAATTTCTATAACTACCTACAACCTGGACATGAGTTGGCATCCACATAATTAATGGAAATATCACGATTGACCCCACCTGCAAACACTTTTAGGTTACAGACAAGTAAATAGCAACTATATTATGTCTCCTTTAATACGCTGTTTCCGTGTCTATTGCAGAGTGTTTAGTTGGTGTGTGCTTCCTTCTATAATTAAATTAGAGACGACTGAAGCATAAATTCGTCACTTATATATGTATGTACGTTCCAGTATGTTTTCTAAGGTACATAGGTACAATGCATCTAACACATTTACACTTCAACATATATTTAATGGTTTACAGATACTATTGTTTGAATATCATCATAAAACACAGACTGTGTATTCACTATTCTATTTACATTTAAATATTGCCATTACGTTAAAAATTCAACCTGCGCTGTACTGTATGATTTTGTATGCAAGTAATAAATACATAACAATGAACAAAATACAGTGCATTAACCATCTGGTGTTGGGAAGCTGAACTGAAGGCTCGGAACATGTACTACTGGAGGTAGTTTGAAAATATAGCATAACTGTTGTTTCATTTGTATCCATTACCTACACTAGGTTTTTTGTTTCTGTCTGTATGTGTATGTGCCCCATTCATATGCAGAATGTGAGTGAAATGAAATTTTGTTCCTCCATATTTCTTTAACAGCAGAATACTTGCAGTAGTATATGGTCCAAGATCAATTTAGTTCAGCTTCTATCCGCTGGATGGCGACACCATAACTTTCTTAATATTAATTTTGTTTAAATATGTTAAATAGTGATAAATTAGTAAATTAGATAAGATATATACACATATAATCATATATGGGAATAGTGGTAATAAACCATGAATATATAAACGAGAAAGTATGTGACTACCCTAATTTATAGGTAATTTTCAAATTGAATTTAAAATAGGTATTCCTAAAGTGTGTTTTTGTACTCATAATGCTACATATTTAATATTAAAATGTTTCAAATGGAATGCACAAATCAAAAACGATAGGCACAGATGAATGTTTAAAATTTTTTTCGCCTTTTTTTAATTTATCAAATATTTCTTAAGGCGTGGGACATTTCATCTAAAGAACCTGGCAACGTCGGCGAACATGTAGGGTTTGGTATGCAATGTTTGTGTGTACGCTATGTATGTATTAGTATTACCCTGTACTGCGATTGCATTCCACATTGTTTATTAAGTTCTGTTTTTAATATTCGGTTTTTCGGACTTTTTAAAGTATTTTTATAGTTATTGAGGCATTAGTATTGTTCGTATTTTCGCCAAAGCGGGGGAGAACGGTTAATCTCAACTTTTTGTCCGCGTATGGAATGTTTGTAACTTTAGTTTGTGTCAAGTGTTCGGTTAATTGACGAAGAAACATGGCTTCCACGGACTTTGCGAGGTTAACTCGCGAAGAACGAGCTGAAATACAGGAACAATTCACCGTTGTAAGTCAATTTTTAATTACTAACATCTCCCTAGTTAAATTTAAAGATGCTAAATAGTTTATAACACAACCAGTATTAATTTCACTGATATTACATTTTGCTTATGCATTGTTAAACCTGTATAGAAATCAAAGAAATTTCCAGCATTTTTATCATTAAATAATGTATTTAATACATATAATCATACATTAGTCCATTGAAGATTTATATATTGTATTTTGGGCATTACAATTTTATATGTTTGCAGAGAAAAAGTATTTTCACAAATTTATTATTTTTCTTTCTTTGGCTGACTCATAATAGTGAAATTATGTAGCTCATTGTCATGACAAACACGTCTAATAATAATTAAAAGAGGCAGGGAGGTTCCCCCAATTTTTGCCAAAAAAAGAAATCGTGAGGTGTATAGGTCTTTGAAAAACTTTATTGTTATCACTTACATGTTTTTGTATGCATATTGTATGCAGAAGTTTTCCTGTTAGAATTGTAATATTTTATGAATGGATGATTCATACACCTATTGGTCATAGGTAATTTTACTTTTTACACGTTATTGTGATTGTAGTATCTGTATAGTATAAAAAATTATTAATATTAATTAAATATACCTACAAATAGAATGTTTGTTGAAAAATATCGGAATATATGATAAGTTACAGTTAATACCCTATAAAGTGCAACGAGAGCCAAAGAAACTGTGAAATAAGTGTTTCAGAACTAAGGTTAATGAAGGATTACCATTGTATAAATTAAAGTATAGACTGCGGAAGAAAAGAGAAAGTTAACGTGTTACGTAAAATTGTTGCTTTTACTTTCATTTCACTTTCAATCTTTAATGCGGGTGTGTGATCTTGAAGTATTTTAAATTTACTTTCTGAAGAATTTTTGAAAAATCTCTAACCAGAACCTTTTCCAGTTTACTGTTGCATTTCTGTAATAACAAAAGGTAATATTGTGTGTTTTTACTCATAGTTCTTTCTATTTTTAGTGTATAAATTCATAGATTAAGGTGCTGCTACTGTGGTTTAAATGAAACGAGGGGCTTTAAAGTTAACTTGCATTTAAATTAACTGAACAGCAAATAATAAATGGTTTTCAAATAATTACTCAAATCAGTCATGAATAAGAGAAGAACAAGACCAAGTCAATTGCTATATGTGCCTCCTGCTTGTCGTAATATAAAGTATGTTTATTTAATATTTTATTGAGTACAGTATGAAGTAAACTTTTTGTTTATAGGAAAATTGGTGAAAATGAAACATCTTCTAACTCCAGCTGTCCAAAAGAGTTATCAGATAAATTTAAAAGTGATATTATGAATGACTTTGACCATAGTAATGCAGAAAACAATTTATTAACTACTAAAAACAGTTTATCACAGCAAGTAAGTCTATATAGTTAATAATTTTATTAATACATAAAATGGTAACTGTATGTATTTATATTCCACTTACAGCAAGTAGATAAACTTTATGAAGACATAAAAACTATTAGCCTATCTAGGAACTCTGAATGTGAAGAAAAAGGTTAAAAAAGACAAAATAATGTAAATTTAATAATTTATGCTGTTTTTTTTGTAGTTGAAAAAAGTAATTCTGAACTAATAATGAGCAATGATAATAATGTAGATTTTATAAGAAGAGATAAAGAACTGTCTTTGAATTTAGAGGATAATTGTTCCTGCAGTAAAAATGACTATGATGTTGATAGAGAAAAGGAACAAATGGAACGTGCAATCGTAAAAATAAACAGAAAATCTCGATCTTTTATCGACTACAATGAGAATGATAATGTTCTTCTTATAAACAAGAAGCAAAATTCAGAAATTCCAATGCTAACACAACCAAATCAAAATTCGAAAGGTAATAAAAGTAAAGAACAGTTCATCAGTTGGGAAAATACTTTACAAAATAGTGAAGATGAAGATAAGAATGAAAAACGCAGTGTGAGTTGTATATATTTTAATATTGTATTTGTTGTTTGATTGTTACAAAAAAGTATTATTTTTTTGTTATTTTAGGATTCTAATTGCAGTAACAGTTCTTCCAAAAGTCCTCTAAATTATATTGATAAGAAAATGGAAGACTTGGATCATGTTGTAGAAGTGTATGATTTTCCAGAATCATTTAAAACTCAAGATATTATACAACTTTACAGTGATTTCCAAGCAAATCCAGTATACGTGAAGTGGTGTGATGATACACATGCACTACTTGTTTTTAGCACACCTGCACAAGGTACTTTTTACTTAAAACAAAATCTGAAGAGTTAATATTATGTTTCATGATAACATTTTAGACTAAACTAATAGGGTTTTCATAAATCATTTCAGCAAGAGTGGCTTTAAAGTACGATAAGGGAATTATAAAATCAAGACCCTTGACTGAAGCAAGCCCCTTATCAAAGAGAGTTGCTAATAAAATAGATTTAAAGCCTGCAATGCGAAGACCTGCCACCAGCATGCAAACTGCGCGTCGTCTTATTAATAACTATTTGGGAACTAAAGTTGCAATTAGCAAAGAAGACATGGAGAAAGAAAAAAAAGCGCTAAAAGACGCCAGAGGTAATAAAATGGTCAATTTATATTAAAAAATTAGTATTATTGATATTATATCTAAAAGAAATTATGAGTGCGGTCAGCACAGGGCAAAGTAGTATTACGTAGTTAGTATTGGCAATTTCTTATCGAGAGTGTACGATGTGTTGCATACCAATTTACAAACAGTTCCTTTAGATTTGATTTTTTAAACAATTTTTAACACAAAGAAAGTGATTAAAAAAATTGTTCACAAAAGTGAATTTCGACCACTCGAAGCACTGGTGCTCACAGTGACTGATAGGGGGGAAGAGCTTATGATTTATAGAATAAATTTAATTTTAGAGAAGAAACGTATTCAACGTCAAAATGAAAAAGATGCTTGGGAAGGGCACCCAAAAACGAATATTTGATACTACACAACCAAAAAATCAACTACGAGAAGAATAATGTGGGCCACCTCCAAAAACGTGTTATTAATTCGAAGATGTCATCTTCCAAGCATGAGGACTATTTGTCCTTTACTGTCCCAATTTAATTCCAGGTATCATAAAATAATTTACAATATTTTCCAATTCGAAATTATTTATCACTTTAATTTAATAACTTAATAATCGATACAGCAGATTTCAAAATTATCTAACGTTTTAAATGATAAATACACTCTAGACTTCAAAATTAAAAAATATGTAGGTATATAGATATACAGAAACATCCGTTCTCCCATCTTTTGTATGTGATTTTAAAAACAGAAAACTGCCAAATCATGTTGTGTCTTGGTTACAATTTACTTAACTGTAAATGATTTTTGTAATTTGATAGATTTTTAAATTAGAAAAACTTTACTTGCGGTTTTGTTTAAGTAGATGTTTGCTATTTTGTGTATGTAAAATTAGTGTAATACACGTGTAAAGATGCATATAATACATATATGTTGTACAATAGTAAATAGTATATACGACACGAGAGAAATGAAATGAAATTCATAATATATTTTATCAAATTGATATTAATTGTTTTATCAATTAAAATTAGTTTTTCTTAAATTAATATTCTTTTTATACACCAATAAACTTTATTTTAAACAATAATAGCAACAGAAGTTGTTTAAGATACTTTTAAAGACACAATTACTCTACTCATTAGTAATTTCATTCTTTACATGGATATGGGCAGTTTTCCTTGCGATTAGTCGGTTTTTTTGTAGGCACTTAGAACACAGTTTCTGGGAGATAATAGCGGATCAAAAAGAGGCACGAGTGTAGCATAGGCATCTAAAAAAATAATTATCAGTAATATTACTCACTGCAGACTACAATTTTGAATAGGTACCATGTTCTAGAATATATAGTAATCGATCAAGGAGAATTAGTGACTCTATTAACGGCGCCAATAACAAACGCAAAGAATAAAACATAACGACGTTTTTCCACTGAGACAGATCTTTCTCAGTTTCTTCTTTACTATTTTCTGAAAAGTTTAATGTCATATTTAACTTTGATAATGCTTTACTGCAATATCTGGAAAAAAGAAAATAAGTGAAGTGTTGTGTGCATAAAAATAAGTATCATACATACTCTTCAAACGTTAGGTCTTCAGTGTACTTCACATTACCCAGTGGCGAATGCTTTAAGTAAGGCCATTTTTTTGTTATTAATTTCTCTATAGTTGCTCTGTAAGCGTGAATTTTTAGTTTCCAATAATGTCCTTCCTTAAGTCGTTTTGTATACATTTCTATTGCGTGACAGGCTATTTCTCGAGAATAATATGATAATGTGTATTTTTTTTTTAAACAATAATTACTTAACGGAAATCCGATTTTACATTCAGGTAAATTATTACTACAAAAAGAATAGTACTCTGTAGGATAGTTTCACACTTTTAATTTTTAAAATTATTGAAAAGTAAACATACTCCGTTGTTGACAGTTTCATATAGCAGCAGCTTACGATATTAATAAAACGCACATGAGGGCAATCATTGAACATTTTTAGTAAAGTTGTGCCCAAATCGCCACATGGATGCAATCCGACAATTCCAAATTGTAATTTATTTTTGGAATCAGAACTGAATATTTCTTTTGAGCCTATAATCTTAAATACAGCAGTTTTAGAAATAAATGAAATTTAAGCAAGTATGTACCTTTAAAATTTTAGATATATCTGAAACTTCTTCAATTTTCATATTTATATGAAAAGGCTTTCTATTTTCAATACATATTAAATTATTCTTGAGATTTTTTTCAAATTCTTCATCCAATTTCCTAAAATGATTGGTATTTATAACAATATTAATACCTAATAAATAACAACAGACAACCTTGCCTGGTTAATTAGCTGAGATTGTGCATCAACAGAACATACTCGGAGACCATATCCAAATGATAACAGACGGCTTAAATGCCCCAAACCTGATCCAATATCAATCACATTAAAACAACTAGTATTTATAGCCACCTGATAACAACACTGAAAGCAAATTAAATTAAAATGTTAGCTGTTGGTGTGCTAAAGAAGTTACTTCAGCCATTTTTTTGATTTCATGTTTTTTCTTTTGTTTGACATGTTTCCAAAATGACTTTCCTATTTCAATATTCTTCAGAAATTCATTTAAATAAAAGTTACTTGCACTATTTATTTGTATAGTCTTTGGCTTTCTATTTATATGATACTTTCTAACTATAGCACGTAAAGTCAACAATGATAAAGGTATTACTATATTGCTGAAAATACCATTAATACTTAATTTTAAATTTAAATTCATTCAATGTTTCGTACCAATGTAAATCTTCATTTAGGTTTAACATATTACTCATGTCTTCTGGCTCAATTTTTTCTAAATATTCCTTCCAACTTCTTGGTAACTTTATCCAATGATTTTCAGTAAAAAAGTCCTTTAACAAAACAAGAATTATGTATGTTTTGCAAAACATATTTAAACATGCTACCAGAACATAAGCATTAAGCAACCAATCAAAATGCTGGTAAATTTTATGACTTCTGGAAATTGTGTTACACACATCGTTTATATCCCACTTATTCATATTTCTTGGTAATCCTTGCATGTTGCATATTCAAATTAAATGGTTTATAACCTAAAACACAATACTTGTTCATTGTTGACGTTCAGAGATCACAATTAATCGCCTGTTTTACTTCTTTAATCTAGTATTCTTGCACCTTATAAATATATACTTCTGTTTAAGTTAGTTCGTTTGGGAAAATATAGAAATTTTATATCACAAAGTAGAGCCTGAGATGTAATAATCACTCCACGATTTTCAAAACCACAAATAGAAACTAATTAACCATCTAGTTAACTTTTAGATAATTCACAATTATTGAAAATATTTTAGTGTCCACATTTCCCATAACTGTTTATAAAAACATTACTTTTATATTTTCAGGTAGTTGTCTTGCAAAGTATGGTTATAGCCCTTTGTATATCTATTATCTACGGTTATAGCTCTAACTGCTTGTACGCTGCCGTAATTGTAGTACGCCGAAATAGGATGCAATTGAAACTGAAGGTATCAGAATAAGCTTAGAAATAGTTTCAGATCTTTCTTATTTATGACTTATCCTGATATAATATCATTTTTTTGCTATTTTTAATTTAACTAATTTTATTGTATT
Source organism: Agrilus planipennis (assembly GCF_000699045.2). Lineage (NCBI taxonomy): Eukaryota > Metazoa > Arthropoda > Insecta > Coleoptera > Buprestidae > Agrilus > Agrilus planipennis. The sequence goes on along the minus strand of NW_020438872.1, from coordinate 234,511 downwards.
GTTTTTACTTTCACAGTTTTGGGGGTTATTGAGACACCACGAAATCCACCCACACCTAAGGAATGTCGTGTTTGTTTACATGAGCAGTTTAACATAATGGCGTTGTGATGGCGCTACAAGTCTAACAAATGCTGTAAAGGAGGTCGTATTTATTACATCATAGATAATAGTATTACATTTTGCTTAGATGTTGTGTACATTAGAGCTCGTGTGAGATTTTTATTTGTTTGAGAAGTTATTATTGTTGTAATAATGTTTTGTTGTTGTGTTCCAAGTTGTTCAGAGCGATCTGAAAAGGGTACACGACTATTTTTACTACCACAGGGTAAAGAAAATGAAGAAAGACAAAAAAAGTGGATCATTAACATTAAACGTGATGGGCAACTACCTGCATTTACTTATGTCTGTGAGGTCAGAAACAAAATTATTTGTAGATATTGTAGTACATTACTGTTTGCTTTTTAGAAGCATTTCAAATATTACCATTGATTGTAGGAGTTCTCTTCTCCAGAAAGTAGCAGTATCCCAAGAAATTGTAAAAGCGCTTTTTTCCGCAATAAAGACATTACTTGTTAATTTGTGGAAATGAATTATCAACACTACGGTACACTACACAGAATTTAATACAGTCAAGAGTACAAAGAATAAAAACTCGGGATGCCATGTATTATGCGACATTGGTTCCTCATTCACTCCAGATAGTAGAAGTAGCTGAAGTCCTGAGGAGAGCGTGAAGGTGCCTTTTTTACATTTGGAACAGAAACAGTGTGTTATTGCTAAAGGAAAGATTTATGAAACTATGAGACGGATTGGTAAGTAACAGTATCAATTAAAAATAGTAGTTATACATTTGTAACACTTTCAATAGAGAGATTTTAAACAACATTCCAGAAATGTCGGATGCAGAATGTGTGAATGTTAGCTTAATACAAGGGATAAACCATTTAATCTTTTTTAAACTGCAGTATGAACTGACTGTATTTTTATTTTTGACTTTAATTTAATAGTCAGAAGAAATGTGATAAGGATGAAATATCATAACAGTTGTTTATTTGGCTTATTACTAAAGGTACATTGTGTGTTTATTATTTTAGCAGTCACTTTCAAAATATTATTGGTTAAAAGTAGTTAATATTTTTTTCGTTTCTTTCTACAGATTGGTTAACAAATGGGGGAGATTGGAAAGTTAATTTTAACCCTAACGATGACTACATGGGATGTCTGCATGGGTATCCTTTCTGAATTTGGTTTTCATTCCACACATGTAAACGTTGANCTGTTTCGTCTTCGCCTTGTAACATCATACAGTTAATTTTCGACCCATGAGCGAGTGCAACTGGATATTTATTTGAATTCCACTGAAATAAGAAATTCTCTGCTACAGTATTCCTCCTCGAGTTGGTTTACTTTTCACACCTGTAAACTTTGGAATGTTACGTTCTATCATTAATTAAGGTGAGGATACTTGATATAATTAATTTTAGTTGCTCTTTATTGATCTATTTGCCACCGTATCTGTTTCAGATCGACGTTGGAGAAGACAAAGATGTCGCTGTAGTTGAAATAGTTGTTTGGTTTGATTGATCATATGCTATTATTATTCTTCGTATTTGCCCACAGCATAAATTAAATTGATAAAACTTAAAGTTTATATCTTGACACAGACATCAGGTGGCCACGTCGCCATTTTTAATGTTTTGTTGTTTTATTCGTTTTTGACTGGTTTTTTATTACGTGTTTTTGTTTTACTTCATGTTTCATTTGTTTAATACGAGTGTTTAATTCTTTTTTTTTAATCTATTTTCAGCATATATTTTGACTTTTATTTGAGAGTAAGGGAGAAAAGTGAAATGGATTAAATTTTTAAATTTTCGACCCATGAGCGGGTGCAACTGGATATTTATTTGAATTCCACTGAAATAAGAAATTCTCTGCTACAGTATTCCTCCTTGAGTTGGTTTACTTTTCACACCTGTAAACTTTGGAATGTTACGTTCTATAATTAATTAAGGTGAGGATACTTGATATAATTAATTTTAATTGCTCTTTATTAACCTGTTTGCCACCGTATCTGTTTCAGATCGACGTTGGAGAAGACAAAGATGACCCAGTAGTTGAAATAGTTCTTTGGTTTGATTGATTCATATTCTATTATTATTCTTCGTATTTGCCCACAGCATAAATTAAATTGACAAAACTTTTAAAGTTTATATCTTGACACAGACATCAGGTGGCCACGTCGCCATTTTTAATGTTTTGTTGTTTTATTCGTTTTTGACTGGTTTTTTATTACGTGTTTTTGTTTTACTTCATGTTTCATTTGTGTAATACGAGTATTGTAATTCTTTTTTTTTTTTTATCAATTTTCCGCATATATTTTGACTTATTTGAGAGTAATGGAGAAACGTGAAAAGGGTTACATTTTTAAATTTTTTGCGTAACAGATATCTATTAAATAATTTAGTCCTAACTATTTAATTTTGATGCTACCGGAACTACAAATTATCTGGCGTAGTATCCCACCTAGATTTGGTTGATTTGCTCATCACAGTGGTAGACTCTAGAACGCCACTTTCTACAATTAATTAAGGTGAGAATACATAACTTGATCAATATTAATTGGTCTTTATTAAACTGTTATGAAATTTCTGTTAACAATTAGCTATTGTCAAGAGTATGAATTGAGGTTAATCTGCATCAATATCACTTGTCAGTTTTTGTTTTCCACAGAATAAATTAATATTTATCGTTGATGTATATATGGAGTNAAAATAGATAAAAAAAAAAGAATTAAACACTCGTATTAAACAAATGAAACATGAAGTAAAACAAAAACACGTAATAAAAAACCAGTCAAAAACGAATAAAACAACAAAACATTAAAAATGGCGACGTGGCCACCTGATGTCTGTGTCAAGATATAAACTTTATAAAAGTTTTGTCAATTTAATTTATGCTGTGGGCAAATACGAAGAATAATAATAGAATATGAATCAATCAAACCAAAGAACAATTTCAACTATTGGGTCATCTTTGTCTTCTCCAACGTCGATCTGAAACAGATACGGTGGCAAACAGATTAATAAAGAGCAATTAAAATTAATTATATGAAGTATCCTCACCTTCATTAATTATAGAACGTAACACTCCAAAGTTTACAGGTGTGAAAAACAAACCAAGTCAAGGAGAAATACTGCAGCAGAGAATTTCTTATTTCAGTGGAATTCAAATAAATATCCAGTTGCACTCGCTCATGGGTCCAAAATTAACTGCATGATGTTACAAGTCGAAGACAAAACAGCAAATCAAGAATATAATCCAGGAAAGACCACAAAGACATGGGCTGTTTCAGTATAACCATACTGAACATTAATTCTCTCTCATTTATTGTATAACCTGCAGAAATGGACAAAAAACATATTAATTACACTTATAATTAAGAAACAAAAATAAAATCGCACCAAAAAGCAAGTGAAATAGCTGAATTAAAAAATAAACAAACAACTTTACATCAAAACCATAGATCTGCATAGATCACGACATATTTAACGTCAAATAACACGACGTAAATGCAAACATAGACAACAGAAAAAGGTTAAAAAAAATCCATAGATAGATAAACTTCATAGATAGATAAACTCCATATATACATCAATGATAAATATCAATTTACTCTGTGGAAAATAAAAACTACAAAGTCATATTGATGCACAATAACATAAATTTAGTATTCTCACCTTAATTAATTGTAGAAAGTCGCGTTCTAAAGTCTACCAGTGTGATGAGCAAACCAACCAAATCTAGGAGGGATACCACTGCAGATAATTTGTTGTTCCGGTTGCATCCAAATTAATTAATTTCCAATTGCCTCCCATTGTTACGGCAAAAATTAACTGCATAATGTTGCAAGGTGAAGACGTCAAAAGCATCGGTTGTTTTAGTAG
>NW_020438872.1:220878-227224 GCF_000699045.2 Agrilus planipennis | reverse complement strand
AACATTCTCACCTTAATGAACAATAGACTGTAATATTCCAAGGTTTGCAACTGTGAAAAGCAAACCAAATCCAGGAGTTAATGTATTGTTATTTGAAATAAATTTGTACTTTGTTATAATAAATCTAAATTGTATTTCTAAATAATAAATGTATTTTCATTGTATTATCATTCTTTGGTATTTAAATAAATAAATAAACAAAGTACGTCTTTTTAATTTTATTCTCAGCCTTGAACAACAGTAAATAAAATAGCACAAATACTGTAAAAAGAAAGGTACATGTGTCAAGTTTTGAAAATAATAAGAGCTATCGTGTGTTCAGGAGCTAAACAATTTGAGAAAAAGCTGAACAATTTGAAAGCTGAAGTTAATCCCGCGCTTTATTTCTGAATTTGGAAAAAGACCCGATGCTCCTTATGCTCTGCTAATACAAATGTTGAATTTTTTGAAAATTGTCAGTTTTGATCCAAATACGAAGGTTGGTCGAAAAGTTATGGAAAATTCAAAAGGTGTTTTTTGAAAAAGACCCGATGCAACTTATGCTCTCCTAATACAAATGTTGAAATTTATGAAAATTTTNATTTCTATTCAGGTGTTTAAAGAAAACCAAAAGATGACATACATGGTATAGACTATTGCTCATATAAAAAAAAAAAACAGAATGTAACATTAATCTTATACAGGAACATAATCATAAGTTTTAGTTTTAAATCTGTTGTGAAAAACTTGACAAGCATCTTTTGTTGGTATAAGGGTGGGAAATTTTCGATTTCATTTGAGATAATTCAAAATAACAACTAATTTTTTCATTTTTGTGCCAACGAAGGTGCATGCCCTTTTTACAACGGTTTTATAACTAAAACTTCATTTCCTTTGTATGCAATTTCAAAATACGGATATTTTTAAAAATACAATTCTTTTTGGAAACGTAGAAATAAATTATAGACTTCAGATGCCCACGAAATAAGCAACTGTTACGAGTTTATCAATCTCTCATCACAACTTTTTCAAATAAAACCAACACTTTTTTGTCCGCATTTTTAACTATCTCAGGAATCGTATAAAAAGTTGAAATGTACAGGACACAAGGTAAAAATGCTCACGTTAAAGAAATATACAAAACAAAATGAAAACAAACCACTTATATTAGCAGCGTTGTGTTGTAAAATCTTATTTATTTTCATAGATTGCTTATGTATCATATAAATTTAGGTTGTTTTATTTAAATCCAAAAATTTAGCTGCTTACAAATTTCGACTCGCACTGTAACATCTTTATTTTTATTTAGACTACAGCGCACTCTTTAATTTCGCGGGAACGTACCATCATAACATGGATTTAAAATGGATTTAGTTTTAAATATTTTGTCTTTGATATATGCAACCCACTTTACTGCAAAGTATTCTGAACGTCAAGCTGCAGTAGTATTTCTGAATTCCTTTACTTATTAAAGACTCGAATTTCAAAATCAGGGTTTAAAATATTAATAATCAAGACATAAATGCCTTTTTAAATTAGGTGGTTGGAAATGCAAATCCATGTTCTCTATGAATTTTTATGAGAAACTCACCAAAATGTAGTGGGTCTATAAACGCCAAAGGCTTTTTTAGAAAAAATTTGGATAAATGGAAGTTTGCAATTACCTTTAACCCCAGCAAAATAATGGACAATCTAACGGTATTATACAAAGAAGTAACATACGTTCGTCATCCTATGAATTACGTTCAGAACGTCTTTTGTTAACCAAATTGACAACAGATTAATAAAGTGTAATTAATATTAATTTAACTATGTTATTATTTATATTACCTGAATTAGCTGTAGAATGTAATGTTTCAACGTTTACATGTGTGGAATGAAAACCAAATTCAGAAAGGATACCCATGCAGACATCCCATGTAGTCATCGTTAGGGTTAAAATTAACTTTCCAATCTCCCCCATTTGTTAACCAATCTGTAGAAAGAAACGAAAAAAATATTAACTACTTTTAACCAATAATATTTTGAAAGTGACTGCTAAAATAATAAACATACAATGTACCTTTAGTAATAAGCCAAATAAACAACTGTTATGATATTTCATCCTTATCACATTTCTTCTGACTATTAAATTAAAGTCAAAAATAAAAATACAGTCAGTTCATACTGCAGTTTAAAAAAGATTAAATGGTTTATCCCTTGTATTAAGCTAACATTCACACATTCTGCATCCGACATTTCTGGAATGTTGTTTAAAATCTCTCTATTGAAAGTGTTACAAATGTATAACTACTATTTTTAATTGATACTGTTACTTACCAATCCGTCTCATAGTTTCATAAATCTTTCCTTTAGCAATAACACACTGTTTCTGTTCCAAATGTAAAAAAGGCACCTTCACGCTCTCCTCAGGACTTCAGGTACTTCTACTACCTGGAGTGAATGAGGAACCAATGTCGCATAATACATGGCATCCNACACATTCACCCTTCTAATTTGAATAAAACGAACTTAATGAATTCTACTAGATAGAGCATGCAAGATAAAGAACTATTTCAACTACTGGGTCATCTTTGTCTTCTCCAACGTCGATCTGAAACAGATACGGTGGCAAACAGGTTAATAAAGAGCAATTAAAATTAATTATATCAAGTATCCTCACCTTAATTAATTATATAACGTGACATTCCAAAGTTTACAGGTGTGAAAAGTAAACCAACTCAAGGAGGAATACTGTAGCAGAGAATTTCTTATTTCTGTGGAATTCAAATAAATATCCAGTTGCACTCGTTCATGGGTTGAAAATTTACTGCATGATGTTACAAGGCGAAGACGAATCAGCAAATCAAGAATATAATCCAGGAAAGACCACACCGATGTAGACATGGGCTGATTCAGTATAACCAAACTGAGCATTAATTCTCTCTCATTTATTGTATAACCTGCAGAAATGGACAAAAAAACATTTTAATTACACATAATTAAGAAACACAAGTAAAAACGCACCAAAAAGCAAGTAAAATAGCTGAATTAAAAAATAAACAAACAACATTACGCCATTTTACATCACAACCATAAATCACGAAATAGATTAACGTCAAATAACACAATTTACGACATAGACAACAGAAAAAGGTTAAATGAAAATCCATAGATAGATAAACTTCATAGATACATAAACCCTATAGATAAAACAACGATAAATACCAATTTATTCTGTGGAAAATAAATACTGTCAAGTGAAAAGGATGCACATTAACCTCAATTTATACTGTTGACGATACCTAATCGTTAACAGAAATTCCATAACAGATTAATAAAGAGTAATTGATATTGATCAAGTTATGTATTCTCACCTTAATTAATTGTAGGAAATGGCGTTCTAAAGTCTACCAGTGTGATGAGCTAATTAACCAAACCTNAAATATATGGGTCTAATTAATAAATATACTTTAAGTTTATTAGCTTTTTTATTGAATAGTCTTAAACATAGAAGTATTTTATTAAAGAATTAAGCAAAACTTTTCACTACAAGTTAAATTTAAAAACTTCTACATAAAAAAACGGAATTCGAGCAATAAATTTCTATTATTTTATAGTACTAGTGCAATCAAACGTTTAAAGGCATTACGTAGAATAACAGAAAATAAAGCTGCCATATATAGTTAATCCCGCGCAAAAATTGGAACTTTGAGAAAGATCTTTCGCGACTTATGCTCTCCTAATACAAATTTTCAGATTTACGAAAATTTTCAGTTTTGCGTCATATACGAGGGATGGTCCAAAAGTTTCGGAAAATCAAATTTCAAAAACAACTTCAATTTTCCAATACTTTTCGACCAACCTCCGTATTTGGATCAAAACTGAAAATTTTCATAAATTTCAACATTTGTATTAGGAGACCATAAGTTGCATCGGGTCTTTTTTTCAAAAAACAACTTGAATTTTCCATTACTTTTCGACCAACCCTCGTATTTGGATCAAAACCGAAAATTTTCATAAATTTCAACATTTGTATTAGGAGAGCATAAGTTGCATCGGGTCATTTTCCTGGGAGACTTCAGAACGCCACTTTCTACAATTAATGAAGGTGAGAATACTTGACTTGATCAATATTAATTACTCTTTGTTAATCTGTTATGAAATATCTGTTAACAATTAGCTATTGTATACAGTATAAATTGAGGTTATTGTGCATCAATATGACTTGGCAGTTTTTATTTTTCATAGAGTAAATTGATATTTATCATTGATGTCTCTATAGAGTTTATCTATCTATGGATTTTCTTTTTAACCGTTTTCTGTTGTCTATGTCGTTAATTGACGTCGAGTTATTTGACGTTAGTCTATGTCGTGATCTATGGTTGGGTTGTAAAATGGCGTAAAATTGTTGTTTGTTTATTTTTAATTCAGCTATTTTACTTGCTTTTTGGTGCGTTTTTATTTGTGTTTCTTAATTATAAGTGTAATTAATATGTTTTTTGTTCATTTCTACAGGTTATACAATAAATGAGAGAGAATTAATGTTCAGTTTGGTTATACTGAAACAGCCCATGTCTACATGGGTGTGGTCTTTCTTGGATTTTATTTTGATTTGCTGTTTCGTCTTCGCCTTGTAACATCATGCAGTTAATTTTCCACCCATCAGCTAGTGAAACTGGATATTTATTTGAATTCCACTGAAATAAGAAATTCTCTGCTACAGTATTCCTCCTTGAGTTGGTTTACTTTTCACACGTGTAAACTTTGGAATATTACGTTCTATAATTAATGAAGGTGAGGATACTTGATATAATTAATTTTAATTGCTCTTTACTAATCTGTTTGCATTACTTGTTCATTTGTGGAAATGAATTATCAACATGAATGGTATACTACACAGAAGTTAACACAGTCAAGAGTACTCGGGATGCCATGTATTATGCGACATTGGTTCCTCATTCACTCGAGGTAGTAGAAGTACCTGAAGTCCTGAGGAGAGCGTGAAGGTGCCTTTTTTACATTTGGAACAGAAACAGTGTGTTATTGCTAAAGGAAAGATTTATGAAACTATGAGACGGATTGGTAAGTAACAGTATCAATTAAAAATAGTAGTTATACATTTGTAACACTTTCAATAGAGAGATTTTAAACAACATTCCAGAAATGTCGGATGCAGAATGTGTGAATGTTAGCTTAATACAAGGGATAAACCATTTAATCTTTTTTAAACTGCAGTATGAACTGACTGTATTTTTATTTTTGACTTTAATTTAATAGTCAGAAGAAATGTGATAAGGATGAAATATCATAACAGTTGTTTATTTGGCTTATTACTAAAGGTACATTGTGTGTTTATTATTTTAGCAGTCGCTTTTAAAATATTATTAGTTAAAAGTAGTTAATAATTTTTTCGTTTCTTTCTACAGATTGGTTAACAAATGGGGGAGATTGGAAAGTTAATTTTAACCCTAACGATGACTACATGGGATGTCTGCATGGGTATCCTTTCTGAATTTGGTTTTCATTCCACACATGTCATTCATGGAACCTTATATTCCACAGTTAATTCAGGTAGTAATACATAGTTAAATTAATGTTAATTACTCTATCAATTATTAATCTAGCGTGAAGCAGTGTTAGGCAAAATTAAACTATTAGACATTTAACAATTAATTAATTGTTAAAAGTTATTATTATATGAACAGCGTAGTTGCGTTAAAGTTAAAGTGCAAGTTATGAATAAAGTAACTAGGTATGTAACAAATATACCTAAGAATTTTTTCTTCGTTTAATTAAATTTAATAAGTTCAATTTTTATATAAATAATTTCTTAATTTAAGTTTAATTTTTTCAATTATTTCTTAGTTCAAGTTATTTTTATCAATCAGATATCAATTTAAATTTAACATTGACAATTACATTTTAGTAATCATTCCTAATAATATTTTATTAAGGTTGCATTTTAACACCACCCTCTCCTGAAACATATTGCCTGACAATTTATAACTCTGTGAATTGTGAATTTCACTAGAAATTACAGTGTCTCCCTGTATCAAAGCGAGATAATTGTTCTTTAAGACAAAAAAAGTTAAGTGCAATTGATTTAATTGCAAGATACAGTTAATATAGTTGAATAACTGTAGCAAATGTCTACGTCATTAAGTCATTAATCCTCTTTTAATCTACCTTATACATAATAGGGTATAATATAGAAATTAGTAAAAGAGAACAATCTATTAAATATATGCATTTTAATACAGCACTGGCATTTTTACTATTCATAAGAAAATTACAAAATTATTTCGACAATATTTTGATTATCCAAAGCAATTAAATTCTATATAATTTTTCCCAATCTCTAACAGTAAAAAACCAATTTCATATA
>NW_020438872.1:178994-219638 GCF_000699045.2 Agrilus planipennis | reverse complement strand
TTAATGATATAAAAAGGCTTATTTACACTTACATATCACTAACGAAGTTTCTTAATTTTCTTGGAAGAAAGAACACAATTTTCAGTTAAGAATTATCTTATTGTTTCTTAACTATTCTACGTACTTATTACTTTATATTAGTGATGTGATTATTTTTGTTAATATTTCATTATTATTCTCTTATAGGCTGTACAATCCGTATAACGCATAATAGGAAGGCATAGTAGCCATTATGTAGCCATAGATTAAGGAAATACTTTGATACTGTCGATTCATAGATAAGGTTATAACAACCTTGATTAAAAAAAACAGCTTAATGAAGTAGATTTTTGATTAAAGTTTTAAAGAGATAATTAGTTCATGATTAGTTTCCTTGAACGAAAATTTAATAGCTTAGAACTGTTAGTTGTACCTCGTTTTTTCTAAATGCGTACAGTTACGATAATCACTTGACTTTATCTATGCACGTAATTATTTGCAAGTCACTAAGAGTTGTTATTAAAATTTATTGCTGATAAAGCAGTCAGTGGACATATTTTTGAAATTTACTACTTTAAATTATATAAGTGTAGTGACTTTAGTAGTATACAATGAATTCTAAAGCTGTTTTTGCAACTGTTATGGTATATATTGGCTGTGGACTAAATAATGTATTCCTGGAGTACACGATAAAGTAAGTTTCTTAAAATAAAACAATAATGATTACCAATTATGCACATTTTTCTATTTAATATAGGCAAGATCCTGGCTCAGGACATTTGATAACATTCCTTCAGTTCCTTTTTATTGCAATTCATGGATTTATATTTACACATAAATTTGGAAGCATCAAACCTAAAATTCCTTATTCAGTTTATTTCACTTTGGTTGTGATGTTTTTTTTAACAAGTGTTGTAAATAATTGGGCTTTTAATTTTAACATACCAGTTCCTCTGCATATGATTTTTAGATCTGTAAGTTTTTGCAGATTTATCATATTTAAACATAGTTTAACAATAGTTTTTTAGGGTTCTCTCATTGCCAATATGATACTTGGAATTTTAATCCTAAGAAAAAAATACAAACTTTCCAAATATATTTCAGTGTTCATGGTCACTGTAGGAATTATAATTTGTACACTCGTTTCAAGCCAGCAAAAGTCAAGTGTAATGGGGCTATTCAAGCACATTTCTGATTTCTTTTATAATTATAAACAGTGGAAGGTCTTGTCATTTAGTTTATCTTATTTTAGATTTGTACAGACTGTTCTGATCAAACAGATAAGAATTCTATGAACCAGCCACAAGAAGAAGATAAATATTTTCTGTTTTGGTGGATTGTTGGAATTGCTTTACTAACGTTTGCTTTATTGTTATCTGCTCGAATGGGAATTTATCAAGAATGGCTGGCTTCAAAGTATGGAAAACATCCAGAGGAAGCTCTCTATTTCACGGTATATATTATAGATTTTCTTGAAAAGCCAATAACTGACTTAACTTTTACATTTTTAGCATATGTTATCTTTACCAGGTTTTCTAATATATTCAGGCAGCATTTATGAACATGCAAGAATTGCAACTTATAGTGAGCCGTTTTCAGTTTTTTTCTTGAGTATTCCAATATTATGGATTTATTTAATTGGCAATATCATCACCCAGTACCTCTGCATTAGTTCTGTATACACACTGACCACTGAAGTATCCTCTCTTACACTAACATTAATTATTACATTAAGAAAATTCTTTTCTTTAATGTTTTCTATAATTTATTTTAAGAACCCATTCACCGTGTATCATTGGTTGGGAACTGTCCTTGTTTTTACGGGGACCTTGATATTCAGCGAAGTTCCTGCCCAACTTAACGAATTGTTTAAGAAAAAAAAGAAAGATTAATGATATGCATACATTGTAGTAACCACAAACGTTATTGTAGATTGACTACCAAATGTTATACGTAATTTCGAATTTTTACAAAAAATTATACGTATTAATAAAGATAATAAGACCGTTATTTTTAATCATTAAAATAATTTAAAGTATATTGATACAATTACAATTATTAATTTACCTTTTCAAAGTTGACTAACTATATACACAAAACACGTTAAAGTAATGCAATTTTATTTACTCAGCAATAATTATTTCAACAGGCATATATCGCTAATATTAAAAGTTCATACGTAGAAGGGGAAAAAAATAAGTCTCGATCTCCCGTTGCACTTCGCAATGACGTATATATTAAATTTACTCATTCGCAAGACTACAGACTGCAATTAATGATTATTTTAACCCCTTACAAACGTGCTTATATTAGGTCAGAACAAAATCTCAAGCAAAACAAAGACAGGTTTAAAAACATACTAATCTAGCTATTTCTTAAAACCAATTATCCATTCCCTATAATTAATTCTAAAAAAAATAGAGTAGAAACGCAATTCACGTTGTCATTCTAATGGATAATCAGAAGTTTGTTTATAACAAATCACTTAAAATATTTATTTAGAAAATCAACATACAAACTTCATTCATATAATGTTCAATCAAATAAAACCGCATACATGTGTGTACGTACGGTAGTTAATGATATAAAAAGGCTTATTTACACTTACATATCACTAACGAAGTTTCTTAATTTTCTTGGAAGAAAGAACACAATTTTCAGTTAAGAATTATCTTATTGTTTCTTAACTATTCTACGTACTTATTACTTTATATTAGTGATGTGATTATTTTTGTTAATATTTCATTATTATTCTCTTATAGGCTGTACAATCCGTATAACGCATAATAGGAAGGCATAGTAGCCATTATGTAGCCATAGATTAAGGAAATACTTTGATACTGTCGATTCATAGATAAGGTTATAACAACCTTGATTAAAAAAAACAGCTTAATGAAGTAGATTTTTGATTAAAGTTTTAAAGAGATAATTAGTTCATGATTAGTTTCCTTGAACGAAAATTTAATAGCTTAGAACTGTTAGTTGTACCTCGTTTTTTCTAAATGCGTACAGTTACGATAATCACTTGACTTTATCTATGCACGTAATTATTTGCAAGTCACTAAGAGTTGTTATTAAAATTTATTGCTGATAAAGCAGTCAGTGGACATATTTTTGAAATTTACTACTTTAAATTATATAAGTGTAGTGACTTTAGTAGTATACAATGAATTCTAAAGCTGTTTTTGCAACTGTTATGGTATATATTGGCTGTGGACTAAATAATGTATTCCTGGAGTACACGATAAAGTAAGTTTCTTAAAATAAAACAATAATGATTACCAATTATGCACATTTTTCTATTTAATATAGGCAAGATCCTGGCTCAGGACATTTGATAACATTCCTTCAGTTCCTTTTTATTGCAATTCATGGATTTATATTTACACATAAATTTGGAAGCATCAAACCTAAAATTCCTTATTCAGTTTATTTCACTTTGGTTGTGATGTTTTTTTTAACAAGTGTTGTAAATAATTGGGCTTTTAATTTTAACATACCAGTTCCTCTGCATATGATTTTTAGATCTGTAAGTTTTTGCAGATTTATCATATTTAAACATAGTTTAACAATAGTTTTTTAGGGTTCTCTCATTGCCAATATGATACTTGGAATTTTAATCCTAAGAAAAAAATACAAACTTTCCAAATATATTTCAGTGTTCATGGTCACTGTAGGAATTATAATTTGTACACTCGTTTCAAGCCAGCAAAAGTCAAGTGTAATGGGGCTATTCAAGCACATTTCTGATTTCTTTTATAATTATAAACAGTGGAAGGTCTTGTCATTTAGTTTATCTTATTTTAGATTTGTACAGACTGTTCTGATCAAACAGATAAGAATTCTATGAACCAGCCACAAGAAGAAGATAAATATTTTCTGTTTTGGTGGATTGTTGGAATTGCTTTACTAACGTTTGCTTTATTGTTATCTGCTCGAATGGGAATTTATCAAGAATGGCTGGCTTCAAAGTATGGAAAACATCCAGAGGAAGCTCTCTATTTCACGGTATATATTATAGATTTTCTTGAAAAGCCAATAACTGACTTAACTTTTACATTTTTAGCATATGTTATCTTTACCAGGTTTTCTAATATATTCAGGCAGCATTTATGAACATGCAAGAATTGCAACTTATAGTGAGCCGTTTTCAGTTTTTTTCTTGAGTATTCCAATATTATGGATTTATTTAATTGGCAATATCATCACCCAGTACCTCTGCATTAGTTCTGTATACACACTGACCACTGAAGTATCCTCTCTTACACTAACATTAATTATTACATTAAGAAAATTCTTTTCTTTAATGTTTTCTATAATTTATTTTAAGAACCCATTCACCGTGTATCATTGGTTGGGAACTGTCCTTGTTTTTACGGGGACCTTGATATTCAGCGAAGTTCCTGCCCAACTTAACGAATTGTTTAAGAAAAAAAAGAAAGATTAATGATATGCATACATTGTAGTAACCACAAACGTTATTGTAGATTGACTACCAAATGTTATACGTAATTTCGAATTTTTACAAAAAATTATACGTATTAATAAAGATAATAAGACCGTTATTTTTAATCATTAAAATAATTTAAAGTATATTGATACAATTACAATTATTAATTTACCTTTTCAAAGTTGACTAACTATATACACAAAACACGTTAAAGTAATGCAATTTTATTTACTCAGCAATAATTATTTCAACAGGCATATATCGCTAATATTAAAAGTTCATACGTAGAAGGGGAAAAAAATAAGTCTCGATCTCCCGTTGCACTTCGCAATGACGTATATATTAAATTTACTCATTCGCAAGACTACAGACTGCAATTAATGATTATTTTAACCCCTTACAAACGTGCTTATATTAGGTCAGAACAAAATCTCAAGCAAAACAAAGACAGGTTTAAAAACATACTAATCTAGCTATTTCTTAAAACCAATTATCCATTCCCTATAATTAATTCTAAAAAAAATAGAGTAGAAACGCAAAAACTTATTTATCTGAAAATAAAGTTAAATAAAAGAATTGAACTATTTTAATTATTAGTAAACAACACAATTACAGNCAACCAATGCTCCATAATTTCATAATTTAATGGTATCCGGAGTTCTTCTAATGTTCCTGTAAAATGAAATCTTATGAAAAAGTGTTCAGATATAATTAATTAAGTATTAAGTAAATAATGTGCACGATACATTGTTAAAGTAATGCTGAATCTTTTTCTTTGTTAATGTCAAATAAATACACTACATATAGAAAGTATAGTATGCATGCTCACCTTAATTAACTACAACAGCCTCCAAGATGACAGGTTAACAGCTAAAACACCATAGGAGACGACTTATCTTTACAGTAAGCAACGATATCAGTTCCAATCTCTCTTAATTGTTGGGCAATCTGTGTAAACGGACAAAAACAATTATTAACTGATTAATTTAATAGATATCTGTTACGCAAAAAATTTAATCCTTTTCACTTTTCTCCCTTACTCTCAAATCAAAGTCAAAATATATGCGGAAAATTGATAAAAAAACAGAATTAAACACTCGTATTAAACAAATGAAACGAAGTAAAACAAAAACACGTAATAAAAAACCAGTCAAAAACGAAGTAAATAACAAAACATTAAAAATGGCAACGTGGCCACCTGATGTCTGTGTCAAGATATAAACTTTAAAAGTTTTGTCAATTTAATTTATGCTGCGGGCAAATACGAAGAATAATAATAGAATATGAATCAATCAAACTAAAGAACTATTTCAACTACTGGGTCATCATTGTCTTCTCTAAACTCGATCTGAAACAGATACGGTGGCAAACAGATCAATAAAGAGCAATTAAAATTAATTATATCAAGTATCCTCACCTTAATTAATTATAGAACGTANAATGATTATTTTAACCCCTTACAAACGTGCTTATATTAGGTCAGAACAAAATCTCAAGCAAAACAAAGACAGGTTTAAAAACATACTAATCTAGCTATTTCTTAAAACCAATTATCCATTCCCTATAATTAATTCTAAAAAAAATAGAGTAGAAACGCAAAAACTTATTTATCTGAAAATAAAGTTAAATAAAAGAATTGAACTATTTTAATTATTAGTAAACAACACAATTACAGACATAACTGAGATACAGCATAGGCAATTTATCATTGGTGACATGAAAACCACTGTTTTACTTAATAATTTATATTTTGAAAAGTTCTTCAAGTAATATAACTATACAAGGATAATTTAAATTATAAATTACAGGGTATAACAGTTACACATATAAAAGTAACTGGTAAAAAAAGCCAAACGTCGAACGACTTATTTACTATACAATTATATTTACTCAATCATATTGAAATTAATTAGAGTGAGCATTTTCTTTAACATTTCCATTTATTAAATAATAATCTACCACTGAAACAAAGGCAACGATAAATTGCTCACATTGTATTTCAATAATACCCAATGCAAATATTGTACTAAAACGTACAAACGAACGCGCAACATTACAAATAACTTTTAATTAGGCAATGTGTCATATAAAATATCTTTAGCTGACTGTGAAAGATGTTCTGGGAACTTGATTTCGAAATTAACGATTAAGTCTCCACGGCGAGAGGGCTCCTTAGGAAGTGGCAGCCCATAACCCTGAATGCGCTTTATTGTCGTAGGTTTTACTATTTCGTTAGTAAAATGTAACGGTATGGTTGTACCAGACATCGTTGGAACCTCTATAGAACATCCACATAAGGCCTGAAATAATGTTATGTTAAAAAACTTTTATCTACTTACAATTAGACAAAACTGTATCATAATGAATAATAATTAACAAAACACAGCAACTGATATATAAGATCGAAAGCAGTGCACAAAATTGTTCTTTTTCTAGATTGTAACACCTACTCATTTTATACACATATTTGATTAAACAATATTTTCAATTAACTAATACTTTAAATTAGTTGGCAACATTTACAATTTGTCATACTCTAGTTTACCTTTATGGAGAAGAATAAATATGTTAATTCATTTATTGTATGTACCCACTGAAACTGTTGCATATTTAAAACACGGTTGCAAATGATGAAAAATGCTATAAATAACTTAAAATCAACCTACATACAAAAATATTCACTTCTGTCAATTGCCATTTAAATATTAAATTGAACAAAAAAAAATTGGACAAAAATTTTTGTCTAATATTATAAAAAATAACAGTTGTTTTTTTTTATTATACTGCTAATCATTTAAAATTAGCTGTAATCTGAATTTTTATGTGAAGGTCAATGTATACATATTAATAGATTAAACATGACATCATAAGATCTGATTGCTGATTTACCAAATATATGTATGTACATGTGTTAGGAATGTTACAAAGCTGTTACCATTTTTTTAAAAAGACGTACCTGCTTTAAAGAAATTTTTGCAGTGTATTTGATATCACTGCCCTCCCTTTTGAATAATGGATGTGGTTTGTCTCTAATAATAAAAACAATATCAGCTGGAATTTTATTCCTTCCTTGATCACCTTCCCTTTGGAATGTTATCTTAGTTCCAGCTTTCCAGCCAGGCTTAACACTGATTGTTAGTACCTTATCTTCCTTACGAAGAGATCCGTCAGGCTGTAACACTTTCCGAGATATTTTCATTTTCTTAGTGCATCCTTTGGTTATATCTTCTAACGAAACATATAGATCATGTTCTATAGGAGGGTCTTGTTTATCTTTGCTACGGTTTGGACTATTATGTACATTAAATGAATGACTACGGAAAGCTCCACCTCCAGGACCACCAGTTCTTGGAGCACCACTTATTCCAAAGGGATCATCATCTACGTCCATGTCATCACCAAAATTAAACATTCTACCACCTCCAATATCAAAAAATGCTTGAAATGGACTTGAACTCCCGAAAAATTGGGCAAATGTAGCTCTTGGATCTCCATGGAAAGTATATGTAAAATTAGGATTTCCTTGACCTCCTGCTCCTCCACCGATTCCCCCTTTCAAACCCTCTTCGCCGTGTTTATCGTAAATATCGCGCTTTTTCTTATCAGAGAGCACTTCGTAAGCCTCTGCAACCTCTTTGAATTTTTCTTCTGCTCCAGCTGATTTATTTTTATCAGGATGATATTTCAATGCTAATTTGCGATATGCTTTCTTGATGTCGTCATCAGTGGCATTTTTGGCAATTCCAAGTATTTTATAGTAATCCTTCCCCATTGTAAAAATGCCTTTTTAGGACAATAAATCCTTAAAAATGCACAACAGAATTCGCAATAATTCAAATTTATCACAATTGTAAAGCACTAACTTTGTAAAATATGTTGCACACTTAACTCAAACGTCGTCTACAGCAGCCTGATGATTACGAATACTAACGCGAACGCGCTATGCATATATATTTATGTCATATTGCCCATTTGTGGAATTTTCATTTTATCTCTCGAATGTACTAGAACCTTAAAAGGCATGGGTGGCAGCACGGGGAATCTATCCTATATTGTTTAGTCCTTAATGCTTATATATTACGTTTAAAATAAGCTGTTATTTAATTTTTAATAAAAGAAGTATCTTTGTCTAATTACTAAAATTTACATTGGATTTTTGATGGGGTATTATCGTATTTTCGTGCATTATGATACGCCTATGTAATTTTCACCGGGACCTCTATCGAAAAATACTATAATTACCACTAGTATTTTTATTGTCATGAATATTTTGAGCAATTTATTCAAATTGCGACCCACATGTAAATATTTTTTTGAAATTATGATATACCTAACATTATATAATTTTCTAGCGTTTCAAACTTATCATTTCTTTTATAAAATTCTTATTTAATCGTAAGAACAGTTAGGCCAGATAGTAATTTTATATAATTATATCATCAAATATCATTTACCTATACGTATGAAGATTTTGACCACAGTATTAGTTTTGTTTGTATTTAGTCTTCTATTATTATAAACAAAGGCTCACAATCAAACCGATAAATGCGATTAGTTTTTTTTTACAAGCTTTAGTACTTGATAAATAAGTATATATATTCCTTATCTATGGTAGTCAATTTGACAGCAACGACCATTACAATCTATTATAGTGCCATCTTTGAGCGAGAGGACGGTTTAACTATAAATTATATCTAATACGTATTGCGTACTGTAATCGCGGAAATTTTAAAAAGTTACCATTATTAGACAGTGCATTTATTTAAACTTTAAACTGATATAACAAAGTTCTGTTATTACTCATTATTAGATACCAATTTTCTTGTATTATAGTTAAGATAGAATAATAAATAAATTGTAAATATTGCACACGATTACAATAAATTTACTATAAAAAAGAAGGCCGTTTGCTATACAGTTTCGTTTTTATCGCTAATTTTCCGCTCAAAACCTTATTGAACATGTTGAAACCACTGTAAATGAAGTAATGTCTCATTTTTTATTACGACGTTTCAATTTCATATGTTTGGCATGGTTTGTTTGAACAACTGTATAAGGTATCTCCCGCAATTGAGACTCACTCATTCCTGAAGTATCAATTAAATTAAATTCCAAATGTTTTTTCAATTCATTCGGAAGCCGAGTTTTTCCATCGGAAGGAGAACGTGACCTTGATCTGTTGTAGCACGAACGTAAATTAAAAAAAAAAATAACAAAATGCCATATTACATTATCTTAATTAATGATTTACCTATGCTTCCTGTGTTTACGGTTGCGGTGACAGTAAGAGATTTCTGATTCTGTTTCTAAGCCACTATTTACGTATCCTGATTTTCGGCTACTAATTACGTTCGCTTGTTGAATAGTTGAATAATTATTATTAGACTGACGTTTTTGAATTTCCTGCCATTGAAATCCTAAATCTACAAGTTCGTATGGACTATTGCTCGTATACCTAAAAGATACGATATTAAAATCGATCCTCACATACAATAAGTACCATAAAGTATATTAAAAGTTTACCTGGAGCCATTACCCTTTGCAGAAAGCGATTCTTGATCGGATCCGGAATCCATTCTGTGTCCTCTAGATTTGTGACGCCGATGTTTACGATGTGATCTACCAGAACTCTTTGACAATTCGCTTTCATTATCCGAAGTAACTTTATTGTGCTTACGCCCTTTACACGATCTAGCTTCGTTTGAACTTTGACTGTCCACTGAAGATGATCTGTATCGCGGAGCAGCTGATCTCAGCGACCTTGGACTTGGTAATGCCGAACTGTTGTATAAACCTCTTGAATGAGGCTGAGACCAAGGAGCACTTCGTGTACTGTGAGGAGAATCTGACTGCCGATGAATATCTTTGTTCATGTTGCACGAAGTTTGGTACCAATTATCAAAACTAAAAGTAAATTAAACACTTTTTCAACTGATATAATATTTAATATCTAATATTTCTTACTCTTCTGCTGGTTTAGGTACAGAAATATGTTTGGTTTCTTGTTGAGAATATGTGTTACACGCTTTACGATTTTCATCAGTTGAAGCTAAAAAAAAAAAGCAAGGGATTCCATAAAGTCTAAATTAAAATAAAAATATATAATCTTACAGTCAATAAAACTTTCAGCCAATCGTCTTTGGTATCGTTTGGAGGAAGTTCTAGAAAATGGCGGGGGAGTTCTAACTGGAAACTGAGCGTCTTTGGCAGTTTGTTTTTCAGATCTTGCACTGAAAAGTTACGACAAAATCAGGTAAGTATAAAAGTAAAAAAAAAAACAAAAATTCCAGTATAAATTTTACCTATATCTATGATTACAACCCAAAGCAAAAATGTCGGGGGTAGTTGGAGAAACTTGCACCAATCGGAAAAAAGCGTGATGTTCAACGCAACATTTCCATAAATGTTTGCAAGCTGCCTTGGAAGGCGTTTCAAACCCGTAGGTATTTTCGTCGTTCTAGAAAAAATGAAAACGAATCAAGGAAAACTAATAATAAATAAGTACCTACTCAACATTGTCGAAGCAAAAAAAAAAGACAAGGCGGAAAATATTTAAAAGGAAAACTTATTCTCTTACTTAAACGGGACATACATTTTTGTCAGTAACTTTCAACATGAAATATTTGGCTCTGAAATAAATTTTTGAAATTCTCGGCCAGTAATAATTGCCTACGGTAGTTTTATTTCTTACAACTGTTATACCGCTGGGCGTTAAGCCTAGAAAATAATCCACATTATCTTTACCCTAAAACATCGGCATAAATAACAAAATAAACAAAGTTTCTTAAGTCGCACTTTTCTCCTTACCATTACAGGATGAAGGTCTACTCCGTACATTTCAAGCCACTTTACTTTATCTAAATAATTTAATTCTGCAACTGATGGTAATTGTCCTCTAAAATAAACATGTTATAGCACAAGTATCATTTTAAATACTTAATTAAATATCATCAACTTACACTAATGTTTTGTGGAGTTCGGTGATTCGACTTTCTAGTTCAATAGTTTGATTTGTGAGAAATCTGAATTCCGATACGTATCCTTGATTGTGCCTCCGGGGATCGTAGTCTCCTAATTCGGCTAAAAAAACAAATATGTGAGCCCCCGTCTAATAGTTTCTTTATTGAGACCAAGATATGCTTACATTGGATTACATAAGCTCCTAATTCAGCGGCTAGTTCAAAACAGACTGGTAGCCTTCCTTGTAAAATGTCCTGTTTTACTTGAAGAAAAAATTGGTACCTAGGACGTATAAATAAATAATATTAAAATTTTAATTCTACTTTTAGTTACCTTGTTATTTCTTCAAGAAGTTTACAAGGATCAGCCGCATAAAACTTAACTCCAAAATAAAAAGTGCACGGTTCGGAGCCTCTAAGTTGTCGGCCGAGCTTTTTCGAAGGATCCAACCAGTGCTACAAAAAAATCATTTTGCCGACACTAGAAAATGTAACGTAACTATTACGTTATATTAATTCAAAGGTTTCTTTTCTTTATACAAGAACTAAATAAAAAAAAACATCCTTTTCAACTAATCGTAAAACATTTCTTACCGTTTGCCCACTGTGATCAAGGTAACGTAGCCCAAAATAAGCCGTTTCTAAGAGATTTAAGTGTTTGAAAACAAAATTTAACAGAACTTGCCCTTTTTTATTGTCCTGAAAAAGATAAAATTAATATCAAACGATTACTCCCACTGTTCCTTACCTGAATATCATGGAACAATTCCTGTTCATCTAATAAAATTATTTTACAAGTTATCGTGCGAGGTTTGAAGCAGTAGCAGTCCATTTTGTAATTATTCTGTAATACAAAAAATCGAAAATGTAATTAATGCGTAAATGAAGCTACAACTAGCACCTACTTAATTACTAATTTTATTCGCTTGTATAATCAATCAGTCGCAATGACTCGATAATAAACATTAAGAATTCTTATCACCCAAACCCTTATTAATATGCCGCTGGCGGAATAAAAAATACGATACAATGTAACAATAAATGTATTTACTACGTATGTATGATTATATTTCGCTCGAAATTTGTATTCATACCAAGCGCGTCCACTGTAATATTTAAAGACGTAAGTTTAAAATTCTTCTTTGGCTCCAAGAACATTTTGTTCATTGTTTCTTGCGTGATATCCCGCGGCTAGTAACAATTAGGATTGTTTTAAAATTCATTCAGACACTAAAATTACAGTCTATATCTCAGGCCTTCCTCTAACCCTTTATTATTTTGCATTCGAAAATATACAGTCAAGAAAAATATTCAAACTGGTTCTCAAAAAATAATTACATGTGGCACGTCTATCTTAGATATTATTTAAGGAGGTACCCTAATTAAAGTTGTCGCTCAAAAAAAATATGAAGGCAATGTGTAATATGTAACATTATTAACATTATACTTAAATTTGTTTAATTTGAAAAAGGTAAATCGAAATATAATTTTTGCTTGTAAATAAAGTGAATACAAAAAGCACGATTAATATTATTTTTAACTTGAAAGTTGTAAAAATGTAAAGTTACTTTCTACTTTACATTTACTTTTCTTTTTTCATATTAATAAATTAAAAAAAACAACAGTCTAATTAACACCTGCTACTACTAAAGAGCACAAGTATTTCTTAAACTTCACAAAAGTGAACGTTAAAAATAATAGTAAAGAATTCGCTTACCTATTATGCAAAATAACATTGAAATAATCAAATCGACCCGCAAAGAATATCGCTATTCCTCAATGGACTGATGTTTGTTATTGATTATTTAAAATTGAACACTTTTTTGAAATAGTTGCCACACATACGACGAGGGAACATAATAAAGCAGTCGGTAGCTGTAGAGGGCATTCAACTTGATTACAACTACTAGACGACTGACGATGCAAAAATCTTTTCAGCAAGAGTTCACCTCAGCCTTAACAATACGTAAAGGTAAAGAACGTAACGTAGCTAAGGTAACAACATTATTGACCACGAGCTGGAGGTCTGGAGGGATCTAGGAATCCGACAGATCTTAACAAAAGAGACAAAAACGAAACGAAAACTATACCTGCAGCAACAGTTAAAAATGTGAAATTGCCGCCTGTTTTCGTCATCAGTCTAGTAACAACTTAACGTTAAGTAATTCCTGCGCAAACTACTATAATCGCATCGTAAGTGAAACGTACAGTAACTCACAAAACAAATGTTCCATTTGTGTGAAATGTAATTCAACAAATAAACACTTACCCCGTTAATTGTGTGTTAAGTGCCAGGTGTTAATGGATATCAGTAATGTCTTCAAGTGTTATGGGATATCGTTATAAATGACTCTTTCCCGAAACAATGTTTTTTTCTACTTTTCCACTCCCACCAACAGAAATGGTCTGCAGGTGATTCTTCTTGGATACGACTTAAGACATGCTCAGAGTATAATATACTAAATAATAAAACATAAAACATTAATAACGGCATACTACTTCATGATAATTAAGCGAATTAAATTAGGAAAAAAGGTGTATTTATTTCAACTGGATATGAATGTTGCAGAACTTACGCCACGATTATAACGAAACAAGATTCATTTAAGGTAATGTCGTTAACCAAGATTACCGTAATGTTCGATATAAATATAACTACCTAATCACGTAATTTCAATATGCTTTTTTTTTATATTGGCTTTTAACCGCATCAAGGGTTTATAAAACCAGTTCTCGTGTTCTCAAAGAGCCTTGAAGATGTCCTTGACGCGATTGAAGGCCATTGAAAAAATTATAATGGCTTCGTAACTATTGGCTGAGAATTTGTGACACCCTGTAAAATTAAGTTTTATGAATTAACATACACCTTATATTACTAAAAATAATTCATAGTCCAATTAATAGAACAAGTAAAGTAAGAAAATTGATATTAAAATTCGTCCATTCAAAACTGATTTAATTATTCGTTTTTTCCTTATTTTTTTTTATGTATACTATTGCTGTTATTATTAATTATAAGTATTAAAACATAAATACGAAACAGGAGCGTGTGTTTGTGTTTTATTGCTGTATACCTATATGATAGACCACTGAATAACTTTACCTGACAATTAGTTTTTTCAATTGCAAAAGGTGTGACTTTGTACCCATATCCGCCTAAAAAAAAGAGTGTCACCTATAAATTACGTGTACGTTTGATTATGAATTCGACAATAAACAAGTAAAAACAATACTTTAATACGGTAACGATATATCTACTAAATGTGTAAGTAATAATACTCTTTAAGCAAGTATTACATTTTGGATATAGGTACTCATACTATGTATGGTGTAAACAGTAATTAAGGCAATTAAAGAGACTGTAAGTGTAACAGTAAAGGATGTAACTTTTAGACAGGATAAAAATAAATTGGTTAAGAAAATCTTGTTTAGTTTACCTTAGGAGTTTAATAAAACGATAAACTAACGTTGAATGATAAGTTTTATTTAGGTATTGATAAGTAAGTATTTAATGGATATTCGAAAAATACAAGCTTGCTGTCTAAAAGTTGTAAATTTGTTACATTTTATACTTTACACATGTACTTTTTAAAATCTGCAACTTCATAAAGCAAACTGTCCTTTTTAATAACTTTTACCATTAACTTGAAAAACATACTATAGGTACTACTAGTGGCAAATCCAGGATCTTTATCTGGGGAAGGCTGTGCCTCCGAGGCTCAAATACGTTATTAATCCTTCATTTGAATAAAATGTGTCTGATTTGAGATTTTAGAGAAAAATTTAGGTTTTGAAGACGCGACAGTGAAATAGAAAAAGTACGAATATTGTTTAAGAGGCAATTTTCTCAAAAAGAACAGAAATTACGAAAAGACGACTGCAGCCTCATATCCTCCCTCCTAAATTAGCCACTGGGTACTGCATAAGACACTACAGGTCCTGCAAATCTCTAAAATTTTATAATTTTAAGCAGTTGTTGCTACTGTCAAATTTTATATTTATGAATTTGCAAAATTTATGCGGACTAACTGTACTATAAAACTTGATATAGAGTCGTAAAAATATTCAGATTGAAATACAGCAAGTGATTGGTACGCAAATATGTGTTGCATATGAAAATATTATAATAGATAATATTAGGTAATAATAGATAATATTNGATAATATTATATATAATAGATAAGAGTGAGGTGCTGCACAAGATATTATCTTTAAACATATTATAATATACTTATATATTTATTGTGAGCAGGTAAATCTTTAATAAATTATTAATTTTATATTGATTTGTACTAGAATCTACCAACTATTCTAATCGTAATAAGATTAATTGCAAGATGAATGAATACGTTGACTGTTGGCAGGGACGTACCGAGCATCATACGTGTTGGGAGGGGGGGGGGTAAGTTTAGTTAAAAGTGATGATTATAAAGACTTACTGAACCTACACATTAAAAAGATGTGTAATACTTTTTTATAGGAAGATAATTAGCTGACACTAGAATCGAATTCCACGAACATTCCAACTCAGAAACTTGACACAAAAGCTGGGGAAATGTTGCATCCTGCCCCGGTACGCCCAAACTGTTTTTCTAAATCATGAAGCGTGTGAGTATGCTGCAGATGTGGCTGTTACATTATTATTACTATTTGCATATACAACTGCAACATTAAAAACTGTGGGTCTTTAATGGGCACAAAATTATTATGTACTACAGTGAGCTATTTTTGCTTTTTTCACAAACATTTTTGTTTTAGTTGACACATATTTTACTGAAAGTGTTGTAAGAGCTTAAAAAGCCTTTCATTGCTTATTGTGCATTTGTTGAAAGTGAACATGTACAAGAAAGAAGTTAAGTTAAAAGTTTTACGAAAATAAATTCAGTCAATTCACCAGTATTTGCAATAAAAACTTTGAACAAATCCTCTTAAATAAGACAGATTTGTGTTACTTGAATAAATTAATACTTACATTTTACATCAACAAACTTGGCAATGACTTAATGTGTAACAAAGATGAGATCAAGACGATAATATTTGTGCTGCATTTGATTGAAATTTTAATTCTTTTGTGCATCAAATTCTTTATTATTAATGATAGGTGGCAACAAGCACTAAAACAGCTAAGAGAAGTGGGGAACTAGTAGTACAGATTTTGCTGTTTCTTCTTCTGCTAAGATTTTCTCGATATTTTTCTAATTTTTTTGCTGCTTCATCACCAGGAGGGTCAATGCAGTGAAATTCACAGCATCTTTCACCAACTTCAAATTTTCTACAAAACTAAACAAGAAAGCAATTTCTGTAAAATTTAAAATTGTCTTGTAAATCAACTATTCTTACATAAGGAGGATCACAATAAATAGCTTTACACCACATTGGTTCTGAATGGTAACACACACATATTGAACAAACTGCAGGTCCGGGAACATATAGCATTCCATGAGAAACTGTGAACCCTTGAAAATCTGTACACTGCTCTTTCTTTCCTTCTAAAATTTATATTATTTATTTACAGCAGCTTCAATTAGAGATTTAATGACAAAAATATGTTTTTTTATTATTCAAATATACATTAAAGAATCCTCCAGTATATTATAAAAACATATAAGGATAATAAAAAGACCTAGTAAGTAACTCAAGACCTCAAGGGTTTCTAAAACAGAAGAAGAAGTAATACATGAACATGCAAATACATACAGTAAAAAGCAATAAAACAAAAAGCATACTCACGTCCATGGAAAAGTATAAAAGCATACAGTTGAACAAAAAAGGAAGAGGGTACACCTATGTGCCATAAACAAATACTGTTTTTTTTTTAAGCTTACTCACCATTGTATTCTAGAACAAACATGATAAAAACTGCAATGAAGTTGTGATTCATGGTTAAAAAAATTGATTCGTAAATAATTGGATATTAAAAAGACCATACTATTTCAGGAAATGCATGTTTAGAATTTCTAACAGTTAACTGAAAATGAAAATGTTAACATTTTCATTATAAGCACTTGTCATGTAACCAAAAACCAATACACTGCAACCACTCATGAAACGAGCAATAATTTAATTAATCTCCCACGAAAACCATATTAGAAGCACACATTACAATTTCTCTAGCTTTATATTATATACAAAATATTACTGCAGAACTGCATTATTACTGTTGTAACTGCTGCATAACAGTTTTGCCAACGTTTTAAATCTTATTCATTTCTTATTGTTTCAAATCGAACCATAGCCAAAATATCTAAAATTATGTTACCTTTAATTACTATATTTTTATTAATAAACACACTTAAATAACTGCAAAATCACACTTACTGATTTATCTTTAATTCTTTTATTTTAATATAATTTTTTTAAAAATTTAAATTAATTTTTCACTTCAAGCTTACCAACCTTTCAATAACTTAGGCTTATTCTATTAAGGTGCATTCAACAAGGGTACTATTACCGAATTTCGGTAAAATATGTCTCAAAAACATAAATACAGATGATTGTTTCATCTTATTTTTGTAATCAGTTATTATAGAGTCCCTCATAACTACCTAAAATGAAATTTAGAAATTTTCATTCGTTAATACTATAATTTGAGCAGTTACTCCCTCTCCATTGAAAGCAACTATTGTACAATGAGTTTTAAATTGAAAAGTGCAAATAGTGCCATATTTTTATGTTATTTGTGTTTTATGCGTTCTTCTTTTCATTTAACTAGTAATTAGTTGTTGTTTCCTCATGGTCGTATTTAAAGTTTTACTCGAATGAATTTAATACATCTAACCTATCAAGTCTAAAATTTTTAGCTGAAGAGACAACCTTATTACAACATATAATTAATATGGAAGGAGTTTCTGAAAAAAAGAAAAGTATCAGTACTACCTTATATAGTTGTTTCTTTAGTAATATCTTAATTAATTGCAGCTGATCCTGGATGGAATGATCCACCCATGTTAAGTTACAGTCACTCTAATCCACCACCAAAATCTAGAATTAGTAATAAAAGAGTAGCTTACCCTTTATTTACTAATCAAAAAGAGAAAACAGAAGTAGAAGCTGCTCCCCTTCAATTTGCAATTGCCAAGGATATGTCAAATAAACAAGACAGTGTAGATGGGAATAGTTCTGAAATTTTAACAAAATCTTTAGATAATTTCAATAAGGTGCTAGATGAAAGTGGTTTAGAACAAAAACAGGTTATAAGTAAAATGCTTCAAAATATGAAAAAGATGTGGGAAGAACACAATATTACGGTAACTGCTCAAAACTTGATTTTTGATATATCTCAATATTTAGTAGAAAAGGACCTCTCTAATGCAGAACAGTGTTATTCTGCTTTAGCAACTGAAAATGGAACACAATATGGAAGTTGGCTAATTGGAATAAGGCATTTAATTAATAGAGCATAATCAAGTATAAATGAAGTAAGAAAAAATTACATGTATTAAAATTTGGTGTATTATTCATCTTTAACAATCATACAAATGTGAATAAGAATATTCTGAGGGTGTAGTACTTAGATAAAACCTCAGTGTTGTTTTTAATTTAAGACAAAATGTATCATGTATCTTCTGTAGTTAATATCATTGATTTATTTATTATAAATGTGTTTTTTTTGAGTAAGCGTGACGTGTTTGTGTTAATTTGAAATTAACATACTTTTAACTGTTTTTTTTCGTGTAATTTTTTACATTTGAATATACTTCATTTATTGTATGATACAATTAATAAGTTACATTTTCTGTACTTATTATAAGTGCTTATAACTACAAAAAACTCTGAGGATTTAAAAATAGTAGGAAATATCTAAAAATGGAGTAAAAACAAACGTGATAGTTATCTCAGTTGTACAATAAACTACTATATCATTAGTTTTACCATGAAGATAGTTTATTGTACAAAGGACCTAGGTGTTTTTGATTCGACGATAAAACGTAGAAAATATCACAATTTTAGAACCGTTTTGTGAGGTGCACTTGTGAAAATCCTTCCATCTACATCTGCAGGCCTACATTGTTTTAGACAATAACGCTACGTCTATCTGATCGATGATCTGGTGCATATTGTTCCAAATCATCTGGTTGTGCATTAAGAGCAGAATAGTCAACAGGAAACGGCAATGTCGGGGGATCTAAAGGTAAAAATCCCAGAACAAATTGCCCAGAACCATTAGGATATCTTCCAAGTAAAAAGTTTGTGAAACACATTTGATAAATGTTGTAAGTTAAAGGATGATCCCCATTCTATAACGAAGTTATTTATTTGTTTTGTAATTTGTCATCTAATAAGTAGGTAGCTAATTAAAAGCAAAAAGTACAAGTTCATTATAAACTTACTGAAGTCATCGCTTGATAGGCAGTATCGATGATTTCGTTTACTTTTAGAAGGCTAAATAATAATACAGAGGAGTAAAAGCTGGCTAATTCGTCTTTAGTTATGTTACCGGATCCTGAAATAAATACGATTATTTTAAAGGCCAGTATTCTGGATGTTTTGTACTAACCACTTCTGTTGACTACATGAAACATTATCTTTACAAAGTATTGAAGCCACAACGGGAAATCCATAACAGTTTTTGAACGGTGTAAGACTTGAGACCACACCTGTAGCCACCCATCTACTGTTATGTGCCATTCATCTTTAATTTTGAATCCTAAAAATTCAATGCAAGTGTGATAGATCTGTTTCGATTTACCAACTTAAAATTACCTAATTTAGCATCAGTAAATTCTCTTAAAAAACATTCCATAAAACCTTGTTCCACTTGTTTTAGAATGTTAAATTCTACACTGTTAGTAGACCAATCGGCAAAATGACGCAATCGCTTTATATCCAAAGAAAGTATGCGAAAAAAGTACTTGGTAAAGTTTTTTTTCAAGTTTTTCAGAATTGTGTCAAGTGGCAAATTTTTACTAACGATAAATAAACAGAAAGGTGAAAAACTAAATAAAATAATGTACAAAAAAAAGCAATTTTAAAATTATTAGTTGTAATTAGTCCATAAATGTTATTATCATAAAAGGTAAAAATAGTTGTACGTCATTAGTCATTATAAAAAAAAAACATTTGCCAAAGCTAATGTGCACTTTAATTTAAGTACTGTTATAAAAAGATAAATTATTACTTCACTTAAAGCTTGAAAATCTTGACTGGAAATTATTTCGTCGTTATCATGATCCAAGAGACATTTAAAAAAGTGAATAAGCTTGTTACACTGTGTAGGAGTTAAAATACTTTCCGTATCTTGGTCCCAAGATTTTGAATTATTTAAACTAACTCGATCTACCCATGTTGCTAAAAATTATTCACAAAGATTAGGAAAAAAAATATCTTATATATAACTCACTCCAAACATGAACACTCCATCCACTGGTTTTACTTGCTTGTTCTTTTTTATCTGCAGATTCGCATTCTGGTAAAGTTCTCCATCTTTTTAAAAGATCTTTAGTCTTATCTCTAGTATGATCACATGCTTTTTTCCAATTTGCAATAAATTTATGAGGCACTTTTACAGAAATGTCTACAGTTGGTTTGCCATCGTTGTTTATTACTTTTTCACAAGAACCATCTTTAACTATGGCAAACTGAACGTCCTTTTCTGATTTAAAACTATTTGTATTGCTGGTATGTTTTTCTATCTTTTTTGAGCTTTTATGTAGGGGTAGAGATCCAGTTGAGTCTCTTGAATTACTACGTTTATCGCTACATTTTGATAAATCGTCAGTAGATATACTGTTTTCCATAATAAAAATTACTATTTCTAATGCTAAACATAAACTAATGTAAAATAATTATTTGGAAAAAAAATACCGCGCATTTCACTTCAAGGAAGTAACTCATTCATTAATTATTAGAACCGATATAAATAATATTAATAAACTGAACACAAAAACGTGACATATATTACGACGACCAATGCATCTCAGTGGGGTGGAAAAGGTGGTGGCTGGTGGCGCAAATCTAAAATTCCGTAAAATTCAAATCTATAATAGGGAAGGCTACTTGCGCGCGCATATCAAGTATTATCCTTTTTACGCCGTTGCCAGATCTAAAATATTTGTAAAGACCGAATATAGTAATAATGTTTAGTATCACTGTACCTTATCACGAAAAAGACCGATAAATTTACTTGTGAAGAAATGATATTAGGTAATAAAAGAAATTGGATTACTGTTTATCTAACATAATCGGCTCTTCTTACAAAATAATTATAAAATCAAAACAGAAAAACAATATTTTATCAAAAGAACCAGACCTAAAGTAAAGGATAAAAATACGAACTGATACCTACATACGCAAAAAAGATCACTAATAATTTGTTTATTGCATAATAAAATGTTCGTCTGCGAATATGTTTTCGTACAAAAATTATAGAGCATGCTTAGACCACACAAAAAGTAATGGTTTTTGTAAAGCACCTACAAATTGTTGCATTGTTTATTTGTCGATATCATTGATATTTTATAACAAAATAGATTTTACGATTAGTTAAAAAATATTTCACACAACCTGCACATTTACGATTCTAATCTATACAAGTTTTCACGGAAAAATGTCCCACAAATTCATTTTTCTACTTAAACTAACTTATTTACCGCCTAAATTGAAATATATAGAAGAATTTCTTTTAATATACTATACCAAACATTCTTAAGTTTAAAAAAATGGTTTGTGCTTCCAAAATGGATGGACAGATGAACTGCACCAGTTAATTTTGTAATATATACTTTTGGTCTTTTTTTATTTTATGTATATAATATACTTTTCTGGCGCGATTTAATTTTGTAACCAAGAAAAAGAGAATAATTAAAATCAATTGATTTACGAATATAAAATGTAATAGATATTCCAATGTCAAAGCTTCCTTTTAATTTTTCAAAATAGCAAAACATAGACAGTTAGCATGTAGGTATGTCTTCTCACACAGTTAAACTATTTTCCAAATTCCTGCGAGAACTAAAACGTATTAGATTTATTTATTTGTATGAAAAGATAAACATACCTAGAATAAACTAAAATACAGTCTTATTACGAAATTGGAAACTTGATTAAGTATGAAGAAGACATTTTAATAAATTAACGAATACCACCTTGTCTCTGAAATTTCTCGCCAACTTTTCAATAATTAGTTAAAGTCAATGTTAATTAAGTTGTTCAGGGAACAGTTTGTACGGTCGCAGTTGTGAGTAATTAGTAATGACCACTATTGGATATGATCTTGGAGCCAGTGGTAAATATTTTCTTCGTTTGTCAATAGCCACCTAATATTCAACTTAATAGTCTCCAAACTTTGCTCGAGAGCTCTAATTGAAGAACCGACGTCCATACCATTGAAGTAAGTAGACACCTTAAACATAACGGTTTTTTATAGGCGCTTTAGATTAGTAAAAATTAAATTAAATCCGACAATAATACCTCATAATAGTCATACTGTGTCGATAAATGAGCTGTTACCGCAGATATCAAACTTCCCATCATAAAAGTGGTATTTGCAAAAAGCGAATGCATCGTAGGCCAATAAGCTTTAAGATGACGCCATGCCAATAATCTACCTTCAGGATTGGCAGCAACAACTGCAAGGACCACTTTTACATCTTGTGCTTTTATTTGCTGTGGATCCAAAGTTTTCATAAGATACCTACAGATAAAAACAGAAAATGTATTTATTTTATAATTTTATTAACTACATTTTTTAATTTGCCTTTGAAGAAGCCATGGATCTGACGCGCCTCCGAGTGCTTTGAGAAGCAACTTTTTTTCACTAGCAATCGTTGTTGTATTGTATACGTCCCAGCAATGCTGCCATTCGCTCTGTCCACCGAACTTAATTCCAGCAGAATAAACAATTTCCTTAAGGTCCGCTAGGATTGTTTCGTTTCCTAAAATCCAGCTTTTAAATTGTTTCTTCGCACGAGTAACTGTTTCGTTTAGGCCGTAATACACTGCGGACAGCAGAATTTCCGCTCGAGTTAATCTAGAATAAACGAATTAATTTACTATCCACTTTAATTATACTGCATTTTACTTTTCTAAATGAGTTCCACGATTGTTCCAGCCGACGTATTTAGCTATGGGGGAGAGTAACGTTAGCATATATTGAATAAATACTTTATATGCTAGGGATTCCGATAGTAACTGACTCCATGTCTTAAAATGACGAATTGCTGTTGCCCAAGGAACATAATCCCGTTCTCTTACTAAATACGAAGTCAAATCCAGTACAACGCTTGCGTTCAATAAACCAGCCCTGAATTAATTAAGTATGTATAGCATAAGTTAAATGCAGAAAATAAAAGAAATAATTAAATTGATGCTGTTCTGATTCGGGTCTAAGGGCCGTCATGTGTTGGAGTTGCTTTTTGTGAAATTTAAAAGATATTTTTACCTGCACAATGTAAATACATCGTCTATAAGCTGAGCTCGATCTGCTGCATTAAAAAGTGTATGGTTTCTTTTAAGTTGGTTGATAATTTTGTACCAGACGTCCATTTCGTACATGACGCGATAGAACCCGGTTTGGTTCACGTTCGCCTTTATCCAACTCACGCTACTGTTTATTTCGAATCTAACTAAAATTAGACATTAAATTTCATACGTCTGTTCTACCTTTTGGTTAATAAGTAATTGATTATTACCGTCCGTCATGTTCATCCAGACACTGTAAACTTTATCATGTTCCATGTCTGTAAAATAAGTTAACGGGAGATACCATTTGTATTCGTAAGGAGAAAAAGGGTTTGTCTTGGTCGAATTATTTGCTTGTTCGGTTGTTAAGAGGAATCTTTCTTGAATTGCTACGAACTGATTTTCTTCTCTGCGTATATAAACGACAGGGAACCCCATTTGTTGGGTCCAGGTATCCATTATAGTCTACAATTTATTATTTATTATTACAACGACTCCAAAATCTTTTTATAGTTTACCTTAATTTCCAATGATTCGTTAGTATTTCGACTCAGCGTACTCCACAAATCGTTGATGTCAGCATTACTGTACTGATAAGTGGTCAAATAATCCCTCAGACCATTTTGAAGCGTTTCATAATTAAGGCTGCTTGCTAACATGTACACAATTGCAGCCCCCTATGAAATGAAACAACGGGAATATATTTGTTAATTATTTTTTAGCATTTTACAAGTACCTTGCTATATGAAATACTGTCAAAAATAGCTTCTATTTCTTTCGGATCGTGTACAGTTACAGATATAGGATGACTACTGGAGAGAGCGTCAAGGGCAAGAGCTGGTTGAGTTTTATCAAGAATAAATTGTTCCAATATTTTCCATTCCGGCTTAAAATTGTTTATCCCTTGATATTCTAAAAAGCTGGCCATACCTTCGCTCAACCAGAGGTCGTTCCACCATTTCATTGTGACTAAATTTCCAAACCACTAAACCACAAAAAAAAACGTATACCGAATGAAAAATTGATTTAAATTTGGATATAATTGTAGTTTACCTGATGTGCTACTTTATGTGCTATTGTTACTGCAATACCCTGATGTGCTGCGGTTGATGTTTCTATTGGATCATATAAAATGGCAGTTTCACTATAAGTAATAAGACCCCAGCTTTCCATAGCTCTACCCGTAAAACCAGGAACGACAATGAGATCTAAAATGTAACAGCAATCTTAAGTAATTAATTAGTTAGGTACTTAATTTACGAATAATACCTTGTTTTGGTAAAGGATATTGTACATCAAGGAAATGTTGGAAGAATTCCATTACATGAACGGCAGTGATAAGGGAGAAGTTACTTTTTGATATAAAAGGCGATGGCGCATAAACTGCTACCGATATCCCCGTGTTTGTTGCTAAATGAATGTTATGGTAATCACATATAACAAAAGCGACCAGATATGTGCTCATTTCTACAGACTCTTTGAAGTCATCTCGTAGCTGAAACACAAAAGCAATTCGATTATGCAACGATAGCATAGGAAATAGGCAGTAAACAATATTTTCAATAGACTGCTATTGATTGTGAATTGTTCTTACAAGTCCCTGTCCCATGTAGAATCCTACATCTTCGGTGCTTACTGCAGGCGTATTGAAAAGAGCAATGTGAAATCTGTCTCTAAATATCGACAATTTAAACCTCGCCTTTAGATGTGGTTCGTCAAAGCAAGGGAAGGCAGATCGAGCAAATGTTGATTGAAAATGTGTGCTCGCTAGATACCTAAAATAACACGAATTTTCCCAACAAATTTTTAAAAACTTTATACTCTTCTATTTCATCTCGCTCCCACCGTCGACACTTGAGAACCGCTAGATCTCCCACTTCACTTACCTAGTCTCTCCTTCGCTATTTTTGTAACTAGATACGTAAAATCCTTTATAATCTCTACTTAACTTAGTTGTGTATCTTAAATTTAAAGTATAATTATGTTTCTTTTTAAATTTTTCTTTTACTTCAAAATATATTTGTTGGGCTCCAGTATATTCTAATAACTTAGTTACTCGTATATGGTTTCCTTTTTTGTCTTGCACCATCTGCAAGAAAAGAAAGTAATTGTTCTAAAATCAATGACAATTAGACAAGCAATTTATCATGCCTACCTTATCAGTAATTGTTATATTTTTTGCGTGTAGTACAATAAATTGTGTGTCTTTCTCTACGAAAAATAGTACTGAAATTTGAGCTGAAAATAACGAAAACTGTTAGTATTTAGGTACCTGATAAATGTAAAGAGATAATAGATTGGTGTATATATATAATACATGCCTTTAACATCTAATGTAGTCAGGTTGGGATGTATAGTTATGTTGTATCTAATGGGCTTAACAAATGTAGGAAGACGAATATTGTTCCAAGGAAAAACTTGGCCATTAGTAGCCCTAGGTACGAAAGGCTTGGTCTCATTATCATCTTCATCTATATAATTTGAATTTTTATAACCGACACAAGAACATTCTGAAAAGAAAATTAATGATGTATTAGATTAACCATATAAGAAATAATTTTACCCTTTCCAAAAGATCAAATTAATTAAATAAATAAATAAAGTTATCGTTTATTAGACGACTTGCGTGCGATGGAAAGTGTCATTTGTTATTATTTTTCATATATTTTCTATTTTATTACACACAGTTAGCGTGAAAAATACAATATGTACACGAATTTTGCCGGACCGCATTCTATCTTTCACTACATTCCTTTTTTTGTATCGCTAGCACTCTGGCATGGTCTAGCGCTTTCTATTACAATATAGTTTTTTATCTGTAACAATTTACTTTGTGTCGAAGTATTCGATTATGTTTTTGGAATTTGGTACGTATTTTAAATCAAATGATGCGAATTTATTATAGAAAGAATTGATAATAAATAAATTAACGACAGGTAGTGAAATGGTTCGTCAGGTTTTTCGTCTGTTCTGTAACAAATGTCGTAATGTCGAAGAGGTGTGTTCTACCTTCTGGACTTATCAAGTCCTAATACACAACTTACCGGTTTGCGGACCAGCATAAGCTATGATTACGGCGGCTGCAAGAAGTACAGTAAATACCGCAGTAGCGATAATAAGGGCACGTTTCTGGGAACAAGTGGCCACGCCATTCTGTTCGTAAATGTTTCTCTTGTGCGGAACTCCCGTGGGACTTTCTCTTCCTGTAACACCATCTGTTTCACACGCATTGTAGACGTTAGATGAACGAATCGAATATGAAGTGATTTGTACAATTTCATCAGTACCTGTAAGAAATGCGACATCGTCAATTTCCTGATCGCTCATAACGGTTCGGCGATTCCGTTTCCAAACAACCGCCTCGATATCCTGAGGACCAGTTGCAATGGAAACCTTTATCAGTGGTTCCTGGTTTGAACCCGCCACGCTACTCAATTGTTTACTTTCTCTTTTTGTACAACCGATTACTTATGTATATAACAGTTGGTGGTATCTATTCGGACGTTTGCCTATTCAGTTGTATGCATAGCTAGGTGCAGAGTTTTCACATCATGAGGTCCTGATACATCGTCGCTCACTTAAACGTGATCGACTTTGAACAGTATCGAGAAAGTACGCACAATATCAAAAAAAAAACACTGCGGCTAGCACAACGACAAAACCGGAACAATTACAAATGATTGTAGAAGATGCACCCTAATTTGTGAGAGCGTCTGCGCAGGAACCATCGGAAAAGCTCGATATTAAAGTACATGCTTTCGATTGAAGGGTGGCGGCGATAAAATAAACAAGAAAGGAAATGCGAGAAATATTTCGAACATTTACGGAAAACTTACCGCCGTGTTGACGGGCACTTCCGTTTTGATTTCTTTTAAGTCTTCCCAGCGGTTCTAACCGAATTGCATCGGTACTGTCTTCTAACAAGTTCTGCGGCATTTGGACATTGGGCCTTCAGAATGAGATTTTTTTCAAACTACTTCTGCACTACTCTACACTATTTATACCGGAAAAAAATGTGCATTATGCATCATTCCAATAATGCCAAGTAATTGATTAAATGCACCATGCCATCAGTAAAATTCAAAAACTTCAATCGTACCTTTTTCTTCTGACTGATATTTCCAGATTATATTCCCGTTTTGTTAAGGTATGTATGCCAATTCAATATGCATAATATTCTTTAAAATTTCGTATTTATTCAGACTACATTAGAAAAGTTAAATTTGAAAACAAGTCGCGCGTATATACTACTACTAAGCTGTTGCGTTTCCATTACATTATCTTCCTTAAATGCTATTTATCAGTGTTCGGCAGCAGAAGTCCCTATTTTCTTTTGAATAAACCCATATGACATGCTTCTGCGCGTAAAACATCTTATTGATCTCGAAATCATCGCCCCCCTTTATCATCGGGATCAACTTTCTACAATATCGAAAGTGTAATTTTTACACTTTCGTTACACTTATAGAACTGTGGTCCATGAACTTATCCATTAACAGAAATATCTCGTTTAAATTCCTTTGTATTAACATGAAACAGACGAAAAGTATCACGTTTACCAAGCTCTATTGTTTCTTTCACCCTTGCTAAGCCGCATGACGACACCCTTCAAAACAAATAAAGGCAATACCAATCTGAATTTGACTTTAAAATATTTTTTTAATGGTACGTACCTATTTGAGTATGCACGTCGTGCCCTCTCGTTTATATTTATGCAAGCAATAATTAAAATACGTAAAAGCCTTAACATTATTTAAAACCAAGTATATAGCGATGGACTGCATGTTTGACGTAATTTGATAATCAATTAGTGTGTATGTATCTGAGTATAACGAGACTTTATAGTAGCAACTGAAATGTGATATCGCCACGTGCCACGAAAACAGTATGGCGGTCAGCGGCCATCATCGTATCGTACAGGCTAAACACTTTAAAGAGCAGAGTTAAATTGAAGTTCAAGTTCAAGAAACCAAAGTTTGGCGAAACAATGATTGTCAAATGAAATTTACAATTATGATTAGTTTATGTTTATTTCCCTGTTGTGCCACCTCATCACCAGCCGCCACTGCCTGTCTAAAGTTAGAGGAGAGTATAAAATAAGTAGTTGCCGAAAAAGGAAAAGTGTACTTAAAAGTGATAGGTAACGCAAAAATTGTACGGTTCACTGAATGATAATAAGTAGAACGGATAAATCAATTAGTCACAGCCGTAAGGTTAGTTGTAACAAAAATTATTATCAGTATCAGTAAACGTGGAACCTGCGCCAGCGCCAGCACCAGCGTCTAGTCTAGTCTTATCATCGTCAACATGGTTGTTTTTAATGTTATTAACAATTAACGAAATTTCTCGTTGCTTTATTAGTCTTGTGACAGCGAGCTCGAAGTAACGTTATTTGTTTTCTTTTTTATAGCTTTGTGTTTTAATAACTTTCATGTGCAATTTACGAACAAACTTGCGTTAATATCATACTTACTTCACGTTTGAAAGTGACGGTGATTTTGTTTAAATTCTACACTGGATAGTACAAAATGGTATGCCTCTTGTTTTTTATTTTTTTTCCTTCATAATTATCGAACAACGTTTCCCTAATTGTTTGTTCTTCGTCCTTATCTTTTATCATGATAAACTTCATACATTCACCATTTATACCATTGAACAATAGGTGCTTTAAATGTTATAACTTGTAGGTACGCGCCAAAACGCAATTTTATAATTTGTACGAAATGTAAAATCGTAAATCTCATATTTAATCAAGAAATATTGTACTTCCACAAGAATGAGTAGCTTCATGATCTGGGAAGCCAAATAAGTTGAAATCAACTTATTTTATGGTTTCCCCTGTTGTTTCTAATACATTTTTTTCCAAAAATGATTTAATTTATCTTCATTAAAGTAAGTAAAGGGTTAAATTCAAAAGGTAACGTATAAAAAAATCGATTTTTAAATTTATAGGGGTAAATCTGTGATTTAAAGTCTTGCGTAAAGTTGATTTTCCACTGTTTAGGATAATAATCTCATTAATATCTTTTAAACAAAACCGACTTTCTAGTTTCATAATATAATATTTCAAACTTTTAAAAACATTTCTAAGTAATAGTACATTATCCTCAATTTGCATAATAAATTATTATTGAAAAGTACGTTAAACAATTTAATTAAGTAACTCGAATAAATATTTCTCTTGCCAGAGAAAGTAGGTATTTCCTAGTACACAATGCAACTATCAAAACAAAGTCACTCGTGACAATAATATTTGCTATTTTGTTTATTGCTTGCTTCCAATCAATCAACGGCTTATATTGCTTGTAAAAATTTGTTTTTTATTTAATTGACCTACTGGAATTGAACTTTTCATCGGTAGGGATGATGCTATAGGTGAACAAATTTTAAATTTTATTTTGAATTTTTATTTCTACTTATTACTATCAAAGTCATACATTATTCAAATAGCAACAAGTAATACATATCGGACTTAGTAATAAATTATTAAAGACCCAAGTCTCGCTCCTAATTTTTTATGACCACATGCAAAATGTATTTGCAATGTACTTCCAATATGGTTCGATTAGTTTGTTAATTTCCGGAGTTGTGAATTTGTACGCGTAGTGACTCTTGTTTCATTCTGGTATTAAGTGATTGCGAATACTCCCACCCTATTGGAATCTTACACCTTGAGAACTTTATCTTTTGCATCAGTCTTACCTTAATGACCCTAGCGAAAGAATCGTGACAACAGTTAAAAGTTTCTTTAACAATTATCAAATACGTATAATGAACCAATCGGACGCAAAAGGCGACGACGGCAAACTTGGCGAAAAACAGGGACGAAAGAAATCCGATAAGAAAAAGAAAAGTAACTTTTTAATAAACAAATTTAAACTTGTCAAAAGATCGTCAATATCGAGTATTCATTCGATTGAAAGTCGTCAAGAATACGATTCTGGTAAAGACGGTCAATCGTGTTCAGTCACCGATTCAACAGCTGAAAGGTGGACGCCAGAAGGTGACGATTTAATAGAGAACAAAACGTCCGATGCAAATTTGCCCGAAACGTCGTGGAAGAGTATCGAAAATATAGCTGACGACTCGCGATCAGTGACAAGTGAACTTAAAATCGATGATACTCATCATTTGCATAATGTCCCTTCTACTTCCGAATCCATTTCTGAGATAAAAACAAGGGCCCAATCTGTCGAAGCATTCAAAGAAATGCCTGCATACGGAGACCTGATTATTGATACGTTAATGGCAAGTTACCAATCATCATATTTATGTGTAGATTCTTAAATTTTTAGCACATTATTATCAATCCTATTTAACACATAATAGTGCACATTCATTTAATTTTACTTTAATTTTAAGGCATTAACAAAATACTTGAGAAAAAAAGTCGCAATAAAGAAGGGAAACAAAATAGCAAACTGAAAAACGATATCTTTGACAAGGTTTCTTTTGCGGCTGTAACAAATACTTTTGAATGTTATCACATTACATATAACTTCAGAGAGTATTAATGATTTTAAAATGGCAGAAATTGAATTACTTTGAACTTTCGTTACGTATAATTGCTTATACCCCGATACCCACTTGATGCAGACTTGCGCCTTACATATATCAAATAAAACCTTAGGGCCTTCGGATTTAAAAAAATGTTTCTCGATCATAAAAAACATTTCCAGTACTAATAAAAAATGCGAAAATTAATAAATTCTTATCATCACTGCATCATCATCATTATAAGGTCGTTAGTCCTAAGACTGGTTAGACACGTACCTCCACTTTTTCCTATCCTGAGCTAATCTTCGCATTTCCCTAAAACTAGAACAACCCAAATCCTTAACTATTTGCGAACAGTAATCTAATCTAGCTCTACCTCTACCCCTCTTAACTCCTGTTTCTGCCTCTAATATGGCTCTGACTAGACCTTCATGCCTGAGAAGGTGTACTACCAACCTATCTCGCCTATTTTTTATTGACTTCCATAGAGTCCTCTGTTCTATTCTTTCCAATACCTCATCACTGCATACTTAAAGGTATTTTTTCCAGATAAGTCAAGATCGTATTAAACCAAGAGATCACTTATACAAGATATTAGTAATTGGCGATTTAGGAACTGGGAAAACTTCTATAATTAAACGATACGTCCACGAATTCTTTTCACAACATTACAGAGCCACTATTGGAGTAGATTTTGCACTGAAGGTGCTTAATTGGGATGAAAATACTAGGATAAGACTTCAGTTATGGGATATAGCAGGTAAATCGACAACCAATTTCATCCAGTTTAGTACCAAATAAAATTTACTAATATAGAGTAAATAAATAGTAGTAAAAATATACCACTACAACTACACTTTATAATAAGAATGTATGGCACATGTTACCTAATCTTTTTTTATCCAACAATAAGACTTTCATTCAGTAATTGCGGAAGACTTTTTAACATGATATTTTTAACCAAGTCAAAGTTTATCAAGAATATAAAACAGTATTATTTTTTTACTGATTGTAAGTTACACAACCTCTCCAACACTCACACAATTATAACTGTAAAACGATCGTTTAAGAAATATTTGGTTGTTTAATAATACTTTTGAATAGGCACTTAAATAAAATAAATACGAAAACCGTATACCTAATTGGCATAGTGAAGCAGATCATTAGGGAGGAAGCTATACATAATTTCGAACCTAACTCATTTATTTAGTACATAATACACATTGCAGTTGATCGTACATTGTTTTTAAAAATTCAATGTTTTTTTCAAGGACAAGAAAGATACGGTAACATGACAAGGGTGTATTACAAAGAAGCAGTCGGAGCATTTATTGTTTTTGACGTAACAAGGGTTAATACTTTCGAATCTGTAGTTAATTGGAAAACAGACTTGGACTCTAAAGTTCAATTATCAGACGGCTCATCTATTCCTTGCGTTCTTTTGGCAAATAAGGTAGGTGTGAAATTTGACTGTAGACTGAAGATGGCACCTTGGGTGTGAAAATTTTGGGTTTTATTTATAAAATTTCATGCCCAATATCATGTTCAGTAAATATGGCCTACTTTATAATTTTATTGAGAAATATCATTTATAATAATATTTTTAGTGCGATCAGCCTAAAGAAGGCCTAGTAAATAACCCAGCAAAAATGGAAGAGTATTGTAAAGAAAAAGGCTTTTCAGCTTGGTTTGAAACTTCAGCGAAAGAAAATATTAATATCGATGAAGCTGCTAGAGCTTTAGTTAGTCAGGTATTTTACATTAAACAATTATAATTTATGGTTGGTTATCCTGTTATTTTCAGATCCTTCTAAATGACAAAATTATAAATAATATTACATATAAAGACAGCGATCAATTTTCGTTAAATGAACAAAAGAGAACATCTGGAAAAGTCTGTGCCTGTTGATTTAGATTAATTAATCCGTTTTTTACTCACTAGTGTTAGGAACAAGAAGAAACATATTTTACTTTTAAACACTCGACTGTACAAAAATAATTTTAATATATAATAAACACGTACTGTTTTCAATTTTAACACGTCTATTTACCTTTAGTTGTTGTTTCATATAAATAATAGAGTAATTACAATTACGCTTTATTCGGTTAGTTTAGGACTGTTTTCAGAGGACTTACATTACTTTATTATTTATAGAAAGGCATTTGTACGAATTTCGCTGCACCACGTAGTACTTTTTAAAGGACAATACCGCCCTATATCCATCTCAATGCGTCTGTACTGTATATTGCTACCCTCAGCCCCTAAACTA
The DNA here is from genome assembly GCF_000699045.2 of Agrilus planipennis. Classification (NCBI taxonomy): domain Eukaryota; kingdom Metazoa; phylum Arthropoda; class Insecta; order Coleoptera; family Buprestidae; genus Agrilus; species Agrilus planipennis. The sequence continues at coordinate 186,084 of NW_020438872.1, read as the reverse complement.
TTGAACGGTAAATGGTAGGTGGCGCAGGCGTGTACGACTCATTTTTTACATACATTTAAAACGATAATATAATCAGTAGTGTCGAAGATCGCACGAAATTTCCTATGTCGCGCTCGTACACATATCAAAAATTTCTTTTATTTTACAATCATTATGCCTAAACTACCTCGGTTTCTCGAGGACTCGCATCAACCGCTAGTGCCCTTTTTTCATCATCAAACATTTCATCGTTTCGAACATTGGCATCGTCATCAAAGAGTGTGGAAAGTCCGCAATCGCCAAAAAATAGGGCGAGTAATTTCGGCAGTGAAAACTGCCACCGCCACCCGGGCTTCGCCGATAAACCACCGGCGGGGTTAATACAAAAAGATTGCAAAAAACAGTTGTGGAAAAAACAGTACAACTGCCGTAATGACGACCATAATTTGCTTTCAAAAAGTTACGATTCCTGTATCAGAATTTATAAAGAGTGTACGCCTAGATCTGAGAATAACAAAGAATTTCTTACAAATAAAATAGATTCGGTCATTTTTAATCACATGTCATTATCTGCCTCCCCGCCCTCACGCATTCAACAATTTATCCCTACCAAGGAGTCTCTCATGTAAGTATTACAATTATTTTATTTTTAATATTTTACTGTTATGCGGTGCTGTCTTGAAGATGGTGGGACTTGGGGGACTCTAAGACTATAACTTTATATATTTATGATTATATGGCCACAAAATGCTCTTATCAGTGCTTACTTCAAAAAGAAAAGGATATCAAAATCTTGGAATGCACGCCATATAAACGGATTTAGATTAATACCTATTGTTTTAACAAAGATAAATTTTTCTTACGTCCAAATACATGTTAAATGAAGATTATAGCAAAGGACTTAAAGTATAAGTGTATATCTGAGGATGAAGCAAAAAAATACTATTTTTAATTTTAATAGGTATCTTTGAATTAATTGCAGAGGTGAATTTTGGTTCATCCTAAATTAATTTTTCTATTTTACTATTAGATATTTACGCCAAAAATTACGTAACTTCCGAAAAATTCAATTTATGATGCACTATAACGTTGGTAGAATGAACGAAAACACTCGAAAATAAATTGGCATCGAATTCTAAACTGATCTATAACTGGAGTTGTGTTATTGTAATGTAATTACGCACCGTGGCGATGTGCTGTGTGTATGTGATTTTTTCAAATTTTCCTATTGTTACCGATCACACTTGGTACAACGATTCTTTTTGTCCACGAAATTTCACAACCGATATCAATATAAGTGATTTTGAAAGTTTAGACGCCGAAAATATTCTCATCAAAGTTATTTTAAGTCAAATTATTATTTTTATTGTCTATTTACTAATTCAACTAGCGTCGAAATACAAATACTTTCACGTAATAGGACAAGAGCAACAGATCTGTGCGGAAAATAAAGCGTCCGAAAACTTATCACGTGAACCGATAATTTTAAAATTAATTTCTATTTCTGTTGGACCAATAATATGCCGGTAAGTAATGTAACAAGAAAAATGGATTGTTGTTTGTTATTATTTTTAGTAATCGTAAATCCAGCGCAATAATTGAGCGAACATTCTTTCCAGGGACATAGTTAAAAATTCTAGCGAATATTCGAAAATAGTTGGAGACCATGACGACCACGAAAGCATTGACGACTATGGAATTGGAGGATATATGCCCGTTCAACCTCAACAAATCCTTCACCGAAAGTACAAGGTCCTTAGAAAACTAGGCTTTGGTCATTTCTCTACAGTATGGTTGTGTGAAAATATACAGTACGTTCCTTGTTAAACAACATCCTCACACAATTAATCTCAAAAAGAAACAATATTTATAGTGACAAATCCTATTTAGCAGTTAAAATAGTGAAGGCAGCTTCGGCGTTTTGCGAAGTAGCAACAGACGAAATCAAAATACTCGGATTTGCAATGGGCAACGACAGAAATCACATTGGTAGAAAACATATCGTCGAATTCTTTTGCAATTTTACTGAAACTAGCGTTAATGGACCTCACGTTTGTATGGGGTTCGAGCTAATGGGACCATCTTTATATCGACTCATCGTTCAAAGCGATTTTCAAGGAATCCAATTATCTGGAGTTCGATCAATAATGAAGCAGGTGAAATTTGTAATAGTTGCATTACTTTAGGACAAATAAAATTCGAATTAGAATCTTAAATTTTGAAACGAATGTAAATTCTCTTCTTTGACTTGGAAAAACTGAAAATTTTGTACATTTCTTGGTAAATTATTTCTCACTAGAAACGAAGCGAGTCTTTCCCTAACGTTTAAAATTTTGATTCGCGCTTGCACCTTTAATGTAATTCATGTAATACAACATTGTAGTTAACAACGATTTGTTTAAGGTTCTTAGAGGACTGGTGTATTTACACAATTCCTGTCGAATTATTCACACCGATCTTAAACCAGAAAACATTTTAATTACAGTAAATGAGTGTTACATTCGAAAACTCGTTGATGCGGCTTACAGGTGTAACAGAGAAAAAGTACCGAACGAGTGCGGTAAAGAAAGACTTAATAATTCGAAATGTAATTGTACCAAAACATTTTCTATTCGTTACAGAAAACGAAGACTACGATGATTTCGAGGAGTTGAATTTTAGACGCAACAAATCGTATCCAGAAGATGATTTTATGAGTGCCCTTGAGGGACACGCGAGTCGGCATACTCGAGAAGTCGGACTTTATTCCCCAATGTGGGTTGATCCAAATATACAAGTAAAAATAGCCGACTTAGGGAACGCATGTTGGGCGGTTGGTACTTTACCATGGTTTTAATCGTTGTTAACATCGAATACACAAAGAAACTTTTCAGGACAAACACTATTCCCACGAAATTCAAACTATGCAATATCGCGCTCTTGAGGTCATTTTAGGGGCAAATTATAGTTTTGCTGCTGATATGTGGTCTGTAGGTTGTATAGCTTTCGAATTAGCAACTGGTGAATATCTTTTTTGTCCAAAAACTAAAGCAAATTATTCTTCAAACGATGACCACATAGCATTAATATGGGAACTGCTTGATGGCATTCCGAAATATATTACAAAGAGGGGAATAAATTCTCATTTGTACTTTACCTCGGAAGGTAGGTATCTATTGTAATTGTGTTATTATACAACAAATAGAGGTGAAATGATATTGTTATTTACTTATAATAAATAACAGTATAATAAACATAATTATTGTAACGTTTCCTTCAGGGAAACTGAGAAATATTCCTGAATCGCAAATGAGAATTTGGAAGTTAGAAAACGTTTTAATAGAGAAATATAAATGGAGAAAATTGGATGCAATTTGGTTTTCTGGTTTTATTCTCAGTTTAATAGAACCTGATCCGGACCTTCGTTCTAAAGCATCGACTGCCCTAACTAATGAATGGCTTCAAACTGATGATTCCTCGTAATACCAACGGCCTTGTTTAATACAAATAAAAAAAGACTGATTCGTTTCCTTCTACCATGTAAAAATTTCGTTTTTGTTTTTCTTTTATAATAAAGTTGAATAACGAAAACGTTGGCCCACTTTAATTTTGAAATTCGATAGATAACCAGAGTAGCTTGGACGTAGAATAGGTTGCATAAGTGCACGCTGGTAAGGGGGTGATTATGAATTAATGTTAATTCCACTATAAAAACAGACCATCTAGCTTACATTTTGGTCAAGTTGATACATGAATTAATGGCAAATTGGTTTTTATTAATAAAAAAACTAAACGTCCGAAAATGAGAGCAGAGAGGACCATTTTTCAAAGATTTTCAATATGGCGACAAAAGTATAGCTGAACGGGGTATAATATCAACTTGGTGAAAGAGAGTTCCCATAACAATCACTTTTCATTAGATTAGGGCATTATTCTAATACATAAACATCTAAATATATTGTTGGGTGCAGGCTTTCACATAGTTGTTTATCCTAGAAACTTCTTCCGGGTTCCGCCATAGACGGTTAATTTAAGTAAAATCAACCACCACGCCAATATAATTAAATAAAATTTGATAAAGTTACAACGTAAACGAAAACAATAAAATGCAGTAAAGTTACTTACATAGCTAGAGAAACTAATTTTCACTGCCACTCTTTGCTAGTTCTTTATAATACGCGTACCGTTTTGAAATGTTTTTAAGTACTCAAAAAAAGTAAGTGATGTTACCAACATAACAAAACCATTTTTCTGTTACCTATATGAATATTTTTGTAACATTCATTAGAGGATGTTTTAATTAGAGATTTATTAGAGCATTTATAGTCAATATGATCATAGTGCAACGAAACTAGCACCTAAAGAAAAATAAATAATAGATTGAAGAACAAAGTGATGTGATGCGATCTTCTGAGTTCTGATATTAGATATTTGTATAGTTGATAGTTGTATGAGTGATGTGACACCGTTGTAGCAGGTGTAAAAGGTCATGAACCTCAATTAATTTTATTCCCTTAAAAACTTATCGAATTGCTAATACACAATATAATGTGAGTGGTCTTGTAAGTTTCTGTGTTGATTAATAAATCAAACGATGCGATTTATTATCAAAACTAAAGCAAAAAATAATTTAGTTTGGTTAAGTAAAATATAAACAACTATGGATGTAGAACAGGGTATAAAATTAGAAATGTTCGGAGATAGCAAACAGAGAAATAATAGTAATATGTGCCTCACTATTGAATTATGTGTCGTTTGTGGAGACCGTGCTTCTGGAAGGCATTATGGAGCTATTTCTTGTGAAGGTTGCAAAGGATTTTTTAAAAGATCGATCAGGAAGCAGTTAGGGTACCAATGTAGGGGCTCCAAAAATTGTGAAGTAACAAAACATCATAGAAACAGATGCCAGTATTGTCGTCTACAAAAATGCCTTGCATGTGGAATGCGTAGTGATTGTAAGTATTCTATATAACTACATCATCTTTTATTGTCTTGGATGAAAGTTACTATGTGCTCCTTTTTACAACATAAGTAGAGAAAAATTACTAAAATTATTCACAACATATCTAGGTACTATAAAATACAGAAATTATATATTAACTAGAAAGGTATTTGTAGCAGTACAACATGAACGTAAACCAATAGTTGACAAAAAGGAATATATGAATAACTCTAATTCAAATACAAACAATGTAAACAAAATATTTATTCGCAAAGATTTGGCTACTGAGTCTCAAACTCTTCTTCCACCAGCCTTCAACCCATGTGACTTAGGCTTATCATTTTTTAACAAAAGATTGGGTATGTTATTCAATATTAATTTTCTTACATAAGAATTAGTTAATTTTTCATTAATTACAGGTAATAGCAGTTCCTCAGAAATTCCCTATCGTATGTCACCAAGCCAAACTAGTTTAGAAGATGAAGTTTCTATGGATAGTACAAACACAGGAATAGGTGAACTGAGTGATGCATTGTGTATGGCTCGTGATAAACAAATAATTTCAAAAGCCCTAGACACTATTGCAAGGGTTCAGTGTTTAAATGGAAATGATTATTTATCTCTTACAGCTGAAGAGAATCCCTTTGAAATAGATGAACCTGTAATTCAGGAGCAGCATGTGATTTTTAATTTGCAGATACCTGGTCCTGTTCCCCCTTACTTAAATGTACATTATATTTGCGAAAGTGGCTCAAGATTACTCTTTTTAAGTATTCACTGGGCAAGAAGTGTTCCTGCTTTTCAGTTGTTGAGGTAATTGTAGTTTAAATTTCGGAATTAATATTAAAACAATCTTTTGCAGCTATGACAACCAAATAACTCTTTTAAAGGGTAGTTGGGCAGAATTGTTTACATTGGGTTTAGCACAATGTTCACAAACATTGTCCTTATCTACTATACTCTCATCACTAATAAGTCATCTACACACCTCCATCGCTCAAGACAAAATACCTGCTGTTAAGGTGAAACAAGTAACAGACCATATAGTAAAATTACAAGAATTTGTCACATCTATGAACCGCATGAATGTTGATGACCATGAATATGCTTATCTAAAAGCAATATCTTTATTTTCTCCAGACCAGTCTGGACTTTTAATGAAAAAACAAGTAGAGAAGATCCAAGAAAAAACCTTCCAAGCTCTTAGGCACTATGTCAGTAATAATTTCCCAAATGATGATGATAGGTTTCCAAGGTTAATATTGTTAATTATTCTATTATAATATTAAAACTAACTATGTATAAAAGTGAAGAATGAAACAGTAGATTGTTTCAATAAATTGTACAGTATTGACGTTTTAGTCAAAACAATTGTCTGTCAATCTACCGTTTTTTCATTTACGTTTAGTTTATTTGTTACCAAGGAAAAAGCATATTTGTCTTACTCTATTGCAGATTACTGCTACGTCTTCCATCATTGCGTGCCTTGGATCCACAAATATTAGAGGAGTTGTTTTTTTCCAGCTTAATTGGTCAAGTGCAAATTGATAGCGTAATTCCGTACATTCTGCGAATGGGAAACGGAGCAGTTAGTATGTTTTTATAATTAAATGACAATCGTAGTTTTAATAAAAAACTTTTTTCTTTTATTCGTAGGTGTGTGCACCAGACAAGTAAAATTGGAACAACCAGAGGAATATTTGTGCAAATAATGTTTTATATTAAATTTATACTAAAACCGAATGTTTGAATAATGAGTATTCGTGATAATAACTTTATTGTTTTTATTTCTTTTAATGATTATTTGTATAGGAACTGTTGTATGTGGGGTTGCAATTTGAGATAATATTACGAATTTATTTTTATAAAGAAACGTTGATTAGTTTTTTGACAAATGCAACGTACGTTTACTGTAAATAAATTTTAGGTAGACATATAACTGTAAAAACTATAATAATTTGTGCTAAAGACTACAATAGTCCATAACGTAGATTTTTTTATTTTAATTATTAACCGATCAGCTTTGTACTTTTCTACAGTAATCGGAAAAAATGTTCAAGTATTTAGTGCAATGAGCACATTTGTGATAAAATAGGTCTGTGCCTTCGAAAATTTCAATTTCTTCATGTCTATTGGTTTAGTTAATTAGCACAGGAAATATTTATATTTCTAAAAATTGCCAGAGACATG
>NW_020438872.1:173562-178862 GCF_000699045.2 Agrilus planipennis | reverse complement strand
GTGCAACGGTGATGTAAAATTTTCAATTTTACCTTGTGTAGGAGCTAGCTTGTTATTTACTTATTTTTTTTTTAATAATTCACAATGCGAGGATTATTGTTAAAAACATTTATCGTTTTCACAACAATTTCACTAACAGTATTCGGTAAGTTTTACAGAATTATCTTATTAAATTTTAAATAAGGTGTGCTTGACAAAGCATGTGACTTAAGTTTATTAAAATTAAAAAGATACGTTATACTTATTCTTGAAATATTTTTAGCTCTTTATTATGTACTCACTGGTAAAGGAGAACAAATTAGTTTAGCATGGTAAGTACTAAAATTATCTTTAAGTAAAAAACAAATACGTTTGTTCCAAAATATTAGTAATATTTTAATAATACAGGTTCTTAGAGAATAGCTCCCCATATATGTGGGGTTTAACGGGAGTAGGTCTCGCTGTATCACTTTCTGTAGTAGGTGCAGCTTTGTAAGTTAATGTATATTTAAAAATAGATGAGAATAACTCAATAATTTTTTAATGGTTTCAGAGGTATTCATACTACAGGTGCCAGTATTATAGGGGCTGGTGTAAAAGCGCCGAGAATTAAGACAAAAAATTTAATTTCTATAATTTTTTGCGAGGCAGTAGCCATTTACGGTTTAATTACGGCTATAGTTTTCTCCAATTCCCTGTCTGTAAGGCTCACAATTAAGCTGCATGTTCAAATAAAATATTAAATACAAATTTATTACCTTTTGTAGGAATTTAATGTAGACCTAGTCAATTCAAATGAAGAACTTATGGCAAAAAATATTATGGGAGGTCATGTAATATTTGGGGCAGGAACAACTGTAGGCTTTGTAAATTTAGTATGTGGATTAGCAGTTGGTGTTGTGGGATCTGGAGCAGCTATAGCAGATGCTGCAAATTCCTCCTTATTTGTAAAAATCCTTATTGTGGAGATATTTGGAAGTGCCATAGGATTATTCGGACTTATCGTTGGTATTTATATGGTAAGTCTTTTTAAATGTTTTTATCTTAATTTAAAAGACTTTATCTGCAAATACAACAAGTGTTATTATAGTTTAGTTCAATTATAAAACGTTAGGTTTATTTATAAGTAATTCACGACCATATTGGGAAAAATGGACCCAGTACCCAGTTGTACTGTTAATAAAACGATGATAAATACACATTCAAATTTTGAAACATTTAAATGTGTTTTTAAAATAACAGCATAAGATACACAGAGAAATTAAATGAACTAGAGTATATCACCAAAAATAATTACAATTTACCTTAATTAATATGAGTAATTATTTCTTTCAGACATCTAAAGGATCTATGGGTAACACAGTGTAAATTATTTTCAAAAACTATCAGTTTAATATCTGCGTTATTAATGTAGTTATTACATTCTGAGTATCGAGTAAGATTGTATAGTCTATTAAAATAAATTATAATAAATTAAACTGAAAATTTATTCTCCTGCAGTTATAAATTCTGAGAATTATATCCAAGAGTGTTTAGGTCTAATAAAGTTAATCGGTTATACTTTGACAGATCTTCCGAATATATTGAAAGAAGGGGAGGGTATTTAATGATTGGTTTCTTTTGCGAATAAAGTGAAATAAAGCAAGTAAATACCACTCCTAATTTCACGTGACGACTTTTGAAGTTGTTCATTATATTGGTTTATGTTTGTAATCGAAAATTATAAAAATGAGGATGTTACTAGGTAAAGTTTTTGCTACAGTGGGTTTATCAACAATAACGATTCTGAGTAAGTAACTTCAACATTTCTTTAATATTTACTAATGATCTATCTGTATCACTTAGCACTTTATCATGTGCTCACTGGAAAGGGCGAAAGAATAAGTGTTGGCTGGTATGTATTAATTAATATTATTAGACAGTCATAATCAATGAATGACTTGTTTTTATAGGTTTCTTGAAGAAACAACCCCTCATATGTGGGCCACTATTGGTATTGGACTCTCAGTAGCATTATCAGTAGTAGGGGCTGCTTTGTAAGTAATATTCCCTTGTGTTTCATAGCAATGTACACAGGTAATTAAGCTAATTTTTTAGAGGAATTCATACAACAGGTGTTAGTATTATTGGAGGAGGTGTAAAGGCTCCCAGAATAAAAACAAAAAATTTAATTTCTGTAATTTTTTGTGAAGCAGTAGCTATATATGGTTTAATAACAGCAATAGTGTTGTCTGGAAATTTAGAGGTAAAAATTTGTGAAACGTGCCATTAATTTAATATTGAATTTTTGATTATCAGGATTTCTCTTGGAAAGTAATTAGAGAGCATGAAGACATTCGAGAAAAGAATTGGATGGCAGGCTATCTTATGTTTGGAGCTGGCATTGCAGTCGGTTTTGTGAATTTATTTTGTGGCGTTTGTGTAGGAATTGTGGGCTCTGGAGCTGCTTTAGCTGATGCTGCAAATTCAGCACTATTTGTTAAAATTTTGATTGTAGAAATTTTTGGAAGTGCTATAGGACTTTTTGGATTAATTGTGGGAATTTATATGGTAAGTCTAACTATACTTCATGAACAACTAAAGAGATTTATTTCCATTTCAGGTTTCTAAGGTATCAATGGGCGATAGTACACATTAAAGATAACTTTTTTGTTATTGTTCTCATCAACAGTTATACATACATATATATTATAGCCAAATAGTTCAGAAATTAGCTGTATCAAATTGTTAATGTGAGAAATATTACTGCACGTTGTATTTATAATTTTTCATAAGTAACTTGTATATAATTACACTTATTAGTTGTATCATTGTTTTCAGTAAAATAGTTGATGTGTACAAAATTATTTCAGACGTCAGTATTATTTTTTTCCTTGCTTCGAAAAATTTTTATTTGATTAAAATTGTTTTACTTCAACCTTATGCTATTTTATTAAATAATAATTATTACCTATAGGTTCATAATTTTTGAAAAGAGGCGTTTATGCTATTATAAGATGATATTTAAACTTAATATTAAGTCATTTATTCCTTCAAAAATAAACATGTAAAATGTAGATAAAAAAAATGGAAAACTATTTAAGGCACTTTCCTCAGTTAGGCTTTCAGTTTATGCAGAAGTATATTTCGTAGATCTTTGAAAGATTTTTCAAGACAGTAAATGTAATCTTTTCCAATTACATTTTTACCGTTATTCGTTACAAGCATTCCTACGGAATCGTCTCTTATGGAATATCTGAAAAATGATCATGATAATACTAGATGAAAGATAACTTGAGAATAATAACTAACGCAATGCCAAATCCATTATAAACTGTTGGTCCAAAACCCCCTGCTAAGACTCTGGGGGAAGTTAATGTACTGGTAGAAATAATATTCTGATTAATAGCCGAATAAGCATTATCTTTAAAAATATCACTTTCAATATTATCTTGTTCTCCAAGAAGTTTTAAGGCAAATAAGTGTCTATCAAAACCTTGGCCCATAGCAGCTTCTCTCGTTAATTTTGCATGATATTTTGAACATTCATCAATCAGATGAAATGCTTCCAATTTTGAAAAATGTTCTGAATTAATTGTTTCACTATATTCCTAAAACAATAAATATTGACTATGAACATATATTTGTTTATAATAACCTTTGTCTTAATAGTACAAGGTCGAATCGTTTCTGTTCTTCCATGTTTGAATGCAGCAGTGCTACAGGATTCATATGAAGGAACACACTCTGCTTTTAATTTGAAATAAGCATCCTGAAAGCTAAATATTTTAAGTATATGTAGAAAAATATAGAAAACCCTTACCTGAAAACCAAGCTGCATTATGGAATCAGGACTTATTTTAAGCTTCTTACATTCATTTTTCCCAATACCAAACATTTGAAAAACATTAACTTCTAAACTATTACAAATATCTGCATAGTTTTCTATTGCATCTTTTATTTCTTTCTTCATTTTATCATCCAGGTTAAACACTTTAAAAATGGAACAACTTTCAAATATCATAAAAAAATGAAAAAAATTGTATGTTACCTAACTTTTGGGGTTTATATGACAATTCAGTAGATGATTGAGTAGCTGAGGTAACCTGAGGATTTTCAATTGAATCTTGATGAATGTCTTGAAAATAGCGCAGAACAGCTACACCATCTCCCCAAGAATGTTCGAAATTTAGGCCTGCTACACCATCTTTAGAAATAATAAGCGAAAATGATTTGTCAAACCACCTAAACAGTAATACAATTAACATACTAGTACTTTTTAAATTTAGAATTTTATATACCTATTTTTTCCATCTCCATGAATATAATGTCTTGATAAAGTGGCATAAGCTTCATCTGTTAGAACATCTTGTAAATTAACTTCAGTGTCATCCAAACAGAGATTAAAAAATGCACTATCAATTGCATTTAATTGTTTTTCATTTCCCAAAGACAACAAATGTTGTCTTAAAGATGCCCATTTGTTTCTCTCAAGTGTAGTTAAAATGCCAAGAGGGAACTCTTCAGATGTGACATTACTACTGTTAATTATATATTTCAAATTTGAAAGAATTTCATTAGCAGGCAAAATATCTCCACTTTCATCAAAAACATTAAAAGTAAAGAATTGCCCCTTAAATTGTACCAGAACATGCTTTGCTTTGTAATCTTGCAAAATCTTGTCTTTATTTAATTCAGGGATTCTAGTAGAATAAAAAAGATTGTGATATTGACTCATGTCAAGCGGATATGCATTGTACAAGTATGCAACATACCAAGAGATAAAAGAAGGGACCAACGAACATACTGTTCTAAAAGCTTCAGTATCACTTTTTTTGGGGTTTAAATGATACACTTCTGGTTCCAATAAATTATCATTCAAAGACTTAAAAAAACGAGCACTACTTATTATCATATTTGCTGACTTCAGTAATTGATCATTGAACCCAGCTTTTGGATCATTATGAAAAATTAACGTTGGATTGTAGTTAATAGGCAAAGGTTTTCTATCACTCAAATACATATCAAACCATGGTTTAGAAATATAACTGGTATGTTTATTTTTCTTATCACTTTGTATTAGTTTTTCTTGCAGTTTTTTTCCATTATTATTTTGAAAGGTTGTAACATAGCTGTTGGTTTTTTCAAATGCTTCTTTACTTAGAAGTGGTTTCTGAGCTGCTAAATATCTTTTACATGTATCTTCTAATTTCGGTATTGGTAATCTAGGCAATGAATCTTGAAAATGCATAGTTGGAATCTTACTTCTTTGCCAATACTGATACTCAGCATTTTTCCAGTGTTTTTCTCTTAACTGTATTACTGCAGTTCTGTGTAGTACA
>NW_020438872.1:127212-171918 GCF_000699045.2 Agrilus planipennis | reverse complement strand
TTATATTAATATGATGTATTATTATAATATTACAACGACAGTAAAATACATCGCAGAAAACCAAGTCAACATTTAAATAAACCGACAAAAACGTAAATCTTTTCATTATCATTACTTGACCCAAGCAGAATAAAATTACTTTTATATAAAACAAAGTAATTAAACATGAACGATAATTATTTCTTTTTCTACTTATTTCTTATTATTGAAACATGAAAATCATAGAGAGTATAAAAATTAATTAAAAGTATCTACTTAAATTTTAAGCATTATCGATTTGCTTAGCACATAAAAAATCATTCTATAAAAATTAACAAATCATAACAATAAATTCAATAAAAGTTACCACTTACAATAAAACCGTACAGTGTGTTAAAATTTACCCCACACATGGAACCTATAACACGCTGTCACGCGGCCAAAGTGCAGAATGAAATAATGTAAAAAACAATGCATACTCAACTGTTTGGGAAGACGAGTAAAATATTGCACAATTAACTATTAGACGATACTTTCACTGGTTCAGAAGGGGTCAAAGGGCTACTAATACTGTTTGCACTGAGTGGTGCAGAGTTTTGAGCCATTAATTTTTGTCGCACTTCGCGTATTTTTAATTGCAACGTTGCCTTATTCGGAAAAATATTGCTATGCTGTGACTGAAAGGTGCAAGTAGCTTGAGTACTTGGAAATAACGAATTCTTTTCTTGGAACAACTGCAAAACTAACAGACGCCTTTGTTCTAACAGTTTTCGGTGACCTTTATCTGACGAGTCACGGTTTGGAGTTCTAGGATTAGGAGTATGTGGGGAACTAGATTCCGGAGCGTCAGAAAAATCTAAATAGCATTTTTAAATAAGATTAAAAAAAAAATATTCTATAATACATATTATATCAAAATTTCTCACCTTTAATATTTTCGACATTAAAATCAGGACCAAAAAATGTATTGCCTACAATTCTAGGAGGTTTAGCTAAAGAAGCAGCAGATTGAGGTGCTTCTATTTCAGACTCCTCATCTAATGACAATCTATGACCTGATGTTAGCGGTCTCTTTTTCGTGTTATAATTGGAAAATACCCTTGGGCTTGATGGTACCGAAATTGCACTTGGAGACTGGCACTCTTCAGGTTTGAATTGTGGCAAAGAAGAAAATTTTTCTTCAAAATTAACTTGCTCCAGTACCCTAAAGACATCGACACATTAACAAAGATCACTTTTGCCCCTTATCACAATTTGAAAATGTTAAATACCTATCTGTTCCATCATCTAAACTCTTTTTAATAAAATTCTTCTTAATCGAAGGTGAAATTAAAGAGTCGTTTTGATTATTTTCATCGACACTTTCAATTGAAAGTGTTGTTGTTATAGTTGTTGTCGTCGATGTGACCGCTACAGCAGCTAAACACTTAATAAATTAATAAAAATTTATCTTATAAAATAAACTTACTACAATTACCCATAGACTGACGCCTTTGCAGTGGTGCTTTCCCCAATTGGGCTGGAGTGGGAGCCAATTTAAACTCGGTGTTTTCTTCAGAGACGGGAATTTCAGAATTAACTATCGTTCTTGGCGAGACGGGCATTTCTGAGACAGAAACATTTATTTTTTCTAGAGGTTTTGGAAGTTTATTTTCAACTTTAACTTGAATACCTAAAATTAACATACGCTTTTGCAAAAAATTAGCTCTCCAAAAGTATTTTGAAGTCTATTCTTAAATCATTTTTAAATATTATTTAAAATTAAAACAAGAGAGACAAATACCAAATATTACCTGAATTGTATGGTATGTTGGTGTTTAACATAGGAGCAGATATTGACGATGTTTCTGGAAGATTGCCACAATTTTGAATGATTTGCTTGTTCTGTGACTGATTTACTATTACTGACTGTATTGCTGTTGGTTTCGAAATAATTTGTAACGGTTGAATGGAAACGCTTCTGCCGTTCGCATCAGAAACAGGTATTTGAAAAGACTGTTGTGGCATATAAACGTACTGAACAGGCGGATCTGATGCGGAAGAAGCGACAACGAACACGGGTCTTGATCTAGACGTATGACTAGGCAAACACAAAGCTGTAGATTGCGAATTAAGTACTGTAAGAGTCATAGGTTGGCCCTGGATCGAATTTCTTTGACCACCGCGTTCACAAACCTGAATTATTCCACCAGGTTTTACTTGTTGTTTAAATATCGTTAGAGTTGTTGTAGGTTTAGTAGAGCAATTGCTGGATTCTTCTGGAATCCACTGAGATGTGGCAATGTCCGAACATTTAATGTCTAATGGATCAGTGGTAGGTGACGAATCTGGCCAACAATTCTCTGGTACGTCCACAATTTCATTTTTCAGAACTTTCGGCGATACCGGCATAGTTTTAAATGCACCTCCAGTAGGTTGAAAACCGCTAACTCCTGTGGGATTTACAGGGGAATGATATGGATAACTGAGTACAGTAGATGTCACAGGACTAAACTTGGTGCTAGAATCGGTCGAGGGCAGTCTTGCTTTGATCGGTTTTGGCCGGCATGTTACGTCTGCACTGTTATTACTGTTGTTGTTATTGTTATTATTATTATTGTTTGACATTGGACTAAACCGTTGCTGTGGAAAAACCCTGTTTTCAATGTGGGGTTCTAGATCACTGTGCGACTCCGAATCAGAATCGGTTACTTTCTCTTTACATTTCAAATCAATTTCTGATTGTTGCTCTTGTTCTTCACATATAACCATTTGGTCTTCATCAGATTGATCACCGTTGTCCACTTCTTGTCCGGCAGAGTGTACTGACTCCATCGGCTGAGGAGAATGGGGAGTCCTCGGACTAGCAGATGGATCTCCTGACTCCCCCATATCACCTGTTGAATTAAGTTTGCCACGAGCACAACCAGTTGACGATTTTCTACGATCTTTATTACACCTATACAACATAACCAAGAGTGTATTTTCCTTTGTTATCGTAAAAAATAAATTATTGTTACCATTTCCACTCTGGATAAGTTTTGAAATGAGCATCTTTTACCTCCGATGCCAAGTCCACATATTTCTTTTTTTCTTCGGGACCTAGTTGATACCACCACTCGCCTAAAATTTTCGAAACTGTTCGGTTATCTTGATTTGGGTGTCTTTGGTGAACAAGAGCTCTGTGTCTTTTAGAAAATATCATGAAGGCATTCATTGGTCTTTTAATACGTTCTTTACTCTGCAATTTCACGTAATTAATGATAAACAAATGAGAAATAACAAACGACCTTACTGAACTTTGAAGGGCACTGAGAGACTGGCTTCTCCGTTTATTACTTGCGCAAATCGTATTGTTTACAGTTCCGTTATCAGTGGGTTCCGGCTCAAATACGTCGTCATCGTCTTCAGTTGTTACTGGCATTGGTTCGGGATCCTCGTCATCGTCTCCCATTCCCATATCCGAAATGGGTGCAGGCACTTGAGAGTGGACACTCGTCATTGGTGGTGCAGACAATGGCGGAGAACGTCTTAACGGTGGCGACGAAGAACTAGTTGGTACCGTTAAAATTGGTAGAACCGTGTGCCAAGGTATAACAAAGGCAGATGGAGACTGTGTCACTGGTTGTGGCGTTTGAGATACTATTTGGGAAGTTACATTGCTGTTCAAGTTTATTAAATGGGATTCGGATGTTGATGCTGAAGACACTTCTACCTCTGAATGGGCAGGAATAAAATTCTGAGGTGTTTTTGGGCGTATACTTGTTTCTTTGTGATTTAAATTCATTGCAGTAACTAAAACAAAATATAACACGAACGTACAATAAAACAAATAAGTAGGGGAGAGTTACGTACGTACCCTGTTCCGTTTTAATTATGACAGGGCTAGCAGTTGTTTGTGGCAGAATGTCACTAATTGGAACAGTAGCAGAATTAAGAACCCTTTTAACAACTGATTGGGAGGCAGCAGGCAAAACAGGCACTATTTGGGTGGGATGAACTATTACTGGCGAAACACCAGCTCCACTAGGGGTTATATTGTTTAAACAACTATTAGGAGCAATGTGGATTGTCTGAGTGTGTCTAATGTGATCTTGCTGTATAACCTTCGAATAAATAGTAACAAATGGTAAAATTATATGACAAAATAGCAAATTCCAAAACTCACATGTCTTGGAACACTTGTAGCTTGGTATTGTACACCGACATTTTCGTTGTATTTTTCTACATCTGTTGGACATTCAGTTTTAACGTTGACAAAATTTTTATCTTGGATTTGAGGCACGACGCAATACAAAGTATCAGAAGGAAGTTGTAAGCTTTCAATTTCCGCATTTGTCTGACTAGTAACATTTGTTAAAGCGTGCTGCAAGATGACGCTTTCTTGTTCAGAAACTGAAGGAGAATTCCAATGACGTGGATTAGGCGATATCCTAATTACGCTTGTAGCACCTTGGTTAGGACGAACCAATTCTGGCCTGGAAGCAATAAGTAACTATAACGTAGAAAAATTAATATCGCCAAACAAGACAATACCTGATGACAGGTTGATGATATGGGGCAGGCATATTGTAACCAGAAGGGCCTGGAGAGCCTCTTTTTAATAGTCCATGTGAATGACTACTAATTGGCATAAACATATTCTGCCTAGAACCAACAGTAATAGGGGACTGCATGGTTAATGGAGAAGATCCTTGGCAATTAGGTGAAAATGCTGGTGTAGCTGACCTCGAGCTCCCCAAAGACACTAAAAATTAGTCAAGTTACATGAAAATATATTTATTTTTATTGTAAATAAGAAACTCCCTTCTTACTTAGCATGTTAGCAGCTTCAGTTTCATCTTGATCAAATCTACCAGCAATTCTTCTTTCACCACAATTGGGAGATGTCTCTGAATCTCTTGATGTATCCTCACCTTCCCCTTTACTATTTGATCTCGGAAACGAAGGGCCGCTGCTTCTAAGACATTTGCCATTTAAACTGAGATGCCTCGAGCAATAGCCTCTCCTCTGAGATTCTTTTCCACAACCATCTTTAGCACACAGTCTACGCCACTGTTTTCCATTAAACTTTTTACGAATTCCATTAGGATTTGAAACGACATCGCCTTTCTTATATTTATGAGGAGTTGTAGCCTGACTACGAGGAGTAGTTGGCTGAGATCTGAGAGTTACACTGCTAGATGAACTAGCCCTACTTTGCATACTACTTCTTTTGCTACTGCCTGATAATTTGGCAATATCACCATCACTTGGAAACATAATATCTTCACGTCTTAATTCGTCCTCACTCTCACAGAACTCGTCGTAATGACGACCGTTGGAAAGAGGAGTATTAATGGAAACTGGAGTGCTAAGTTGAGGAGGAGGGGATTTAACAGAAGAACGAAAATAATCATTCTGTTGAATAGTTGGCAGTAATTGTAAAGGATCTCTTATACTTTCTAGATCATCTCTCCATGGAGGCCTTAATAATCTAAGATCAGCTCTTTTAACAGTCACTTCGCGTTGTTGAGGACCTAATAAAGCTACTACAAAACGAGCAGGTTGACCATCTAATATGGTACACACAACACCTTCCACAAACTTTGTTTGTTCATGTCGAACGCAAACTCTTGTCCCTAACGCAAGTAAATTTATGTATGGACATGCATCTTCAATTACATCATAGCAGTCTGGTGCAAGAACATTTGTAAAGTGTACTATTTTGCCCTCATTGTCTAACTGCACTTTTAGCTGCAATAATAAACAACACATCGAATAAAAATTCAAATTAGTATTATTTATAGTGTACAGGTTATTTTAAAAGATCAACAGATCTATTATTTAATCAACAGAGTATTATCAACCAAAATTCAGAAAAATTACTAGTGACAGTAAATAAAGCCTATAGAAGACAATACTTACATCACTTCCTATTGCTTGTTGAATAAAACCAGGATAATACCAGTCCCCTTGTTTGGCTAATACACGATAATTAACCCATTCATTTAGGTCAATAATGGGGGGTTTTATGTTTATTTCTTCCTCAACTGGCCTTCCAGCACATGAATAATCTACAGCTATCACTTGAGGAGGTATTGCAGTACTTATATTTTGTAGAACTGATACGGGAACATAAGAAGCACTTGTATCAAGCTCCTCCAATTTAGATGGGTCATATTTTCTTTTCTTGGGTAATGTTCGTACTTCAGAATTAGAAGACATTGTGTTTTCTACCGAGAAACCTCCTTCACTGATAACAACAAATTCTCTATTACAATCAGGATCAACTATAAACATGCTTGTGAAAGAAGGCCCGACACATTTTTAAAATGCTGCCGGATAATCATTTCACAAGCAGTCTGGTTAAGCACTTGCTGAGTTACACTGTCACAATCACTTGTTGAAACACGTTCGATACATTGGAGTCTGAAAACAAGCACTCGGAAAACATTTACAAAACCGTATCATGGTAACAAATTTGCTATAACCTGTAATTTATAATTATGGTTTTATGCTTCGAAGTCTAAACAGTCTCTCTCGGTCTCACTGCTATTAACCTCAGAAAATTACGTCATTTTACGACAAGCACACAACAAACGCAAGGGTCTATTCTTCAATATCTCTTATTAGTAAATAAACATTCGCCAGTGCAAAAACACAGATATTTTTCAGCTGTCATTTTCAAAAGTACAACTGTTTGGACAAAATTTACCGAAGTTTGTCCTTAATCACTACAACTGAAAATTTATCTTCATTTCTGTTTAATAACAAAACATATTTGTGTTTATAATTATTCTAACATATTCACCCACGACGCAGGACATTAACTAATCCCCCTTTTCGTCTGCGACCCCTTTACATAAAACTTATATATATCTACATAGATATAAATAATATGTAGGTATTTCAGCAACCATCAGCTACTACATAGATGTATGTATAGGTATGTTTCGGATCAACCATTGTACCATTGAATAAATTGTATATAACAGGCCAGATGCAGGCTAGGCACAAAGTTCGTAAGAGACAGATATACGAAATTACGTGGCAATGAGGAGGACAGATTTTCATTCACTTGACGATAATTACGTGTAATAATAATCACAGTGAGTGATTACGGTGGTACGATTACTGTTGGAATTATTATATTATTATCAGTATAAAATAGTAACACCAATAGTAAAAACAAAAAACCGATACGATGTAAACTACTGTGAAAACAGTAATTATTAAGCTGCAAAAAAGTGCAATTGTACCTATTAGGTATAACAGAATAACACATTTCGTTATTTTTGATAAACACAATTTTCTTATTTCATGCCATAATCACATAAAATGAATTAGTTTTTTCCAAAACTGTTTGCGATACCTATTCAATTCAATAACTATTTCACCTGTTCATTGATACAATTAATTCTAAATATTTACAATTGGATTATAATATAAATGAACAAGATATAGTATACCCAGTTATNTTGGCCCATAGCAGCTTCTCTCGTTAATTTTGCATGATATTTTGAACATTCATCAATCAGATGAAATGCTTCCAATTTTGAAAAATGTTCTGAATTAATTGTTTCACTATATTCCTAAAACAATAAATATTGACTATGAACATATATTTGTTTATAATAACCTTTGTCTTAATAGTACAAGGTCGAATCGTTTCTGTTCTTCCATGTTTGAATGCAGCAGTGCTACAGGATTCATATGAAGGAACACACTCTGCTTTTAATTTGAAATAAGCATCCTGAAAGCTAAATATTTTAAGTATATGTAGAAAAATATAGAAAACCCTTACCTGAAAACCAAGCTGCATTATGGAATCAGGACTTATTTTAAGCTTCTTACATTCATTTTTCCCAATACCAAACATTTGAAAAACATTAACTTCTAAACTATTACAAATATCTGCATAGTTTTCTATTGCATCTTTTATTTCTTTCTTCATTTTATCATCCAGGTTAAACACTTTAAAAATGGAACAACTTTCAAATATCATAAAAAAATGAAAAAAATTGTATGTTACCTAACTTTTGGGGTTTATATGACAATTCAGTAGATGATTGAGTAGCTGAGGTAACCTGAGGATTTTCAATTGAATCTTGATGAATGTCTTGAAAATAGCGCAGAACAGCTACACCATCTCCCCAAGAATGTTCGAAATTTAGGCCTGCTACACCATCTTTAGAAATAATAAGCGAAAATGATTTGTCAAACCACCTAAACAGTAATACAATTAACATACTAGTACTTTTTAAATTTAGAATTTTATATACCTATTTTTTCCATCTCCATGAATATAATGTCTTGATAAAGTGGCATAAGCTTCATCTGTTAGAACATCTTGTAAATTAACTTCAGTGTCATCCAAACAGAGATTAAAAAATGCACTATCAATTGCATTTAATTGTTTTTCATTTCCCAAAGACAACAAATGTTGTCTTAAAGATGCCCATTTGTTTCTCTCAAGTGTAGTTAAAATGCCAAGAGGGAACTCTTCAGATGTGACATTACTACTGTTAATTATATATTTCAAATTTGAAAGAATTTCATTAGCAGGCAAAATATCTCCACTTTCATCAAAAACATTAAAAGTAAAGAATTGCCCCTTAAATTGTACCAGAACATGCTTTGCTTTGTAATCTTGCAAAATCTTGTCTTTATTTAATTCAGGGATTCTAGTAGAATAAAAAAGATTGTGATATTGACTCATGTCAAGCGGATATGCATTGTACAAGTATGCAACATACCAAGAGATAAAAGAAGGGACCAACGAACATACTGTTCTAAAAGCTTCAGTATCACTTTTTTTGGGGTTTAAATGATACACTTCTGGTTCCAATAAATTATCATTCAAAGACTTAAAAAAACGAGCACTACTTATTATCATATTTGCTGACTTCAGTAATTGATCATTGAACCCAGCTTTTGGATCATTATGAAAAATTAACGTTGGATTGTAGTTAATAGGCAAAGGTTTTCTATCACTCAAATACATATCAAACCATGGTTTAGAAATATAACTGGTATGTTTATTTTTCTTATCACTTTGTATTAGTTTTTCTTGCAGTTTTTTTCCATTATTATTTTGAAAGGTTGTAACATAGCTGTTGGTTTTTTCAAATGCTTCTTTACTTAGAAGTGGTTTCTGAGCTGCTAAATATCTTTTACATGTATCTTCTAATTTCGGTATTGGTAATCTAGGCAATGAATCTTGAAAATGCATAGTTGGAATCTTACTTCTTTGCCAATACTGATACTCAGCATTTTTCCAGTGTTTTTCTCTTAACTGTATTACTGCAGTTCTGTGTAGTACATTTGAAGTTTTAAATACGACCGATTTACCAAGCATCTTAATAATTAATATAAAATAACTGCTATTCGTAAAATGATAACTTTTGCAAGTGCACTTTGAACCCCTTCTAATTGAACTATCTTAATTATCTACTATTTCCAGCTATTTACAATTTCTCGGCATCTTAATTAAAAACTTCTCCAATTTAAAAATTAACATAAAAGTTTTAATAAAGTACAATATTATCAAAAATAACGTTACTTGACAAATACTACTTAACCTTAAAAATTGACATTTAAAAAGAAACTAGAGTCCTCTATAGTACTATACTATAGAGGACTCTAAAAGAAACGCACCGATGGCGACCTCTAGTTACGCAACTTGTTACTGTATATAAAATTAGCGCCAGATATAAATGATGTGGCTTTTTAAAATATAGTAAATAAACAAATGATTGAATAAAAGAGCAGGTAATGTTACATAGGGCCCTTTAATTACATATCTTGAAGAATACTATCTGCTATAACTATGCCTTAAATTTAGTTTACAAGATATACTGGTTTATTTTCTAATATGTGTGACTATTGTACAAGTTCATTTGCATTACTTTGCTATAAACTATTTGATGACTAACTTTAAAATAGTTGACACTCGAAACAAGCCGATTTTTGTTATTTTTTAATAAAACATTGACTTATTAGCAGATAAGCTTTTCGTCTAGATTTAATTCGTTTCCGTTAAGTTTTAGAGTATTTCAAGTTTAAAATACAATTTATGATAGAATATAGATAAGTAAGAAAATACACATACAAGAAAATTAAGCTATTTGGAAATATTAGAGATCAAGAAACTACAAAATTTTCTTACAGCTTATTTTTAAATTGGTTATTGACCACTATTTTGTAGTTTATCAACTTACTTAAATTATAAATTTATATTTATACCATTCAACATGATATAATACTCAAATGACAAAACGTATGTTAAACAACCTACAGAAACAACTACAGACAACAAGTTGACAAACTCTTTTTCTTTTTACCATGTTTTGTGAAAACAATACACTTCTTTTAATGATAATAATATAATTGATAATTTTCACCGGTTTCTATTTTACTAAAATATACAACACTGGCATAATATTCACTTTAATTCACTATCTTTTTTATAAATTTCTTTCATACAAATACAAATACAGTCCCTAATTCCATCTAATTGTCATTAAAATTATAACAAAAAATAAAATTATAAAATTGACTTATCACGTTTTTATTTTACATTGTTATGATTCACTTTAATTAACGCAAAACTACTGACTACACAGTATAAAAGTTAAAGTATAAACTTTGTTTTAATAAAGACATAAGCAAACATTGAAACATCTACAAGTGCAAAAAAAATATAGTAGTCATTTAGAATACAATGAAATAGTTAATTAACCGATTCTATACTGTGTAGCATTACGTTCCATATTTATACTATCATAATTCACTTACTGTTTGTTCTCTGTAACAATCAAAATATTGCCTACTAGTCTTCATTTTATTTTTAAATGTACGAGGATGGTAAGAAATATCGCCAAAAAAAGGCTAGTTTTATTTGAAGTAACCTTGTATGTTACAGATAAAGTTTAAAAGTGGGTTTTATTTGTTTTTAGATTATACTGATAGTGCTAATCAGTTGAGAGCAGTATCTTAAACATTTTCATGTTTTCAGTGCAACGGTGATGTAAAATTTTCAATTTTACCTTGTGTAGGAGCTAGCTTGTTATTTACTTATTTTTTTTTTAATAATTCACAATGCGAGGATTATTGTTAAAAACATTTATCGTTTTCACAACAATTTCACTAACAGTATTCGGTAAGTTTTACAGAATTATCTTATTAAATTTTAAATAAGGTGTGCTTGACAAAGCATGTGACTTAAGTTTATTAAAATTAAAAAGATACGTTATACTTATTCTTGAAATATTTTTAGCTCTTTATTATGTACTCACTGGTAAAGGAGAACAAATTAGTTTAGCATGGTAAGTACTAAAATTATCTTTAAGTAAAAAACAAATACGTTTGTTCCAAAATATTAGTAATATTTNATTTGGTCTTCATCAGATTGATCACCGTTGTCCACTTCTTGTCCGGCAGAGTGTACTGACTCCATCGGCTGAGGAGAATGGGGAGTCCTCGGACTAGCAGATGGATCTCCTGACTCCCCCATATCACCTGTTGAATTAAGTTTGCCACGAGCACAACCAGTTGACGATTTTCTACGATCTTTATTACACCTATACAACATAACCAAGAGTGTATTTTCCTTTGTTATCGTAAAAAATAAATTATTGTTACCATTTCCACTCTGGATAAGTTTTGAAATGAGCATCTTTTACCTCCGATGCCAAGTCCACATATTTCTTTTTTTCTTCGGGACCTAGTTGATACCACCACTCGCCTAAAATTTTCGAAACTGTTCGGTTATCTTGATTTGGGTGTCTTTGGTGAACAAGAGCTCTGTGTCTTTTAGAAAATATCATGAAGGCATTCATTGGTCTTTTAATACGTTCTTTACTCTGCAATTTCACGTAATTAATGATAAACAAATGAGAAATAACAAACGACCTTACTGAACTTTGAAGGGCACTGAGAGACTGGCTTCTCCGTTTATTACTTGCGCAAATCGTATTGTTTACAGTTCCGTTATCAGTGGGTTCCGGCTCAAATACGTCGTCATCGTCTTCAGTTGTTACTGGCATTGGTTCGGGATCCTCGTCATCGTCTCCCATTCCCATATCCGAAATGGGTGCAGGCACTTGAGAGTGGACACTCGTCATTGGTGGTGCAGACAATGGCGGAGAACGTCTTAACGGTGGCGACGAAGAACTAGTTGGTACCGTTAAAATTGGTAGAACCGTGTGCCAAGGTATAACAAAGGCAGATGGAGACTGTGTCACTGGTTGTGGCGTTTGAGATACTATTTGGGAAGTTACATTGCTGTTCAAGTTTATTAAATGGGATTCGGATGTTGATGCTGAAGACACTTCTACCTCTGAATGGGCAGGAATAAAATTCTGAGGTGTTTTTGGGCGTATACTTGTTTCTTTGTGATTTAAATTCATTGCAGTAACTAAAACAAAATATAACACGAACGTACAATAAAACAAATAAGTAGGGGAGAGTTACGTACGTACCCTGTTCCGTTTTAATTATGACAGGGCTAGCAGTTGTTTGTGGCAGAATGTCACTAATTGGAACAGTAGCAGAATTAAGAACCCTTTTAACAACTGATTGGGAGGCAGCAGGCAAAACAGGCACTATTTGGGTGGGATGAACTATTACTGGCGAAACACCAGCTCCACTAGGGGTTATATTGTTTAAACAACTATTAGGAGCAATGTGGATTGTCTGAGTGTGTCTAATGTGATCTTGCTGTATAACCTTCGAATAAATAGTAACAAATGGTAAAATTATATGACAAAATAGCAAATTCCAAAACTCACATGTCTTGGAACACTTGTAGCTTGGTATTGTACACCGACATTTTCGTTGTATTTTTCTACATCTGTTGGACATTCAGTTTTAACGTTGACAAAATTTTTATCTTGGATTTGAGGCACGACGCAATACAAAGTATCAGAAGGAAGTTGTAAGCTTTCAATTTCCGCATTTGTCTGACTAGTAACATTTGTTAAAGCGTGCTGCAAGATGACGCTTTCTTGTTCAGAAACTGAAGGAGAATTCCAATGACGTGGATTAGGCGATATCCTAATTACGCTTGTAGCACCTTGGTTAGGACGAACCAATTCTGGCCTGGAAGCAATAAGTAACTATAACGTAGAAAAATTAATATCGCCAAACAAGACAATACCTGATGACAGGTTGATGATATGGGGCAGGCATATTGTAACCAGAAGGGCCTGGAGAGCCTCTTTTTAATAGTCCATGTGAATGACTACTAATTGGCATAAACATATTCTGCCTAGAACCAACAGTAATAGGGGACTGCATGGTTAATGGAGAAGATCCTTGGCAATTAGGTGAAAATGCTGGTGTAGCTGACCTCGAGCTCCCCAAAGACACTAAAAATTAGTCAAGTTACATGAAAATATATTTATTTTTATTGTAAATAAGAAACTCCCTTCTTACTTAGCATGTTAGCAGCTTCAGTTTCATCTTGATCAAATCTACCAGCAATTCTTCTTTCACCACAATTGGGAGATGTCTCTGAATCTCTTGATGTATCCTCACCTTCCCCTTTACTATTTGATCTCGGAAACGAAGGGCCGCTGCTTCTAAGACATTTGCCATTTAAACTGAGATGCCTCGAGCAATAGCCTCTCCTCTGAGATTCTTTTCCACAACCATCTTTAGCACACAGTCTACGCCACTGTTTTCCATTAAACTTTTTACGAATTCCATTAGGATTTGAAACGACATCGCCTTTCTTATATTTATGAGGAGTTGTAGCCTGACTACGAGGAGTAGTTGGCTGAGATCTGAGAGTTACACTGCTAGATGAACTAGCCCTACTTTGCATACTACTTCTTTTGCTACTGCCTGATAATTTGGCAATATCACCATCACTTGGAAACATAATATCTTCACGTCTTAATTCGTCCTCACTCTCACAGAACTCGTCGTAATGACGACCGTTGGAAAGAGGAGTATTAATGGAAACTGGAGTGCTAAGTTGAGGAGGAGGGGATTTAACAGAAGAACGAAAATAATCATTCTGTTGAATAGTTGGCAGTAATTGTAAAGGATCTCTTATACTTTCTAGATCATCTCTCCATGGAGGCCTTAATAATCTAAGATCAGCTCTTTTAACAGTCACTTCGCGTTGTTGAGGACCTAATAAAGCTACTACAAAACGAGCAGGTTGACCATCTAATATGGTACACACAACACCTTCCACAAACTTTGTTTGTTCATGTCGAACGCAAACTCTTGTCCCTAACGCAAGTAAATTTATGTATGGACATGCATCTTCAATTACATCATAGCAGTCTGGTGCAAGAACATTTGTAAAGTGTACTATTTTGCCCTCATTGTCTAACTGCACTTTTAGCTGCAATAATAAACAACACATCGAATAAAAATTCAAATTAGTATTATTTATAGTGTACAGGTTATTTTAAAAGATCAACAGATCTATTATTTAATCAACAGAGTATTATCAACCAAAATTCAGAAAAATTACTAGTGACAGTAAATAAAGCCTATAGAAGACAATACTTACATCACTTCCTATTGCTTGTTGAATAAAACCAGGATAATACCAGTCCCCTTGTTTGGCTAATACACGATAATTAACCCATTCATTTAGGTCAATAATGGGGGGTTTTATGTTTATTTCTTCCTCAACTGGCCTTCCAGCACATGAATAATCTACAGCTATCACTTGAGGAGGTATTGCAGTACTTATATTTTGTAGAACTGATACGGGAACATAAGAAGCACTTGTATCAAGCTCCTCCAATTTAGATGGGTCATATTTTCTTTTCTTGGGTAATGTTCGTACTTCAGAATTAGAAGACATTGTGTTTTCTACCGAGAAACCTCCTTCACTGATAACAACAAATTCTCTATTACAATCAGGATCAACTATAAACATGCTTGTGAAAGAAGGCCCGACACATTTTTAAAATGCTGCCGGATAATCATTTCACAAGCAGTCTGGTTAAGCACTTGCTGAGTTACACTGTCACAATCACTTGTTGAAACACGTTCGATACATTGGAGTCTGAAAACAAGCACTCGGAAAACATTTACAAAACCGTATCATGGTAACAAATTTGCTATAACCTGTAATTTATAATTATGGTTTTATGCTTCGAAGTCTAAACAGTCTCTCTCGGTCTCACTGCTATTAACCTCAGAAAATTACGTCATTTTACGACAAGCACACAACAAACGCAAGGGTCTATTCTTCAATATCTCTTATTAGTAAATAAACATTCGCCAGTGCAAAAACACAGATATTTTTCAGCTGTCATTTTCAAAAGTACAACTGTTTGGACAAAATTTACCGAAGTTTGTCCTTAATCACTACAACTGAAAATTTATCTTCATTTCTGTTTAATAACAAAACATATTTGTGTTTATAATTATTCTAACATATTCACCCACGACGCAGGACATTAACTAATCCCCCTTTTCGTCTGCGACCCCTTTACATAAAACTTATATATATCTACATAGATATAAATAATATGTAGGTATTTCAGCAACCATCAGCTACTACATAGATGTATGTATAGGTATGTTTCGGATCAACCATTGTACCATTGAATAAATTGTATATAACAGGCCAGATGCAGGCTAGGCACAAAGTTCGTAAGAGACAGATATACGAAATTACGTGGCAATGAGGAGGACAGATTTTCATTCACTTGACGATAATTACGTGTAATAATAATCACAGTGAGTGATTACGGTGGTACGATTACTGTTGGAATTATTATATTATTATCAGTATAAAATAGTAACACCAATAGTAAAAACAAAAAACCGATACGATGTAAACTACTGTGAAAACAGTAATTATTAAGCTGCAAAAAAGTGCAATTGTACCTATTAGGTATAACAGAATAACACATTTCGTTATTTTTGATAAACACAATTTTCTTATTTCATGCCATAATCACATAAAATGAATTAGTTTTTTCCAAAACTGTTTGCGATACCTATTCAATTCAATAACTATTTCACCTGTTCATTGATACAATTAATTCTAAATATTTACAATTGGATTATAATATAAATGAACAAGATATAGTATACCCAGTTATTTACGTACATATCTCCGAAAATATGAATTGAAATAGACATGTATAGCATTCCTCAAAAATTACCAACACAGTTCTTAGTTAAATCTAAAATCGAATTTTTAATTAAATAAAACAAGTACATATACTTCACTGCAATTTATTAGTAAATTTTTATGCGCTATATATACAATCAAAAACCCAAAGGTAGATTGGACATTTAAATATTTTTTTGCCCTAGGAATAGTTAATTAGCCCTATGTACAATCTAGTTATTTATCATTTGTAAATTTGTTGCATTCAAACACCCTTTGTGCTTCGTTCTATAAAAAAATAAATATCATTAGTAAAAAAAAAAATAACGTAGGCCCCAGCATCCAGTCAAAACGAGTTGTAACATATTCCAAAAATGTCTTTTTTTATGTATTATATTAAATCATTACCTGTATCAATTTGTATATGAGCATGAGGACCTCAACTGATGTTTTGCAGTTTTCGTTGCTTCCTCCATTAGGGGACGCGTTACTAGCCCTTTTCCCCCAACCAGTCGAAAAATTAAGTTGCGCGAATGACATCGCT
The DNA here is from genome assembly GCF_000699045.2 of Agrilus planipennis. Taxonomy (NCBI): domain Eukaryota; kingdom Metazoa; phylum Arthropoda; class Insecta; order Coleoptera; family Buprestidae; genus Agrilus; species Agrilus planipennis. The sequence goes on along the minus strand of NW_020438872.1, from coordinate 155,341 downwards.
ATTATCGTTGATAATATTAAAAACAACACCATTAATCGACGCATCTTTTTATTATAAAAAGTTGGAATGAGTACCGATAACGATAATAGACTGACTGCTGTATTAACGGAGTAGAGTCTGAATGAAGACGGATGAGTGATCCCCATTTTATTTATACCCCTTTCGTCCGCCCTTTGTTCAAAGAGAGAGAAGCCTTGGTGGAGCATCTTACAAAATTAACCCCGCAGAAATAAGTAAAAAGAAAAACAAATGTCCTTTCGTTACACTTTACAGCATTCGATGTTTCCAATGCAAATTTTTAAACATTATTATTTTTCTTCTTCTTTTACAACAAAATAGATACCTATGTACGATACGATTTTTATTAAATTAAAAAACTGCACCAGTTAATTTTAGTTAAAAAATGCTATCGTATTAATAGGTACATTATTCTATATGCGAGGTAGAATTAATTGGAATTTATGTACAAATATCTAATAAAAGTACGTATATTGTATATATAAATGTGTAATATTTCTTTCTGTTATTAGCTAAACTTAAAATTCCAATCAGAACTCTCCAATCATAGTAAATAAATAATAACTTAACCGAAGGTATTGTTTGAAGAGAAATATTATTTTATAAACTTAATGAAGTATGTACTGGATCAGCGAGTATAACGTTGATTGATATTAACAACGTTGTTAGGGTGTACTGCACGGAATGGGATTTTTTTTATTTCATATTTTGTCAAATATTAATGTAGCATTCTTAATGTTAAAAATGCGAAACCAATTGACAAATTCAAACGGATATCAAATTTAAATACAGAGTGTCCGTTTCAGTAAGACAACGTACGGTAACAAAGACGTCAATTGATAAGAATGTTATTGTGTTACAGACGCAATTCGTCGGCGAAAAATAATTATGGGAATCAAAGAAACCTCAAAGTGCTTGGTTTTGCGTAAATTTCAACTTCGCTCACTCTATGCGATAATTAGTTGAAAAGTAAACAGCATATTCCTAAAATTGCCTCTTTAATTATCATTCCGTAAAATGCGAGTTTTATTTTGTTGCTGCTAGGAGAATTTTCCATCTTTAAACCAAAACGGCAAAATTTCTTGTTATAAAAAATAAGAGCGCCTACATAACTATTAAATTTAAGTTTCTTTAAAAAATAATTTAGTAGACTTCGTTATTTTTACCACACATATATTAAAATGCCAGGTTTCCACTCAGAAACATGTATTTCACAACAATTGCTTAATTACAAATGACATAGTTACTAATTTAACATCATCTGAAAAACTTATTAAAAAATGATTATAATTTTTAGAGCGTTACACCTTGTAGGTTTTTGTTTTTATTAAAGCTGAATCCGCTTCTCAGGAGAGTACTTAGGTAAGGATCGCCGTAAGATGTAGCGTGGCTTGTGGCTACTCCCCCTTTTCCAGTGCTAAAGCTATTAGCAATAGCTGTTGCTGCACCAGGAGAAGGGAGTTCTTCTATGCCATCGTACGCTTTAACCCTGGATCTTCCACCTAATCCTCCCAACGTTATAGGGAAAAACGCATTGTATACCGGTTGTCCGCGGTTGTTAACTTTGAAAGGCCAAAATCCGCTTTGATCCTCGTCGTCTTCGTTTTCGTCCTTTTGAACATCGGTGGCCACTGAAGATGGTTTGCTGCTGCTGCTAGATGGACGTCTTTTAACAGTTACGGTGGTTGCTTCTGGATGAGGTACCTCTTCGGCGCCGAGTTCTGTAACTTCGATGGGGGGTGAAATAGTCGTAAAATCTTCCGATGGAGGTTTATAAACGTTATTTTGAACGACTTTTTCGGTCTGCTCGGACTCAAACGAATCAGCTGCTTCCACTGTGTTAAGATTAGAGTCGTAATTTCCCACCTCGCCGACATAAGAACTGGTACCCACCGTCTCACCAACAACAAAAGCCGACATGGCATTTTGGGGGGCTGGAATGTACTCATTTTCGGTGTTTCTTTTAATCGGGCGACCGTAATATCTACCAAACATAACGGCAGCTCTTGGCGATGATCGTCTCAATCGAGCGTCTCCTAGGAAAAAAAATCTCTTAAAAATATTTTAAGAGCAACTCAACTGGTGACACTGGCTCAAAGCTTTTTTGTAAACTCGATTTATTTTAATTACAAATGTAGATACTAATGCATAGAAAATCGAAAATTGACTTACCCGCTTGATATCTAACTTGTGGCAATGCATTTATTACCACAAAAACCGAGAACAAACAAACGAAAATCCAGCTCATATTGATTTTATTTTTAATCAATAATAAGAATCGATAAGAAGTGCTTTGTGAGATCGACTAACCTATCAGGATTATGGGCATACATTTAAATAGTCTGTATTTCGGCCCCCCTCATTAACCAACCCTATGGTCACACCTATCTAGACAAGGATGTTCTCGCTAATAATAAAAAATTCATTCCGTGTTTTATGTTCATGTAAAACGAAATTACCAGTCTGGTTTTTAGCATTAATAAGTCTGGATGTGATTTGTATTGATAAAGAGTAAACATTAATATGTACAGGTGGTCGTTTTCTATTCTAACACCTGTAAACAAAGAATGGTTTTTTTTTTTTGCATTTTCTACAGTTAACGCGGTTTAGCTTGGATAAGATACCTTGAATATCTGATAATACATTAAAATTCAAAATCTAACACATTTTCTACTTAATGAAGACAATATTTTAGATCGATTAGTTGGAATTCAGAACACACTACCTTTATGTTTAATAAATTAACGTAGTATTTAAATTAAATTCGTTTTTTTTGTTTCTCACGTAAAAAGTATAAAATCACTCTTCCTCTGTCCTGTAATAAATAAATAATGTTCTGTTTTACATGTAGCGCTTACATCGTACATTGAACTTTTCCTTAACTACAGAAAATTGAAAATTGTAGTTACACATAAAAAAATATTCGCTAATAATTAATACAATTTAATTAGGTACTTCTAATGTGTTTTCTGATACCGATATTTACAGAACGCCATACTTTTCCATCTATTCCATTTCATTTGATTTATTACACATTAAAAATATTTTTTTTTTAACAAATATATTGCTGTATTTCTTATATTATAAATCTCTAAGTAACTGTCATATTACAAACATTCAATTCCTTCATAATTGCTAATATTTTGGAAACTAAAATTGACAATAAAATGATGAATTAAAATAAAAAGATTTAAACGAAACGATTTGTCTATGCAATGAATAATAATTTCTAATGTTTTTCGATGAATAAATAAGCAATCATTCTAAAAAGCACAATGCGGACATTTAAAAGCTTTTTATTTTATATTCATTGCCAAATAATTTGGTCGCAATATATATTACTATCGCACTGCTGGTTAAGACATATCTTACTTGCTAATTATTTGAAGCAAATATCGTATTTGTATAAGATGAATCATTTCAGAACCAATTTATTATTATTCATGGTTTTCAGATACTAGCCTTGCATATTACAAGTGTTACCATCGAATCTTTTAAAGATTTTTATCGTATTTTCTGCGAATCAAATATGTACATATATTAAAACATTTTATTTGATATATCGAACAGAAGGTAATCTAATCACTAATCAAATTATACCTATTTACATTTCAAAGTATGCTGTAATTCGAAATATTAAAAACATTTGTAATTATGATAGCAAGTTGGTTATTAAAAAATGTTTTTGGTATCAAATTTCCTCAGTGATTTACCTGAAGAATACAAAGAAATCGAATAATAACATTAATTAATTTTAATAAATTAATTAAAAGATAATTTGAACTGCTTGATAATAAAAATTTTCGCGACATTAATTTCTATTTTTCATATTCAATTAATATAGCAACTTCTTTTTAATAACAGGTTAAATTTAATTAAATGTCGTCTAATATTTACAGTAAATATAATGAAAAGTAATATATATAAAAAATTATACATTTAAAAATAAAAAGGAGACAGTCACCATGAATGGATAAATTATAATTCATTACGGTCCTGCCTTTTATTTACATTGGCATATTGACATAACCTAAATTTGTGACAGTTCTGTCAGTGCTTAGACTAACATGCTAAGAAATTATAATTAAAAATCGTATTTGATCAAAATTACACGTTAGTATATAGTACATAATTCAAAAACATGACCTCTGATTTGGTTGTGGACTCTCAAATTAGAGGATGGGTATTTTTACCAATTGTAGTGATCACATTTCTAGTTGGAATTTTAAGGCATTATATTTCCATTCTGTTTATCTCACAGAAGAAGGCAGAACCTCAGCAACTACAGGACAGGTGAAACTATTATTCATTTCGACAAGCAACAGTTCTTAAGATAATAATTAATTAATTCATATTTCAGCCAGATAATCATGCGATCACGTATTTTGAGGGAGAATGGTAAATATATTCCAAAATCATCGTTCTCTTCAAGAAGACAATTTTTCAATGTTGAAGAAGGTGGATACCTTACACAGAAACGAGCTCCGGTCAATCAAAACATGATGACAGACCCCACGATGATTACTGACATGTTAAAAGGAAACATTACAAATGTACTGCCCATGATTATTATTGGTGGTTGGATCAACTGGATGCTATCTGGATTTATTACAAGTAATAAGATAACAAATACAACAGTGATGATTATTACAACTCTTAACTAATCTTTATATTTTTAGCAAAAGTTCCATTTCCACTTACTCTTCGCTTTAAACCAATGCTGCAAAGAGGAATTGAACAAATGCATTTGGATGCATCCTGGGTATCATCAGCTTCGTGGTATTTTCTGAATGTATTTGGATTGAGGAGCATTTATACATTGGTTTTGGGGGAAAACAACGGTATGAATAACAAAATTCGTATATTAATTGAATAACCACTTCAAAAGAGGATGAATGTGGAAAGTTTTCAGTTTTTACATATCCCATTTGTTTAAGGAGCTGACCAGTCAAGACATATGCAAGAACAAATGTCAGGAGCAGCAGTTGCAATGCCAACAGATTCCAAAGTCGCATTTAAATCTGAATGGGAAGCTCTGGAATTAGCAGAACATCAGTGGGCTTTACATGATATTGAACAATTAGTTATTCAAAAACCTATGTAAAATATTTTTTGAATGCTTTCCAAATAATTTATTTGAAAGAAGCATACTTCATCATTTGGCTTTTAAAAATTAAGTATGTAAATTAACAAACTATTGCAATTTACAAAGAAACACAATAAAGACATTAAAATATTTTGACCTCCCACATTATTTAACACCAAAGATATTACCACTAAAGTTAAAAAATGCAAGAGCATGAAAGATTTTGTGCTAAATACTTTTTAGCATCTCCAAATAAAAGATTGTAACGGTTTTCAACCAAGTTTTACAAGAAAATATCTTTTAATAATATTACTAAAATAATTAATTATTTCTATTATTCTATTAATATATATTGTGATTCGTTGGAAAANGTCTCACCCCTATGTATATATAAAAACGGACACGTGTTTCGCCCACTTTTTATGTACAAATTACATTGCGTATTTAATCTTTACCTGAAATACCTACTACATATATGTACAAAAATTAAATTTTAAACAATCTCAACTGAATTTCAGATGTTTAAATTTAATTTAAAATTAAACCTCCGTTTAAAATTTTACATCGTTTTTACCGGGAATAGTATTAAAGAGTCTCGCCCCTTTGTATATACAACAGCGGACACGTGTTTGGTCTAATTTTTAGGTACAAATAATCCCATAACTGTTGCAGAAGTTGCAAATAAATAGCAAAACAATTGTTAATGCAGTAAAATAAGTGTGGGAATTTTAATTTTACATTTAATTATTTATCGTTTTAATCTATTTTGTGTGTGATTTGTTTACTTAGACGTTGTGCCTACGAAAGATAAAATCGTTAATAATTATGTACAGGGTCATCCTGGAACAAACGAAAGAGGAACATGTAAAGAAGCGGGTAGGATTTTAGTATAAAAATTCACCCCGTTACACTATTAAAGAAACCAGTTTGCGAGAAAAAGGGGTAGAAAGAACTAACGAATATATCATTTGTAGGATTCATCCACAGCTATCCTTTGAAGTGACCATCACTTGACCATACCTTTGTTACTGTTTCGCGATAAAAAGAATGTCCGTAGGTATATGTCGAGTGGACAAAGGGCAGTCGTGAGAACAACCCTTCTACATTAAACTGAGCCTCGCATTAGTAAAATTGACCTTTAACCCGGTATTTTCTAACCCCTTAACGGACTGACCAGAACTGGACATACGAGTTTCAACCAGCAACACGTGATTTACTATTCGTGGGAAATATTTGAGGTACCAACACAAACATAAACCGAATTGTCACCGCTGGTCATTCATAAACGAAAACCTTAACCGACATTTATACAATCACATATATGTATATACTAACATTATGTACGTATTATCATTTTTCTGCATTACCACATAAAGGTAAAGCCGTATTTAAAAAACATTTAAAAGTTCTATTTACGAACAACTTCAACTTCTTTTAAATGCATGTAAGTATCTACCTACCAATCCACCTAAAAGTTTTTATACTCTTAAAACGAAAAAATGTACCATTGGTACCTAATATATCAATAAAAAACATAGCTATACATAATATTACAGTTGTCAATGTTGTATATGTACAAAACAATTCTACCATTCACTCGAATCATAAATAACTAATAAGAAAATCCGGAAATGTTTAATTATTTCAACAATTTAGTGAAAGTGTGTGCTTTCTGTTAACTTGGCGATAAAATGGTGAAAACATATAACAATGTCATATGTAACAATGACATTGGATTGAATAAAAATAATCTTGAGCGTAAACCACTGCACTATTGTAAAGGTACCCATGCAAACATATAATCAATAGGAGTCCATTAAAAGGTAGGAAGCCTTTTCCTGGGTCATACTGTAAAGTTGAACTTGTTTTGTCATTTCTGTTAAAAAAAAAATGATAATAAAATGTCCATAAAAGAAACAATAAAGCGTCAGTTTGCAATTGTTGCGACAACTGTAAAACATAATAAGGATAACGTTAATTCATGTTTTTATAACAACAACATGTAGGTAGTCGAGTAAAATTGTCATTTCCTAGAAACAATATTTACGTGTGACAAGTGTCGTTGAAAATTAAGTTGCCCCTGAAACTTTGAACTGTTGACCTAACAACGGAGAATCTTATGTTTCAGGTAAATATGTGTCCACCTCTACCTAGTTAGTTCAACGGTAGGCAGTAAAAGTTTTTGTATAGATATGCTTTATGCTTATACCAAGTACTTTTTCTACGAACTGAAGCATCAAAAGGACAAAATCACTCCGAAGTATATATACATATAAGTTTAATTAGGAGGATATGTATAATAAAAATGCAGAAATTTTAAGAAAAAAAAAACACAATTTGTTCTACAATCTATCATAATCTAATAAACTAATTAGTTACATAATTGAAACATTTACTTATTTATATAATAGCTTCTTTTGATAATTGTTCTATCTTAAGAGAATACACATTACTATGTATGTATGCGCAACGAAAATGATATATAAGTACCACATATATACAAATATACATATCATCTATATAAACTATATTAATCGATTTGTATTAATTGTTAATAAGTACATAATACAATATGAATCACTTTTGCCAATAGATGCTTAATTATTTGATTATAAACTTATAAATAGTTTTTAAACCTATAAAGTAATAATGACGATAAAGTGATTCTTAATTAACAAAGTCGATGGAATTTAAATACATTTCTAACTTGCTGAACAAGTGCCAATAGGTATTTATAATCGTGGAGAAATTGTTAAGTAGCTAAGAATTTGAAACTACAATGCGTATTTAATCTTCACCTAAAATACCTATTAGGTATATGTTTAACTGAATTTCAGATGTTTAAATTTAATTTAAAATTAAACCTCCGTTTAAAATTTTACATCGTTTTTACCGGGAATAGTATTAAAGAGTCTCGCCCCTTTGTATATACAACAGCGGACACGTGTTTGGTCTAATTTTTAGGTACAAATAATCCCATAACTGTTGCAGAAGTTGCAAATAAATAGCAAAACAATTGTTAATGCAGTAAAATAAGTGTGGGAATTTTAATTTTACATTTAATTATTTATCGTTTTAATCTATTTTGTGTGTGATTTGTTTACTTAGACGTTGTGCCTACGAAAGATAAAATCGTTAATAATTATGTACAGGGTCATCCTGGAACAAACGAAAGAGGAACATGTAAAGAAGCGGGTAGGATTTTAGTATAAAAATTCACCCCGTTACACTATTAAAGAAACCAGTTTGCGAGAAAAAGGGGTAGAAAGAACTAACGAATATATCATTTGTAGGATTCATCCACAGCTATCCTTTGAAGTGACCATCACTTGACCATACCTTTGTTACTGTTTCGCGATAAAAAGAATGTCCGTAGGTATATGTCGAGTGGACAAAGGGCAGTCGTGAGAACAACCCTTCTACATTAAACTGAGCCTCGCATTAGTAAAATTGACCTTTAACCCGGTATTTTCTAACCCCTTAACGGACTGACCAGAACTGGACATACGAGTTTCAACCAGCAACACGTGATTTACTATTCGTGGGAAATATTTGAGGTACCAACACAAACATAAACCGAATTGTCACCGCTGGTCATTCATAAACGAAAACCTTAACCGACATTTATACAATCACATATATGTATATACTAACATTATGTACGTATTATCATTTTTCTGCATTACCACATAAAGGTAAAGCCGTATTTAAAAAACATTTAAAAGTTCTATTTACGAACAACTTCAACTTCTTTTAAATGCATGTAAGTATCTACCTACCAATCCACCTAAAAGTTTTTATACTCTTAAAACGAAAAAATGTACCATTGGTACCTAATATATCAATAAAAAACATAGCTATACATAATATTACAGTTGTCAATGTTGTATATGTACAAAACAATTCTACCATTCACTCGAATCATAAATAACTAATAAGAAAATCCGGAAATGTTTAATTATTTCAACAATTTAGTGAAAGTGTGTGCTTTCTGTTAACTTGGCGATAAAATGGTGAAAACATATAACAATGTCATATGTAACAATGACATTGGATTGAATAAAAATAATCTTGAGCGTAAACCACTGCACTATTGTAAAGGTACCCATGCAAACATATAATCAATAGGAGTCCAATCAAATCGATTTGTTAGTATATTTATAGGTAAATCATTACAGTATCGTATATGAATCTTTACCGACAAAACTGTATTCTTTTCCTTTTACTGCAAATATGTATAAACTACTATACATATGTAGCTAGGGACTATATTATGTACATCACTTTTTATGATCCAACATCCAAGCTTGACTGTGCAGGTAAATTTAACCTATTGGGTTTGGAACTACCTATATATACATAATAAGATATAGTAGGAAATAATCTTTTTTAATAAAAACGTGTAGCAAAAATGAGAATAAAATAGAATTTTGCTGAAGATAAGTAGTAAATGTGTGTACCTAGTAAAAGTATGTTTCGAAGTATGCCAAACAAATTTTATATTTTCATAAACAAGTAAGTATATAAACAAATGTGGTGAATTAGGTACTACAGTTAAAAGACAAGGATGAGTTTTGAATTTTTCTAAACGGTAACCCAGAAAGCTGATGATGCTTATGTTTAATAGGTTTAACCACTAGGTATTCGTATTAAAAAAAGTAAATGGAGAAAATGACAAAAATATTAAGTAATAATTACGTATTGCTTCAATCACAAAATATGAAGAAAAAGATAATGCCTGTTAGTTAGGTAAGTACCTATTTATTATAAAAGATACCTATATTGTTAGAATAGAAAAGTTGAAGTTCAATTTTAGATCAGTTGTATTTTTTCATGTGTACGAATTCGAATCCGCGAATAAGAATAGTAATCGGCAGTGACAAAATAGTTAAAGAGTGAATTTCAGTTGCAGATGCGATCTTAAATAAAGAAAAATGAGGTCGCTAACCCTGCTCAATATTACATTGGATATAGCGATATTGATATTCTGAAGTAGTCTGTCTCATTGCTTGTCTCTATAGCAACGCATTGCTTCTGTTTTTCAAGCTTCGACTTCATACCTAACCACTGTCGATAAAACCGATTTACCGATGTTAATGCCAGAACTAATGCACTCCTTCTGCACCTTTTCATTTTCATTTCTTTTCTCTTCCATTCGATGGCTACGTCGACTTATTATCCTGGTAGATATTAAGTAGGTGCCTACCTATTACTTCGCGTTTAATAACTAATTTTATGTACCTAGGTAGGTACCTGGGTATATCACACGGTAAGTAGGTACTAATGCCCGAAATTGAAAACTGAAATTTATTTCTTAATTGTAATTCAAGTATCAAAATATGGCACAGATATAAGTGTATAGATAATTAAGGAAAACTAAAAGTATTTTTATATAATTACTAAATTAAGACAAATTTACAACCTTCACATTTGGTACCTATAAGTAGATAAATATCTACATTACTTACGCAGGTTTGTACGTACGTGCGGCAGTTTCGTTGCCTGACGCATCGTTGAAGTCTCTCATAAAAATCTTTCTAAATGACCCTGTGCGCCTTTTTCCATTTTTTAAACAACATTACGGATACGTATACATTAAAATAACTAAAATAAAAAGGCATTACCAATTTCAGTTTGACGAATTTCGTTTCGATTACGCCGTGGCGTCTTGTTCTTTCCCTTAATGCTTGATTGATCAACATTTCTTTTGTAAAACGAACAAACCAATACAAAAGGCTAAATGGACGTTTAAACATTTGTACTTTTCTCAGAACATATCGCTTATCTACGTCTACCTATAAAGTTTCGTCAAGTACGATATACAAAATAACTTTACAATTTAGCGTTAGTTTAGCATTTAATAAAATATGGAAGCAGGTACTTACAAATAAACCTATTATTCATTATATATATTAGCCCGCGAGTCGTCGAAACTCTAAAGCTTTAATAATACTCTATAGCGACGTTAAAAAAATGAAAAAATCTGGTTTGTTTACCAAGGTCTGAACGAACCTACTTGGGATGGCGTCAGAAAGAAGGGTTATGAGACAAAAAAAAAAGATCAGAGCCATGTAGGTACCTACAGTACCTGGTAGATACTATAGGTATAATTACATTTCGTAAAAGTACGTATGTCATTATATAGGTACCTATCTGACCTTAAACCTGCACCTATAATATGTTGCTGTAGATTAGTTGAAAGTTTTTTTTTCCAATACGTAGTTGGTTTTAAGCTCTTTCTTCTTTCAGTCTGGCGGCATATTGTCCGCTGTTGCCACAGCATCCTTTCAATATATACCTACACACGCTATATACGCAGCTCTGATACGCCGTCGTATAGGACGCGAGTCTGGTCATTGCTGATGTTGTTTTGTTGCTTAATAGACTTAAAGTCGAATGTGTGTGTGTGTGTGTGTGTGTGTTGCAGGAGCAATAACAGCAGCAAAGGCAACAGCAGCAGCATCATCGCGGACTGCTGTCCGCAACCGAGCCAAAGTCTTTGCCGCTGCTGCGGCTGGGGGATAATATGGTGGTCAGTCTGTCGTCGATTGATGCAGGTGAGCTGGCTGTGTCGATCTCAATCTCACTCACGCTCTACCGCTATCTTCAGCCTTGTCACGCACTGTCCGTAATAGAGAGACGGCCATGATTCTTGACCGATGTTTGCGTGTCGCAGCCGCCTATGTCCGAATAAATCTTTGGCTGGAGGTACGACCTCCTACGCCGTACCCAAGTCGGCACGGTACGAGTGTGAGAGAGACACGTTCACTGGACCGTGCAAATGGTCGATCGGGATACAAATAACATAAGCGCCGGTAACGAAATTTTACCTGTCTGCCTACTTATAATCACTATGGGAGAGTGTGAGTACCACATTCAGAACTGAATAGGCATTTTACCGTACATGAAACACAAACTCGACTTTAAATTAAACCAAAACATAAAAGGGGACTGTGGCAGGTACTCCAAATACCAGAACACTGGTGTATTTACATTGTGAGCATTTTCATCGCAATACTCGAGGTGTTGTGGTATTTGGAGCAAGTCCTCCCGGTTTAATGTATTTATGTAAATATCTTTCCACGATGAGTGATTTATGACTGCTGTCCGATTTCTTTTGCCGGATAGGCATTTACCTAATTATGCATGTTTTTTCGTGAGTCGTGAGCATTTCTTTGTGCATTGGTATTGGTGAATAAAATGCAGGTCGGTTGATTTTTTCGTATTTACCTTCTTGTAGTCCCTTGGAGTGAAAATTTTTATGGACTTGTATAGAGAGAGAGGAATGGTGGGTTTGTTTTTATTGTGGACACCTGTTGGCGGCGTATACGTTGGAAATTTCCATTATTTCTTCAGTGGTCGGTCACAGGTAGATTTGTCTACGCTCATGAGTTGGCTTTGGAAGCTTAAGCCTGGAGGCTGAGACTGGAGCCGGCGAAGAACGTGCCTAGCTACGACGTACTGTTGCGGTGGTTGAGTCTCAATCGACAAGGACGCATGCCTCTTGCTAGCCTGTGTGCTAGAGTCGTAATACCTGCAGCCAGGCATCGAGTAAAGCCTGCCGCTGCTAACAGTCAGTAGAGTACTAGTTCGAAACACCTGTAGACGGTTAGTATGTGATTGAAAAATAAAAAGCTGCCTTTAGGTATTGAGGAATGTTTGAGTTTGCTGCTGCTTTTCGATGTTTCATCCCGATCCAACGAAATTAGTGAATTGTAGTGATGCCATGGGTAATCGAATCTTCGGACAAAGGGAGCCTCTTTGATAGGTAGGTAGTAAGAATACCACAACTCTCGTTTACGATTAGTATAGGTATAACGTACGTGCATAATACGTACTGGGTACTACGTAGCTTCGTAGCAGCTTTGCCGTTGTAGAATATCTGCAGAGAGACGTGCATCCTCAAATCCAGGATGTTGCGAGCCACAGTGCCACGTTTTGTAAAATCAATTTCTTCTCGTTCTTCTGCACTACGCGATTCACATTAGTATGTGTGTATAAAAATTGCTGGTATTCGTGAAATTGTGCAGATCTCGAGTGTACCGTATTAACTGCCTGCTTACTCGTAGGTAAGTTGGTAAGTACCTGCTACGTTTGCCGTATTTGTTTTCGGACTAACTGATCGTTCACAATAGCACCTGTTTACCGGCTGCAGACTAGTTTATCAACTATTGCTCATACTTGATCTTGAATGACGAATCGCACCTCCCCTAGTAAATATACCAGTGCATACACGTAGGTATACGTATACGCTTATACCATTACCTGTTTGATAGGTATATGTTATTTACGTATAAACACGTACAATACATGTTCGAAATGTATTTATATTAGATGAATGCATGGCTATGTGTGGAAGGTTGTGTCTTGTTCGCACTTGCAGCACCAACCTGACCGGTTATCCGAATTCGGGAGTAGTGCTGTAAATGCTTTGCTGTGTCAACCATCATGATGACGACGACGACGGCGACGTCGTGTGTATGACGTTGCTCAATGGTGTGCTCTTTGACCTTTTTGCTGTGGTCGCCGCTCTGTTGTGTTGCCACCACCGTAGCCTTTTTCTTTTCCGAAATATCCTTGTGCGTATATATTATTNATTGGTCTATCATGAATTATTTTTTTAAGGGTTTATTTTACGTAGAAAATGCTGCCTTTAGAATGACCGTTTTTTTTTTATGAGTTCCCATGCCTAATTAAAATTAACTTAAAGATTCATATTGGATGGATAGAGCTCAGACTCAGGTTTACGTAAACTTTATTTTTATGTATTATAGACGTGGTTTTGTGTACGATACAGTGCAAGTAAAATACTAAGAATACGGATCCATACGTGTAGCTTTCAAGGTCGTTGTTGATGTGTATGTAACAAATGACCTCAAGTTTACATTAAAGAATTTGGAAATTTGTATAATATCCATGAATACAGTATGCAATTTAATAACGGATATATTTTATTTAGTATAACTAAGTTACCTAGTTATACCTCAGTGGTAGTCTTTTAAAACGTCATGGAGTTTGGGAAAGGTCCCAAAATTAAATAGAAACAAACTGTTTAAAACTGATTCGTATTCAAACACTGGTGTTGTTGGACATGATGAATATCGATATATTTCAATGCATACATGCTGCAGATAGGTATAGGTAAGAAGAAAGTTTTTTGCTGTACCTACACCTACATTTATTTATAGCGGGTATAGTACTTTGAATGGGCGTATATATTATTAAATTATTATTATTATGCAGCAGCAGCGATGTGCCTCGACTGTCTAATCAGTAGAGGCAGGTATTTACCTGCTGATAGAACGTCGTCCAATCAGACACACTATCCATCGATCCGACCAATCCTTTCAACGTAGGTACCATGTACATACCTACTGTAGGTACTTAACTCGACGTAACATAACACATTACCCATGTACCTAATGGATATCAACTATCAATCGTACCCACATATGTACGTCATACTTAGAAAAAAAACTACAGTCGCACAGTCACCAATTTTAGATACATACCTGTTTGTATCTTTAATTACATAAACACATATATGTACTATGTTATCTGTAGATATACGTATAATTTGATATGAGCATGTGATTCTGGCAGTTGTATGTACAGTTAGCTGCATCGGAAAAACCGGTTCGTGCTACCCCATTAATAGTCCGCAAGCAAAATTGCTAGACAACCAGAGAGGATCCACAAACTCACATGGTTGTTAAACCTGCTATAGTTACAGCACGTGGACGATTTCAAATGACGTCACTTGAACACAGTTTTCATTATTAAAGTACCTACCCACCTCTGTGTGTATGTATGTGATGTTACACTGTGAGACTGTATCTGTATTCATTCAGTAAAACGTTTCTTTTTAAACTGAACAAACAATACTTAGAGAACAGGTATCTATACCTATGTATTTTTGTCTTAACATGTTATCCAAAAGTGTGATAGTACATTGATAGATTGGGATAAATTCTTATCTAACTATACATACGTCTATTGTAATTATTTTGTTCTTGAAAATGCGGTAAATTATAACGTAGTTGAAGGTATCCGTTCTAACTCATCGTTGAAGTCTCCGATGCGTTCGGTACTTAAATGCACGTCTGTAACTTCATTTAAAGGCGCGTTAGTTTTGCTTTCTTCCTTCTAGGTATTAGATTAGGTAATTAAACTAATAGACTGGCAAGTTTTACATAATATTAAATAAGTGCCGATTAAATTAAGGGAAGGAATGGGATTTTTATGTCGGCACCTACCCATGTAAAAACGGAAGTGATATCCGATAAAACAGCCAACTGAGACTTTCTCTTCTTTGTTTCAGAAAGCGCAACGAAGTTTAGCAAGAGTAAGTGCGAGAGAAAAAGAGAGAGAACGAAGACCCTGTTACAAGAACAAAAAAAAAATAAAGATCAGCCATATCGGTGCCATACAACATATAGTAATACTTAATTAGTGCAATAAACGCTCAACGTGATTCTGTGATACCTGTGTATTAGGACGCTCAAATAAAAATATAAATATAGAGATACGTAGATAGGTAGTTAGTTAAAAATCTTAGTTAAAAGAAAATAATGACCCGCCGAAACATAGAAGACGTGTCGTCGAATGGTTCGCCAGCAGTGGAGGGTGAGGGTGGCTTGATGTCTCCTCCACCCCCGCAAGCGTCGCCGGCCGATCGGTCTCCTTACCGAGAATCGCCCGTATCTCCGACAATGCTCGCCACTATGACACCTGTAAACGTGCTGGAATTGAAAAAGGAAATGGACGAGAAACGTGCCATCGGGAATTCCCCCGTTTATACGCAAGTTAAAACTGAAGTTTTGTACGAAAAAGATGACGAAGTGTACAGCCACGAAGTCGGCGAATCAAAAGAAACCCCGATCGATCTTATTTACGACGACGGTAGTAAAACTGTCATTTATACAACAACCCCCGGTCAAAAGGGTTTCGAAATGTATTCGTCCAATAATGCTAGTGATATAACAGTTAATAATGTTAGTGCGCATCAGATACAAGGACAGCACATTTCGGACGTGCTTATAGACGGAAGTAATTCTGGTGGTTTAGGGGATTCGTCGGGAAATCCTACAGGCACTGTGTCCGTTGTATTGCAAGGGAACAGTCAAGGATTGCTTCAATATCCCCACCAATCTCAAGTGCCTGCCACGACGGTCTTGCTCGTTTCGGAACTCGTCGATGACATGGGACTACCTGTTGTCGGATTAAGGTGAGTGAGTCCCTTTTCTTGCTTTTACCCATTACAATATTCTCTTGCACTCGACCACCTTTTTAAAAAGCGCACCCTGGCAATATTCGTATGTTTTTCAATTTTTAACAGGACAAAAAAAAAGGATAAATCCAATAACATCTAGGTATTTTTGTTGTGTTGTTGATGTAATAAGGAACATCTATTCAAAATGTTTTGTGATCGAGCTGTTATAGGTACTTATCTGTATGAATAAACGAATGTTAAGTAATAATGAGCACGAAATATAAATTAACGCAAGAGTACAGTAGTATTTGTAGGTCTAAACTTTACCTTGTTTATTGACCATGATTTTCATAGCATCGTTTGTTAATCTAACTTGGAACATCTCAAACCACAAAATCCGTTCATGGTCAAGTGCTACTACTTTCTACATATTTTGTCAAATATACAGCGTGCTACTCCTACTAGTATTTAACATGCCCATTAGGCAAGAACAAGTTTGCCAAAAGTGTAAGTTAATTTAGGTGTCTATTATTATTATTATTATTACGATTAGTTGCGGTTGTAGACCCACAAAATTATATAAATACAGTAGGTAACTATAACGTGACTGCTATTTCTATTTATAACAAAAAATTGTTCTAAATGGTTTAAGCAATTTTTTTTAGAAATAGTAATACGAAATATTTATAATATTGGTCTATCATGAATTATTTTTTTAAGGGTTTATTTTACGTAGAAAATGCTGCCTTTAGAATGACCGTTTTTTTTTTATGAGTTCCCATGCCTAATTAAAATTAACTTAAAGATTCATATTGGATGGATAGAGCTCAGACTCAGGTTTACGTAAACTTTATTTTTATGTATTATAGACGTGGTTTTGTGTACGATACAGTGCAAGTAAAATACTAAGAATACGGATCCATACGTGTAGCTTTCAAGGTCGTTGTTGATGTGTATGTAACAAATGACCTCAAGTTTACATTAAAGAATTTGGAAATTTGTATAATATCCATGAATACAGTATGCAATTTAATAACGGATATATTTTATTTAGTATAACTAAGTTACCTAGTTATACCTCAGTGGTAGTCTTTTAAAACGTCATGGAGTTTGGGAAAGGTCCCAAAATTAAATAGAAACAAACTGTTTAAAACTGATTCGTATTCAAACACTGGTGTTGTTGGACATGATGAATATCGATATATTTCAATGCATACATGCTGCAGATAGGTATAGGTAAGAAGAAAGTTTTTTGCTGTACCTACACCTACATTTATTTATAGCGGGTATAGTACTTTGAATGGGTATTTTATAAAGTATATATATATATTATAATAACTTATTCATCATAATTGGTAGGTATTTTATGAACTGCTATTCACGCTTATTGTTAATTTCACTATTTTAACCTTGAACCTATTGGCTTTTACTTATATAATATACCTATGTACCTACGTTTAAGATTGTCGATACATAGATAGATATTTCCATACAACTCGTGTTTGCGTCTACCTAATACCTATAGTAACATTACGAAGATGGAAAGTACCTACCTATACCTAATGTATAAAATATATGTACATAATAGCTAATAAAACGTTATTTTGTTACAAACTGTACATGCAGGTACCTACACACGACTTAATACCTATGTAAATTTTCTTTCATAGTCTATTCTTTAATGTATAAGCGATAATTTTCATCAAATGTACACTTTAATAGCATTTACGGTATTAATTATTACATTCAAACATTTCGTTACATATTCAAAAAACAACATTGTTTGTATGTATAATTATTTTTAATTAGTTTATTACGTTTTTTACTATAGCGTTATACGTATATACGTGTTTATTAAAGTGTAGTACATAGCCCCTAAGTTAAGATACGAAATTTTCGAAGACATCTATATATATGCCTATATGTAATTATTTTTCTTGTAAACATAGTTATTTTGTATATGTAAAATTACGTAAAACATTCCTCTGATTCGTTCGTGACAGTGAGAAAAAATTAATACTATCATAGGTCAGATAAAGTGTCCTATTCTCAGATTTGTTCTAGGTACCTACTTTGAAATATTTGTTACAAATTTAGTATAAATGCTATCACTAAAGAACATTAAAAAAGTTAGGTATATTGCTATTACAAATGGCATTGCTTCAGATCATAAGGTTACGGTAGGAGAAGACAACACTTACGAATTCAATGTACTTAAGTATGTATATTATCCAGTTGAAATTTATATTTAGGTACTCATTATCATCATCATAAGGTCGTCAGTCCTAAGACTGGCTGGACATGTACCTCCACTCTTTCGTATCCTGAGCTAATCTTCTCATTTCCCTAAAATTGGAACATCTAACATCCTTAACTATTTGCGAACAGTAATCTAATCTAAGTCTCCTCTTAACTCCTGCTTCTGCCTCTAATATGTCTCTGACTAGACCTTCATGCCTGAGAAGGTGTCCTACCACCCTATTCTTTCTAATACTACCTCTTTACTTCTAACCTTCTCTATCATTCGCCGGTAACACCACATTTTCTACCGTTTCATTTTAAGTTTTGATGCCTACATAGGCTAGGTACCTCGCAATTTATAATAAAACGTATCGAAGGGACATGGAGTATGTACCTACATATTTATTTACTGTGTGTAGGTATGTGATCGTATTATGCAGAGTACGTAATAGGCAGTTTGTAGTTGCACGGAGGGCAATAAACGATTTATTAATGTGGTGGCTTTCCTTTAAGAAATACACGAACGCGCAGTAGCTCGTTAAGGCGCATGATTCGCGTGGGTTTTAATAAATTTGATGTACGCTTTTTGCAGAGGCGTTCATTATCAATAGCGTATAAATATAGAGTTGTAATTATAAATCTCGCAACGAACATATACATATTTAATACGAATGTCGGGCAATTATAATAAAGCCGGGCTGCAATTCACGATCAACTGTGGTAACGCTCAAGTTTGTTGCATCCATTAATCAACACACGCAACTACACTTACGCATGGTCACGCCACAAATAGATTTGTGCCTAACTGTTTTTACACCACCCATAATATATATTTTCCTTTTAAAATTAACCACTTATTACAGATTGTGAACGATTTCTTTTAACCCTACTCAGACAGACTTATGGGTGGGTAGGTAAAATACGTATAGAAAAGTATGGGTATACTAGATGGTTGAACTAAACGTTTTGGGGATCGCATTTTCTCTTGTCTGCGTGTTTGTCAACAGAAAAGAGTTACCTAGTTACATTCAGTAGCAAGGCTACTTTTACTGTTATTAGTATCTACGTATAAGTACATATAACTAATACATAATAGAAACATGACTTGGTATGCCGTGAATTAGGCGGGGTCTCGACCTTAACAAGGTAAACTAGTTATAACTGGCAATAATTTTCATCGAAATGAAAATATGTATAAAGTATTGTTTAAGTCTGAATTATATTAGGTACATGAACGTGTTACAATAATTAATTTCGAGATAATAAAAACTAATTATTTTGTTTTGAATTTAGGTAGGTATGAAAAAATTCTAGATAAAAGAAACGCTGTTCACAAAAAATTCCTAATACGTATTTTCGGAATTTTGGGAAACCTCATAAGGTCGTCAGTCCTAAGACTGGTTGGACACGTACCTCCACTCTTTCATATCCTGAGCTAAACTTCGCATTTCCGTAAAACTGGAACATCCCACATCCTTAACTATTTGCCCTTTTTGTTTCGTACTGCAATAATTTATGTTCCGCCAATTTAATACCAAGCTCACTGTTGGAATATCGCTACTTCAATTTATGCTAATTTTTAATCTCAGCCTGAGCCTCAACCTCAGACGCATATTCATGTACATATATAAGCACTATTTACATATTTATATAAAAAAATCTAAAAGGATGACAAAATGCACCAAACATAACGTTGTTCTTTGACTAGCCAAATAAGCCTTTAATTTGACTTTTGATGAAGTACAAAAAAGACGAAAATTGAAGATCCAAATCAATAATATCGATCGCCACTGAGTGATAGTACTATCATCATCATCATCATCATCATAGGGTCGTCAGTCCTAAGACTGGTTGGACACGTACCTCCACTTTTTCCTATCCTGAGCTAATCCCTAAAACTAGAACAACCCACATCCTTAACTATTTGCGAACAGTAATCTAATCTAGGTCTACCTCTACCCCTCCTAACTCCTGTTTCTGCCTCTAATATGCCTCTAACTAGACCTTCATGCCTAAGAAGGTGTCCTACCAACCTATCTCGCCTATTTATTATTGACTTCCATAGAGTCCTCTGTTCTCCTATTCTTTCCAATACCTCTTCATTTCTAACCTTTTCTACCCACGATATCCGCATCATCCGCCTATAACACCACATTTCGGAAAAACATTCTGTTCGCATTTTTGGGTAACAGTTTTCTTTTTTTTAGTTCGGTTCTATATTAAACCGTGAAATATTAGTAAATTATTTGCAGTAAGATTGTTTTCTCTGTTATTGCATACGTAGAGGTACGGTACAAAACAGACGATAAATGTAGGGTAGGTAGACGAAATGTGATGGTAATAAAAAAGGGCATGCACAGTCTTATTAGACTGCCACCCCATTTTGATCCCTTTTACCTTTTGGCACCAACGAATTTCGATAAATGTTTGTTTAGCAATTCTTATGCGAAATAGGAGTTCTTTAAAATTCATAGAAAATTATTCTGCTTCAATTGAAGAGTAAATAGACGAGTTCAACGGAATAATCGTCAATGGTAATGAACAGAACCAAATAAATATACATTGGTACTTGCATACACAGAGGTGTGTTATTCTTATATATGTATACATTTATCTTACGATTGGGTATCAAGATGCAAAGCTACCGTTCTCTCATCAATTTGTCAACATCATTTCTCGTAATAAATATCTGTCGAACACTGACATTAATAATAATAATCGATAGCTATAATAGACACGTTTAATAGAGGTAGATATAAAGTAAAAAAATATCTAAAAAACACTGTAAGGATCGTCACAACAAATTGAGCGAAACTTTTAATAAGAGTTTTGTCAAAATTTTGATAAAAATTGAACAAGTGTTGTTCAAATTAAAAACAATAATGATTACTTTTTCGTTTCTCAAATTTTGTGACAATAAATAAAGTTGTGCTTGAAGTGTTTATCCGAGGCTGCGGTTGTTGCGAAAATTGGCAGCAGATAAAGTCAATACTAATTATTTACCTATCAGTTAACAAAATTCTAATGCGGTGTCCATGAACTTTAAATTTCGTTAGCTATTTTACGTTAATGTACACATGCATGTAGGTACCTACTTAAAATTAAGTGAACGCGTAGGCATGTAGGTATATACATACATAATAATATGTTCGTTGTATTTAGCGAGATAAGAAAACCGAATCAAGAGCAGTGATATAAAAAAGCAACTTAATTTATGTAACTTTCACTTGAAAATTATTCAGTTAACGACTTTATTTTTGCTCTTGTTGGTGCGGTTGTGTCGAAATTCATTCTGGAGCGTTATTGCCCTTTTACTTTCCCAATCTCTACCTACCTATGTACCTACCTATACAACAGAAACGAAATTGTACTTTACAGAGGCAGAATACCTGCATTATGTTTTAGGTGGTGGCTTTCCTTATGTACGAATGTATACATAACGTACAAGTACGTAGGTGCATACAGATAAAAATTTACATTGACTTAATAAATGCACCCGATAATCTTGCTCTTGTGCGCATTGTTTATTTACATCTGTTTTATTACGACACTTGAAAATGTAGCACATAAATACGCGTATCTATGTCCATGCACAACCGATCAAGAGTGCCGAAAATGCCAAAGGTTTCATTCACAACTTATCGCTAATAATTGCACACGTATGTATTTACGTAAGAAATAAAGAGAAATTTATCTTGTAAATGCAACCGTTTTAAATTTAAAAGAATGTGTTTTATCGCAGTATCTAGACTAGTCACATGAAATACTGTCCTGGTACGTTTTGATAATAAATGGACACCCTTAAGATTAGTTGCAAGAGATACAGGCGAAATACCCTAATCATTCGTGACTGATGAATCTAAATAAAATATAAGCATTTTAAATCTAATAACAAATTAGAAGTTAGTCAGTCACTTATAGAATTGTAACAAGCCGCCCCAATAAATATGTACATTATTTAACCACCTGCGTTTTAATGAAGAAAGAAAAGTAAAAAAATTATATCACAGCTATAATACCTAACTTGTTTTCGAACGATCAGGTAAGGGTCATTCCTCTCATTTGGGTATTGAGCGCAAGCGCATCACAATCTGCATTCTTCACTAAAGATATTCCAAAATCTTCTGACGAGAACACATATGTAAATGTTTATGTACATTGCCTGCTTATGCATATACACCTATCGAAGTATTTAAATACGAATCAAATGCTCTACAGGTAAATATTTATTTCCTTAAATATTTCTTTTCGGTAACACAGTTAAAGGGCATTCTAGGTCCTTAGGTATTTACCTTTATCGTTTTACCATTAAATTCGATTAGGCGCCTCTTTGATTTTCAATTAATTAAATGACGATTATTCTACCTACATATCTATTTCTTCGTTAGCACATTTCAGTCTGGTTACTTCTTATTTCTTAAAATCAATCGTTGAATCCTTCATTTATGACCTGCTCAATCTCCGAATTTAAACCACTTATGGGACCATTTGATGTCATTGGTTTATACCTATTACCCTAGTGGAAATTGTGAAAATTCCATAAGAAACGACCCTGCTAATTTTGCAAGACTTCGACAGTAGTATTGTTCAATTTCCTATCGGTATATATAGTTAAATACTTTTACAAGAATTACGAGCTTCTTCAGTTCAGTACAGAAAATCATTAGGTATTGTGGATAATAGAAAATGTTAAATTAGTGGTGCAAGTATCTAATAATTTATTAGTTTATATACCTATTAGTTGTATGCCCATTAAAGAGAAGTGTTGATAAACAAATGCTAACATTAATAGAGCAGTAAGCGGCATAGTAGTAAGTAGTACGTAGTAGGCACATATGGATGCAATTGTGTGTGTATGTGTGTATAAATACATACAGATACTTACATGTCTTATGCAGGAATACTAACATACAGGTTATCTTCGTTATTACTGTTACTTACCTACTACTACTACTACTATTACATAGGTACCTGTATTTTTACCTAAGATACAAAACCAGACTTTTTAAAGAAGAGCAGACAATAACAGGTTTGGGAGTCGATGGTAAACTTTCATTGAGTACAGGTTCAAATACGTAAATAAGTACCTATATGATTCATCATATTTATGTCTATGTTTATAACGAGTGTACGTCGATAATAACGAATAATTCGTGTGTCAAAGTTCGAATTTTAAAAATTTAGATCACTCAAAAGTGCAGTTGGGAAAATATGTGTTTCCCCCAGTCTCCATCACCTAATACGTTAAAAGTTGCTCCCTGGTATAATTACAATTTCAATCACGCACTTGGGTTATAACGAAGTCCATTGGATCGGATATTGGAATTGTCTTAATTGAATACTGGTTTATATTAATTTATTGTAAAAGAGTTACTTATAGGTAGTTGATTAAGCCTGCGTTGTCTGTAAAATAATAATAATAATAATTTTAACGAAATACGATGAGAAAGTGTCGTATGTCTACACATTTTATTTAAATAGTCAATTATAAGCGAAACGTTCGCATTAAAAATAAAGAATTTCACTGTTTATAAATAAAAACGATGATACGATGCGAATTGTGCATTCAGTATAGGTATGATGTGATTGAGGGAATTCTAGAAAATAAATGTAACTTAAGGACTTATATGGAACTACATATTATGCCTCTCAATTAAAACTAAAACCGTATTCGTAAAAGTAAGCAGCACATGTGATTGGAATAACTTATGTAGGTACTTACAAGGTATCGGTATTAAGCCAAATTAAAATTGCTTTCATTTTCTTCGCCGGAATCGGATTCGTAATGGTAAGGGTTGCTCACTTTTTAACTACCATTGGTAATAATTCTTTTGTAACGTATCCGGTTATAGCGAAATGCTACCTAACCGATGTGCTATGTCGTTAGTCGGTGTCACGTGATCGTTTGCCATTTTGTCATTTAACGTAGACGTACGGAAGGCTTTGCGTTAAATAATAATTTTATTATTAGACAGGCGGAAAACGATAGGTAGGTACAGGTACCTATATGTTCGTACATACAAACAAAGTCTGGTGTTAAATGTTAACAGTTAAGTTATGCGACCGCCTTAAAATAATTAAGTAGAACACACTTTTTAAATATCAACGAGATTCTGATTGAAGGTAATTCATCTACATGACGCTTAAAAGTAGGAGTGTCAAATGTCCAAGTCCGCTGTCTGCTGCTTGTGACAAACCCACTCAACTGTGCGAATTCGATTTTTTTTTTCACTAATAAGTACGAAATGTCTTTACTCCTTACGTATTGTGTCTACAGATACTTAGACATACAATATCTACTCGTTAAATTTTTTAGTTTGTTAAGTTGTTAAAAGAAGCCGTTATGCTCATAAATCATACAGTGCCTGCATAACATATTTTTATCGCTCCTCTCCGTAGCACGCTCGTGAACCGCTACTGATATAAAACTGTTTTTTCATTTTTATCCTTTCTGTAGCGGACAACTTGAAACTATTTTGGAATTTATAGTAGAATTATGATTCGGGCGGGAGGGTAAAAAAGTCAAAAATTAATTGTCCAGGCGCAGACGTTTTGTCGGCAGTTGTAGCTGACATCTTCAGTGGTATATTTTAAAGTTTCAGCGGCGACTGCTGCGGCCCTTCAATCCTAATCATAACTCTACAATCGATTCCGTTGATTATTTTGGAGTTTATTTTATTCATATCTAAGGCCGTTGGTTTATCGTATTAATAATCAGTTGTATTTTATTTATTAAAAATAAAGTCATAAATGTTAAGTACTAACTAGGTATTACAACAGAAGTTTCGATTTAATTTTCAGCTTTGAATGAGTTTATTTACATCTGTAGAGGTAGTTTATATCCTTTCCACTAAAAATGAGTTAATATACTTTCTAGTTACTGACTTATGTGGAAGAATACTGGAGGGACTTTGATATAAGTAATATAATGTGTATGTACATACCTACCTATATCCTACATATTCGTTACTTTTTTTGTTATTGGTTATTCACTAACTTCAACTACCTGTAATGCATTTATGGACCTTTAGAAGTAGGTAATGTACAAAATTTGTTTGTTTCTCATGGTTCTCAAATAAAAATTATATTTTCCAGTGGCGTAACTAGGAGTTTTATTTTCTTTTTATATATCAATTGAACGTTATTATTGTGCTTCAAAACTTACTTTTTACCCATTTTAATGGTCAGGCAAATTCTTAATGCGATTTCGATACACTGAAGGACTTTGGTATTATTCTAATTGCCTAACGAATGCGTTGGTTTGAAAAAATCTTAGAAAGCGATTCCAAGAAATTAAAATAATTCGAGTAGCAATGAATGCAAACTACCACTACAATTATAAATACAGAATCAAACATAAGATAGATAATTTTTATTGATAGAAATTCCACAATAATTATTTTATCACACTCTGCCTTCTTGAGATGGAAGACAAGACAGAATGGTGAAATAATTAGGTATTGTGGAGTTTCTACGTGTTTATTTATTCTTGGCTATTACCTGCCCATTTGGTTAGTCATTATGGGCAGCAACAAGCTATTTTATAAATAATGCCGTCACGTCCCTTATTAATTCGTGTGCAGCACGGAATATAGAAAAGGCCTCACGCATACATACTATAACTCTCTTACTATCAAATTCGTTATTAAAAAGAAGTAGGTACATGGGCATATCATAAGTATGAATGTAATTACTCCTTTTATTGGTAAATTTGTAAATTAAAATTTAATAAATAGATAGGGGCGCAGTTAGAGTCCTGAGTTTGGGCGGGGGGGGGGGGTTGAGTTTCGTTAAAAGTGCCTACCTCCCTATCATCATAAGGTTGTCAGTCCTAAGACTGGTTGGACACGCACCTCTACTCTTTCCTATCCTGAGCTAATCTTCGCATTTCCCTAAAACTAGAACATCCCACATCCTTTACTAATTGTGAACAGTAATCTAATCTAAACTTAACGTTTCTGCCTCTAATATGTTTCTGAGTAGACCTTCATGCCTGAGAAGGTGTCCTACCAACCTATCTCGCCTATTTTTGTTCTCTGTTCTATTCTTTCTAATACCTCTTCATTTCTAACCTTCTCTATCCACGGTATCCTCATCACTCGCCTATAACACCACATTTCGAACGCTTCTAAACTTTTCTTTTCCGCAGCGCCCACCGTCTTATGTTTCGCACCCGTACAGCCCCGCATATACACTTTTAACAATCTATTTCGAATTTCTAAATTAATCCTTCGCTAGCATAGAAGTGACTTCTTTTTATTGAAGGCGACTCTACCCTGTGCTATCCTCTGCTTTATATCTCTACTACTCCTTCCGTCCTTACTTATCTCACTTCCTAGATACCTAAAATCAGCCACTTCTTCTAATCTTTCATCTCCTATCAACTCTCCGGCGCATAATTACTGGCTTGAACACTCGACAAAAACAAGTATTATTCGAATAACCAATTTTTTGGGGTGAGTATGCCAATCAAATTATTATTTAGAAAAATATTTTGGAATACGAAGAGATTTTTACGTATGCGAACGTGTTAAAAAATGTTTCGGATGAAAAGTTAAGGTAAGACAGTTGGGTATGTATGTGTAATTTCAATTGGACCTTAACGACATACCTCAGTCCGTCATCCCTTGAGTCCATCGGTCTGTCCGTCGTTTGCTACCTGTACGTCCGTAAATGCAATGGGCGGTCCTGCAACTCACCTGGCAACTTCAGTCCCATTCGGAACTTCGGTGTAGACGCCACGTTCAATTCTCTACTTATGATTAAATTACATATGTTATATTTTACATTATGCTGCATAAACGAAATGTTTGTCGCCAGTTTGAGTCGTAACGCGAGGTTAGGCGTACGGACAGTGTTAGTTATCGCAAAGTGACAAGTGATCGACAATAAACAGACGGTACTTTCTGAGTTGAATCGTTTTAAAAAGATTGAAATTTTTCATCGGCGACAAGTACCTAGGTATCATATACCTAATTCACGGCCGCTTGCGTCCGGCGGCGACAAATACCATTAGGACGTAAAATCTACTCTTAGATCGGCCCTCAATTTCCCTTTAGGTAAATAAATTTACAAATTTCAGGTAACAACACAATAAGGGTCAAAATTATAATATTTAAGTCGGAACCTTTAAAATCCTACTACCTACCTACCTACCTAACTAATAACAGATACAAATGTTATATATCTGGTGGGAATGTTTTCGATAAGGTTGTTTTAAAATTTTGCAAAAAAAATTATGATACTAAAGAGGCGCAATATATATATATATATCTATCTGAATACACATATCGCAATTGTTTGTTACGCGAATACTTTGAATTGGTAATTGGAGTTATGAATTTATTTGAATTCGTTATACTATACATAATCGATCTTAACAAGTTCGCATGAGCGTAAATTATACTTAAAAAAAGTGTCCCTATTTAGCCGAATGTACCAATTTTGTCATTAGTTATTATCGATACGTCTTAACTGCCTATAGGTGCCAAATTGTAATTACATAGACAGGCACTGTCGCGAATTTAATAGTAGTCTAACTTTGTCAAACTTATTATTGAAAGCCTCATAAT
>NW_020438872.1:112042-123164 GCF_000699045.2 Agrilus planipennis | reverse complement strand
GCACGGCGTTGTACGGGTGCGAAACATGGACAGTGGGCGCGGCGGAAAAGAAAAGGTTAGAAGCGTTCGAAATGTGGTGTTATAGGCGAGTGATGAGGATACCGTGGATAGAGAAGGTTAGAAATGAAGAGGTATTAGAAAGAATAGGAGAACAGAGAACAAAAATAGGCGAGATAGGTTGGTAGGACACCTTCTTAGGCATGAAGGTCTAGTCAGAGACATATTAGAGGCAGAAACAGGAGTTACGAGGGGTAGAGGTAGACCTAGGTTAGATTACTGTTCGCAAATAGTTAAGGATGTGGGTTGTTCTAGGTTTAGGGAAATGCGAAGATTAGCTCAGGATAGGAAAAAGTGGAGGTACGTGTCCAACAAGTCTTAGGACTGACGACCCTATGATGATGATGATGATGATGATGATAGTACTATCACTCAGTGGCGATCGATATTATTGATTTGGATCTTCAATTTTCGTCTTTTTTGTACTTCATCAAAAGTCAAGTTAAAGGCTTATTTGGCTAGTCAAAGAACAACGTTATGTTTGGTGCATTTTGTCATCCTTTTTAGATTTTTTTTTATATAAATATGTAAATAGTGCTTATATATGTACATGAATATGCGTCTGAGGTTGAGGCTCAGGCTGAGATTAAAAATTAGCATAAATTGAAGTAGCGATATTCCAACAGTGAGCTTGGTATTAAATTGGCGGAACATAAATTATTGCAGTAGGAAACAAAAAGGGCCATGTTTCACCTATGAAGGGTCATAAGATTTGACGTAGTGAAATGAGGCGAGAAAAATCTTTAAAGCCCCGAAGGCGGGAGCCAGTAAGTAACGAACTAACTAGGGACTATGTATGCATGTAGGTATTATTTATATGTGCATACGTTATATGTAATTTACGTATGTGGTATACATACAGTGACCTTACCTCATGTGCATAAATTACAACCAATTATTTCTCTGCTTCTGCAAACCAATCAAATCGGTTGGTAAATAATGTTATTTGTGCACGTAAAGTCAGTATAATTTAAATGTTATATATAGATAGTTATCTATTGATACATTCTAACTGAGACAACTGAAACATATCTATACCTGCCCACCAATAGCCAATTTATAACTGATGTACATACAGATGTATAAGTATTACATAGGTATATAATGCAGATTCGACGTAAATGATAAACAACTAATACTTATTGCTGTATTAAAATTGGGGTTTGACATCATTTGTTTATGCAAAATTTTATAGTGCTAATGATAGAAATTTTTATATTAGGTAGATTTATTAAATTGAAACAAAAAATAACTAACAGACATTTCAAAACATTATTTCGTTTTATAGCTTACTGAATTTCTTCAGAAGATTCTAAGCCTAAAAATGTATGTATATGTTTCGTTGAAATGAATTTATACAATAAAACTGATCTTCTTGCTAATTACTTGAATAAATAACAGCTAAACATTGTCCGGCTCGAAGGACCATTTGTGATTAAGGGTTTTTGCAATGAAATTCGAAACCTCTTAATATATATTATAGATATTAGGTAAGAGTATACGTGTGATGCATTAATTAATCTATCTCATCGACTAAAACAGCATAAAAGACGTTAAAATGATACTGCGATGGTACATGTTTCTATTCGGTCGAATTTAAAATTAAAATTATTGGGGATGACAATGGATGCGTCTACATTCTCCTTTGAATTTATATCTGTCGCAGTTCGTTTTTCATCCCTAGCATATTTATCAAAGGAGGAACAAAAACGTAAGAAATTCCTTGACGCTAATTCGTAACGGATGCGATGTAAATTTGATGTAAGCGGCAGTTCTCTCCCTTGCTTCACCTCTTTGGAAATTAAAAATGTCAGAAAAGAAATTTATAGGTGCTAGGTCTTTCGGCTGATGTATACCAAATAGAAATCCTCAAATATTATATATCACTAACAATAAAATATAAAATATAAATAATACCTAAAGAGAAGGTTACTCCGGTATGTTTGACCTATTATTTATCTGTTGTCAACACATTCTGATTATTTTTTCATTAACGAATAATAATTACAAGGACTGAAAATAAAAATACATTGTCTCACTCTCAATCTGTGATTTATTAAAAAATAGACTTGTTTTTCCTATGACGTCCGAAATAATGAGTATTTAAGGGTTGGAATGTAATTTTATTTTCAACTTGTAATTACTTTTCGTTACAGTATGACAGTCCATTCGCAGCAATGGTCAGAGTGTTGAAACATACCCAGTACCTATCTACCTACCTACTCTTAACATATACTTTTCTGTGTGGAGCACCCTGTATTTATGTTGCACAAATATCTTTGCATCTTCTATGAAAATACATAATATCAATAGGAACAATTACTTTAACCTACGTATATAAACCATTGAAATTGCCCGAGGACATTTGAATGTAAAAAAATTCTTTTGCCTTTGGGTTAACAAGCCACCGTCAGGACCTTGATGCTGTGCATACAATAATTTGTTAGTGTAAAGGGATTCAACCTGATACTATCAGTATCGCGTTACATTTCTTTCTAAGATAAGCATTAGAAAAGCAGGATTAAAATTACATATGCACCACCTTTTGTCTACTGTTGTACGGTGGATGTACAATTCACCCTCTCTACCCAACCTATGTATATGCCAACGTTATTATCTCCTTCGGAAAATACAGTTACCTCGCAAATATAGTAGCTACCTACTTACTGAATTAAACTTTATTGTAACTGCCAAGTATTATTTGGTGAACGAATGAGAAGTTGGGGCTTTGTACCTAAATTACGTATGATGTAATTAGTACTTGGATTTTAAAGTTAATGAAATTGGCGCTTCAAAGGATAAAGCACACACTTTGAGTAAGGGTTTTGGGCTTAGGGTTTGCCCGAGTCTGAATATTAATATGTTGCGATACCTAAGTAGATAATATATTAATATTTCTTTGCAAATACGTATAGACATATTTATGATATTTCTCACATGTTATTATGAACGAAATAGGATAGGGTACATGTGTGTGTATTAACTATATCGTGTACGTACCTAAACGATGACAATTGCAGAACAGATGTAAATGGGGAGGTATTGTAGAGTAAATAAGTGCAATAACATTTATCTACTTATAAGAAGATCGCTCTTAAAATTTGGTGCATAGAAAATCGTGGGTAGGTAGGTACCTATAAAAAAAAATGCTTAAAACTGATTGTTTCTCTTCTACCTGATCGAAGATGAATAAGGAGTAAAAGGGTAGGTAGGCAATAGCTTGGGGACAGAGCATCTTACCCCTCTTTTCAACTTATACATATGCGTAGTTTTGAGCCGGAATGTCATCACTCATCCTCAATCATTGTGCTACCGAAACCCCTGCAACATCTCCGTGTGCCATTTTTCTTAAACAAATTTACTCCCATTGTATTCATCACCGTTCTGTTTCCAGGATCAAAATTTACATATTTTATGTATACATATGTATACTTTCGCACTAGGTATATATATATATATGTAGCTATCGGTACGATTTACAATTCAGACATTCTTAGTCCAATATTGCAGTCAGATAAAAATAACACCAAGTTGAGAGTTTTAATTAATTAAATTTGGAGGAGATTTCAATGCTGCAGAGATACGAATATTACACACTAAAAAAATTTTCAAAAAAATTGAATTTTGTGCAATTCTTAACCATCACGAACCTCTAATTCTTAGAAAGTAGAAGTCAACCACCTACTCGAGTATTATTTCCTAATAAGGAGTAGATAAATGCAATGTCTCACGCCGGAGGGATTGTTGCGTTTTCGTCCTTGAAATCGGGGAAAAACCTGGAGGTAGTAATTAACCGTCTTATCTGAGACAGATAGATAATGTTTAAGTATTTTCGTGTGTAGAATTCACAAGGCCCTTCTGTGCCACATGCCGGCCAGTGGTGTACTTTTTAATGGAACTGGGGTGGTTGGTGGGGGCGCGAGGAACAAAAAGTGTAGTAGTTTTAATTGCATGTGACGAAAAGATGTAATTAATAGGTTGCAATTTGGTTTCCAGAGCAAACACTTCGCAAGCCGGAGGCATCCTCACATCACAGCTCAAAGCAGCCAATGGTTTGGTGAGTGGGGCAGGACTGGAACTGTCAACTCCGCCTCTGAGTAGCGCCTCTGGAAGTAACGGCGGCGGCGGCGGCCAGCTATGTTCACAAGACATTCAGGGACTGTTTGTTAACCAACACGTCGGATACGCTTCTACCGTGACGTCCTCAGGTGGCGGTGGCAACCTGCAGATAGTTAAGCGCGAACCTGAAGATCTCAGTCACCACCGCAAAAGTAGCTCCGTCTCGCCGGGACTCGACGGTGGATCCATAATCGTGAGCAAACCCAGACATAAGGTGAATTAAAGTTAAATGGTCATTTTTCTTCTCTAATCGAAATCGATGGTTCTTTGAGAACGTATAAGCACTCGCAGAAGTTTATCTGTTACTCGAGTAATATTTTTCTCGATTTTATTCTGAAATGAAAATGTAAACTACTTAGCCATTTCAGAATTTCAGTATCTGTTAGACCTTCATGCCTGAGAAGGTGTCCTACCAACCTATCTCGCCTATTTTTGTTCTCTGTTCTATTCTTTCTAATACCTCTTCATTTCTAACCTTCTCTATCCACGGTATCCTCATCACTCGCCTATAACACCACATTTCGAACGCTTCTAAACTTTTCTTTTCCGCAGCGCCCACCGTCTTATGTTTCGCACCCGTACAGCCCCGCATATACACTTTTAACAATCTATTTCGAATTTCTAAATTAATCCTTCGCTAGCATAGAAGTGACTTCTTTTTATTGAAGGCGACTCTACCCTGTGCTATCCTCTGCTTTATATCTCTACTACTCCTTCCGTCCTTACTTATCTCACTTCCTAGATACCTAAAATCAGCCACTTCTTCTAATCTTTCATCTCCTATCAACTCTCCGGCGCATAATTACTGGCTTGAACACTCGACAAAAACAAGTATTATTCGAATAACCAATTTTTTGGGGTGAGTATGCCAATCAAATTATTATTTAGAAAAATATTTTGGAATACGAAGAGATTTTTACGTATGCGAACGTGTTAAAAAATGTTTCGGATGAAAAGTTAAGGTAAGACAGTTGGGTATGTATGTGTAATTTCAATTGGACCTTAACGACATACCTCAGTCCGTCATCCCTTGAGTCCATCGGTCTGTCCGTCGTTTGCTACCTGTACGTCCGTAAATGCAATGGGCGGTCCTGCAACTCACCTGGCAACTTCAGTCCCATTCGGAACTTCGGTGTAGACGCCACGTTCAATTCTCTACTTATGATTAAATTACATATGTTATATTTTACATTATGCTGCATAAACGAAATGTTTGTCGCCAGTTTGAGTCGTAACGCGAGGTTAGGCGTACGGACAGTGTTAGTTATCGCAAAGTGACAAGTGATCGACAATAAACAGACGGTACTTTCTGAGTTGAATCGTTTTAAAAAGATTGAAATTTTTCATCGGCGACAAGTACCTAGGTATCATATACCTAATTCACGGCCGCTTGCGTCCGGCGGCGACAAATACCATTAGGACGTAAAATCTACTCTTAGATCGGCCCTCAATTTCCCTTTAGGTAAATAAATTTACAAATTTCAGGTAACAACACAATAAGGGTCAAAATTATAATATTTAAGTCGGAACCTTTAAAATCCTACTACCTACCTACCTACCTAACTAATAACAGATACAAATGTTATATATCTGGTGGGAATGTTTTCGATAAGGTTGTTTTAAAATTTTGCAAAAAAAATTATGATACTAAAGAGGCGCAATATATATATATATATCTATCTGAATACACATATCGCAATTGTTTGTTACGCGAATACTTTGAATTGGTAATTGGAGTTATGAATTTATTTGAATTCGTTATACTATACATAATCGATCTTAACAAGTTCGCATGAGCGTAAATTATACTTAAAAAAAGTGTCCCTATTTAGCCGAATGTACCAATTTTGTCATTAGTTATTATCGATACGTCTTAACTGCCTATAGGTGCCAAATTGTAATTACATAGACAGGCACTGTCGCGAATTTAATAGTAGTCTAACTTTGTCAAACTTATTATTGAAAGCCTCATAATTACTATTTTCACCTGGATTAGTTTATTTTTATGATGGCCTTTATTAGAAACTATAGAAGTGTGTAGTGATTAAGAACGATACATGATGGTCTTTCACAATTTTAAATGTCGTTGAAGTAAACGTTACCAAAAACATTCGTAAATCATTTTTAGAAACAGTTGTTAAACAAAAACTTTTTTATTGCGTAATCACCGAAGAAATTTCTGCCAATTGGGATGAACAATTACCTTCGTATATCTATTAAGTTTTTCGAACTGTATGTGTACCTGTCTAATACAATTTCCAAGGTATCGATATCAATATCTACTGCTGCTTTAATATAATAATTTCGAAATCTGATGTTATAGAAAGTTATTTTTTATTATAAACTATTCCGTTTATGAATGGCAAGTCGTAATAAAATTAATGGTAGATACGTTCGTACCCAACTTACTATACATATAAGTACATAGACTGATAGTTAGGTACCACTTGTTGCGTTATGAACTAAGTGCATGTAGGTAATACAATAAAACGTCGAAAATTGCAAAAATGCCGATTATGAACTGAGACACTATATCGCAAACTAAAGAAAATATTTGACGTTAATGGATGTAAACGTTTATGCTTGGTCTAGAAAACCGATTTATTTCATGCGAATTTATATTTCGGGCACGACTGTTTTAGTCTACTAAAATTTTATGATACTCAGTCATTTACATAGCTACACACGTGTTCTTAACAGGTTACTACTAGGCACACACTAGTGTCAATGTGAACCAAAACTTTATTGAATTTTGGTATTCGTTTATGTTTTATTC
Source organism: Agrilus planipennis (assembly GCF_000699045.2). Lineage (NCBI taxonomy): Eukaryota > Metazoa > Arthropoda > Insecta > Coleoptera > Buprestidae > Agrilus > Agrilus planipennis. The sequence goes on along the minus strand of NW_020438872.1, from coordinate 116,212 downwards.
CGTTAGTTTCAGGTACCTGCTTATATGTACAACTATATTCTTTTTTCACGAACTATATCTACCTAATATCTTTTATTTTATTTTATTTTCAAACGAACAAATCACATTTTAACACATTATCTAGAATAACAGTACCTAAGTAATGTTAACCGCTGTGTTAAAACGAAAAAAATAAAAAAGTGTACCCATATTCGTAGCATGTTGTATACATTAGAAGTAGAAATTTCCAAGAAACGCTTGGAACTTTGTACTTACGTTAGTGCCTACGTCTATTATAAAAATCTGAATTGTATACGATGTCCAATAAAATCGAGGCCAAATGAAATTAGTTCTGATTAAAATAATTAAATGTAATTATAGGGAGACATGTCTTTTTACGTAGGAATACTGAAACGTTGTAAAACACCAAAGTTGCAAGAAAATTTATTGCAGAAATAACAATAATTGTGCTTCATCTTCACCTGATGGAGGCACTGACATGTGATGAAACTGTTGTTATTGTTTGTACAACAACTTCGGCGTTTTAAGTACTTTATTTCAGGTATATAGATACTGATTTGATTACAATTAGTAAGATATTATTGACGGTAAGGTAAACTTCAGCTCATGCGGCAAAGGGAAAATTGAAATAGTACCTATTTTCAAAGTCAATTTATCTATATGTAGTAGATATTACACACCCATTGGTAATGTTAAGATATGTTTTAGAGAGTTGATATATTTATTAGGGTATGCGAGTAGGTATGTAGATTTGCAGTGAATATATTGTAGGGTATTCATCAAAAGCGCAAGAAGTATGATTGATATATTGGGATATGGTTCAGGGCAGACAGGGTGTCAAAAGGACGCTTAGACAGATTCAGATTCCTCTCATGTTACCTGTTCTGCACAAATACAAAGCCGTCATGCGTGCTAAGTTTTATACACACGCTGCTACCTTTTAAAAAACGTACCATTGTATGCAACAAAAGATATGATACCTTCCTATAGTATAATACCCTACCACCGCTACTACTTGTTACCTACACGTCTCCCATAATTTACCCACCTCACATTTTCAAGCCGCAAACCTAAATAATAACTTACACGACATTATATTTCAGCTGTAAAAGTCAAAATCATTGAAACTTTCTTATGCACATTATCTACTTAATAATTTTATAAGTATCCATAAATAATCATCCCGTACATCTTCACTACTTATCGCACCAGAAAGGGTACATATCCATAACTTTCTTTTTTTATTGTTAAAGTTGTTTCTCATATTTGAAATAAACGCGAGTATCTATCTATTACAAAAAAATCAAAAAGTAAAAACGTTAAAAAACTAAACACGTTTCGACATCCAAGGTGTCATGATCAGTTAGAGCAGCAGTTAAATTTTTAATTTAATTAACTGATGCAACGTTTGATTTTCAGTAATATTTTCTTTTTTTTGACTGAAAATGTTAAATTTTGAATTTTAATTTAATTCAATTCTGAAGTGCGGCACTCTGATACCGATTGTAGACGTTGAACTGGTGCGATTGGTATATAAAGGTGTTAGAAAGAATTATTTACACAGAAAACATGATTATGCATTTATTAGCGAAGCAATGTATTTACCTGATAGGCATATGTATATAGGGCTGTGCTCAAAGGTTTCAAGTACCTAACTACCTGCGATCGAGTCTTTCAACAGTCAAAGGGAACAAACCAAGTTACGTACCGAATATGTTGACGGTTGCTGCCGACATAGAATACCAAACGATAGGGTAGCTAAATTTTAACAACCGACAAATAAATTGGTAGTTCTATAAACAATTTGTAAAATTCGATAATTGTGAGGCAATTAAATGTGATCATCACGTCTAATAACATAAATCCCTTTTCTAGAGTGGAAATACATATTATATAAACAACTAAATGTTGAATGAAATGTTTATAAAGGGGTTGTTGTTGCAAATGGTTAGGTATCTACTCGATTACATACCAAGTATGTTTTGGTGAAATAATACACCTGGATGTACATTATTCATGCAAAAATGTGATGTATCTTTTTATAAAAGTAGATTAAGCAGATTTTAATTTAGAAAGTTGCACATTACATGCATCTAATCTTTTGAATACGCCCATGACTGTTCCGTATGCACTTTCCAACCAACCACACTATAGTCACTTTTAAATATTATCTTTTGCATTTTCGTTTCGATAGTTTAGCAAATAGAAAGTTTCTCTCATAAAATAATCTAATAAAATACAATGTCTACAGTATCTTTAACAAACTTATGTGTTGATATGACAAAAGAGTGGCCCTTTTGAGGTTTTTATGTCTGTAGGTACAATGTATTGACCAATTAATTAATTGCCATTGAAAAGTAGAAGGGAATTCCGCAATTACCCTGCACTTAAGTCGTGCGATTTTAAAATACTAATTAATATGCTGAACTAGATAATAAACTAAATGTTGATGGCTGCTTTTTATGGTCGACTATGGTGATTTTTTGTCTGTTTAAGTTAAATTCTACAATAAATTTACCTAATATTGGTTAGCCTGTGGTAAGTGGGATAAACATATTCACGGAATATAAATTTGCAATCACTAGGATAAGTAGGTATAGCATACCCAATCTCTCATAGCATCGATAGGAGTTTGCCAATATATAAACTAGTTAAGATCATTTCAGACATAATCGCGTAGATTTTTAATTATATTTACTGAAAGCAAAAAGTCCAGAAACCGTTATTTTTAATACCTAAGTTTGTAGGTATATACATTAGAAAAAAATATTGAAACGATTTTACAAACATAACTTAACATTATATTTAGTTTTAGAAAATAAATGTTTTGGTAGTAAGTATATTGAAAAAGTGCAATAAGATTAGCTATACTTATGTGTTGTGTGTTTAGGACATTTTATTATTAAATTATGCGATCATTAAACGTTGACGAAGGGGTAAGTGATAGAAAAAAGTGACGTTGATTGACGATCTTACATTAATCTTTTAGCACTTCTCACAGATGCTAGCTTTGTTCATAATATTTATTCAACGAAGCAAAGGTAATAAAGGATGTGCCATTTAGATTTAAGAATATAATATTTGGCATTCTGGTCGAATAGTGGTAAAAACAAATACATACTGTTTATATAGAAATATCTAGGTATGAACAGTATCTTATGGAATTTTATGTAATGTAGGTAATTGTACGAAATAGGAAACTAAATTATGAACAAGATCTGAAGTTGAAAATTGAAATATATGTATAGGTACTTAACAAAAATAGATAATAAAATGTTTTTCCGTCACAAATATGCACATAGAAACTTATAGAAAAATCCTGTAAAAATTAGACCAATTCCACCACACTGTTAAACCTGCTCCTGCTGTTGTTGTTTAAGTGTCACATAAATGAGTTTTCTGCTATTCAATCAAAAATAAAATAAACTTGTTGCAAGTCCTTTTCACTGATTCAGTAATTTTTCGCAGAAAACGCAAAGAAAATTTGGAGACCAACGGCGGTACACATTCAAGGAGCGGTGCAGGTTTACCAGTGGCGGTGCCGCGGGTAATGGCCGAATTGCCCGAGGGGGGCAGCGCCCCTCCCGATGACCAACAAACTTGGCGAGCCTACTACGAACACCCACTCACTGCAGCCACCACTGCTATGTTAAATATCGGCGCCGGTGGCACCGATGACCAAACAGCCACAATGGGTCTGATCTGTGAATATTACAAAGTGCCATCATTACTTTCCGGTGATTCCAAGGATAAATTAGCTGAATTATGGCCGTAAGTCTACTCAAATTTTATCATTTCGTTCATAAATAACTATTACCATATAGTACTATCTGATATAGCAGTATTAGCATCTAGCAAGGAGGACCTAGAGATCAGTGCTGTATGAAAATAAATAAAAGTAAAACTAAATTACTGGTATGCAAGGGAAGAATAGGTAGGGAAAGAGCGAATATAAAAATAGGAGACTAAAAATTAGAAGAAGTGAAAAGGAGTTTAGATATCTATGAAGTCAGATAAGTCAAGACGGAAGGAGTAGTAGGGATATAAAGCAGAGGATAGCGCAGGGTCGTGTCGCCTTTAATAAAAAGAAGTCACTTCTATGCTCGCGAACAGTTAATTTAGAAATTCGAAAAAGGTTGTTAAAGGTGTATGTTTGGAGCACGGCGTTGT
>NW_020438872.1:95723-110113 GCF_000699045.2 Agrilus planipennis | reverse complement strand
TTGGAAATTAAAAATGTCAGAAAAGAAATTTATAGGTGCTAGGTCTTTCGGCTGATGTATACCAAATAGAAATCCTCAAATATTATATATCACTAACAATAAAATATAAAATATAAATAATACCTAAAGAGAAGGTTACTCCGGTATGTTTGACCTATTATTTATCTGTTGTCAACACATTCTGATTATTTTTTCATTAACGAATAATAATTACAAGGACTGAAAATAAAAATACATTGTCTCACTCTCAATCTGTGATTTATTAAAAAATAGACTTGTTTTTCCTATGACGTCCGAAATAATGAGTATTTAAGGGTTGGAATGTAATTTTATTTTCAACTTGTAATTACTTTTCGTTACAGTATGACAGTCCATTCGCAGCAATGGTCAGAGTGTTGAAACATACCCAGTACCTATCTACCTACCTACTCTTAACATATACTTTTCTGTGTGGAGCACCCTGTATTTATGTTGCACAAATATCTTTGCATCTTCTATGAAAATACATAATATCAATAGGAACAATTACTTTAACCTACGTATATAAACCATTGAAATTGCCCGAGGACATTTGAATGTAAAAAAATTCTTTTGCCTTTGGGTTAACAAGCCACCGTCAGGACCTTGATGCTGTGCATACAATAATTTGTTAGTGTAAAGGGATTCAACCTGATACTATCAGTATCGCGTTACATTTCTTTCTAAGATAAGCATTAGAAAAGCAGGATTAAAATTACATATGCACCACCTTTTGTCTACTGTTGTACGGTGGATGTACAATTCACCCTCTCTACCCAACCTATGTATATGCCAACGTTATTATCTCCTTCGGAAAATACAGTTACCTCGCAAATATAGTAGCTACCTACTTACTGAATTAAACTTTATTGTAACTGCCAAGTATTATTTGGTGAACGAATGAGAAGTTGGGGCTTTGTACCTAAATTACGTATGATGTAATTAGTACTTGGATTTTAAAGTTAATGAAATTGGCGCTTCAAAGGATAAAGCACACACTTTGAGTAAGGGTTTTGGGCTTAGGGTTTGCCCGAGTCTGAATATTAATATGTTGCGATACCTAAGTAGATAATATATTAATATTTCTTTGCAAATACGTATAGACATATTTATGATATTTCTCACATGTTATTATGAACGAAATAGGATAGGGTACATGTGTGTGTATTAACTATATCGTGTACGTACCTAAACGATGACAATTGCAGAACAGATGTAAATGGGGAGGTATTGTAGAGTAAATAAGTGCAATAACATTTATCTACTTATAAGAAGATCGCTCTTAAAATTTGGTGCATAGAAAATCGTGGGTAGGTAGGTACCTATAAAAAAAAATGCTTAAAACTGATTGTTTCTCTTCTACCTGATCGAAGATGAATAAGGAGTAAAAGGGTAGGTAGGCAATAGCTTGGGGACAGAGCATCTTACCCCTCTTTTCAACTTATACATATGCGTAGTTTTGAGCCGGAATGTCATCACTCATCCTCAATCATTGTGCTACCGAAACCCCTGCAACATCTCCGTGTGCCATTTTTCTTAAACAAATTTACTCCCATTGTATTCATCACCGTTCTGTTTCCAGGATCAAAATTTACATATTTTATGTATACATATGTATACTTTCGCACTAGGTATATATATATATATGTAGCTATCGGTACGATTTACAATTCAGACATTCTTAGTCCAATATTGCAGTCAGATAAAAATAACACCAAGTTGAGAGTTTTAATTAATTAAATTTGGAGGAGATTTCAATGCTGCAGAGATACGAATATTACACACTAAAAAAATTTTCAAAAAAATTGAATTTTGTGCAATTCTTAACCATCACGAACCTCTAATTCTTAGAAAGTAGAAGTCAACCACCTACTCGAGTATTATTTCCTAATAAGGAGTAGATAAATGCAATGTCTCACGCCGGAGGGATTGTTGCGTTTTCGTCCTTGAAATCGGGGAAAAACCTGGAGGTAGTAATTAACCGTCTTATCTGAGACAGATAGATAATGTTTAAGTATTTTCGTGTGTAGAATTCACAAGGCCCTTCTGTGCCACATGCCGGCCAGTGGTGTACTTTTTAATGGAACTGGGGTGGTTGGTGGGGGCGCGAGGAACAAAAAGTGTAGTAGTTTTAATTGCATGTGACGAAAAGATGTAATTAATAGGTTGCAATTTGGTTTCCAGAGCAAACACTTCGCAAGCCGGAGGCATCCTCACATCACAGCTCAAAGCAGCCAATGGTTTGGTGAGTGGGGCAGGACTGGAACTGTCAACTCCGCCTCTGAGTAGCGCCTCTGGAAGTAACGGCGGCGGCGGCGGCCAGCTATGTTCACAAGACATTCAGGGACTGTTTGTTAACCAACACGTCGGATACGCTTCTACCGTGACGTCCTCAGGTGGCGGTGGCAACCTGCAGATAGTTAAGCGCGAACCTGAAGATCTCAGTCACCACCGCAAAAGTAGCTCCGTCTCGCCGGGACTCGACGGTGGATCCATAATCGTGAGCAAACCCAGACATAAGGTGAATTAAAGTTAAATGGTCATTTTTCTTCTCTAATCGAAATCGATGGTTCTTTGAGAACGTATAAGCACTCGCAGAAGTTTATCTGTTACTCGAGTAATATTTTTCTCGATTTTATTCTGAAATGAAAATGTAAACTACTTAGCCATTTCAGAATTTCAGTATCTGTAAATACGGCCGGAGAATATATTATTAATTTGGTCTGGCTTTTTTGTGTTGTCACTGAAAGGGCAGCACTGAACCAAACATATTTACATACTTGTTTTCAAACTTTTATCAAACTTCTACAATACAGTGAAATCATATAACAAAACAGGAAACCTATGAATCTATTACAGGTAGTATTGGTATCATCTGCAACTACCGAACCAGGCAGTCTGGTGGTGGACGTAAATTCGATAAAAGATGAAAGTCGATTGAATTCACCTCAACACGGTTCCCGTTCGGTAAACGGAACCCCCACATCGACTCATAGCAGTTTGCTCGCAGACGGTTCGAATAATGGTCCTGTAGAATTCGTTTCGTCGGATGGCATCAAGCAAGCAATGTACGGAACTCAAATTTTCACATCGATAAGCGGTGGCCATGGCGAAAGTAGTTCGCCGTCCCCAGGACCCTATGGAGATAACGGTGTGTCGTATTCGACCCACGGCACCTCGGCTACTTACTCCAGTCGCACGGTACCATCGGCAACTCTCTCGGCGGATCCTTATTATCGGGAATACTTTACAACAGTCACGTCCGCTGCCGGTACTTCTGAACCCATTTACTCAACACAGCTACGACAAGGCCAAATTAGCACTTACGGAGAAGAAGCATCCGGCAGCAGTTCTACAAACAGTTTCGTTGAGCGATACGTTCGTCAATCTAGTGCCTATCACAGTAAAGGTGTCATAGCTGCTGCAACTGCTGCAGGACTTACGGTCGACTTGCCCAGCCCCGATAGTGGTATCGGTACCGATGCCATTACACCCAGAGATCAAAATACAATACAACAGGTAACTTCCCCTTCATTCTTCCCAAGTATCCCAGAAATATTCCAACTTGACTTTTCATTCGTTTTGTTTCAGTCTTTCGACTACCCAGAACTGTGCCAAACTAATTCCTCGAGCCTCTTAGATCCCTTATCTCTAAGTCAGAGATGTGTAGTGACAACTGCTCAATCTCCAGTATCTCAACAAAGCAGTCGGAGTCGTCCATGGCATGATTTCGGTCGCCAAAACGACGCTGACAAAATTCAAATCCCAAAAATGTAAGTTTCCCTCGTAATTTGGAATACTGGTAACACATTCTGTTATTTGTTATATGAAAACTGAAGAGCATTTTTCCGACTTTACAGATTCTCTCCTTATGGTTTTAAGTATTTCTTAGAAACGCCTATTTCAACGTCTCAAAGGCGCGAAGACGACAGAATAACTTACATAAATAAGGGCCAGTTTTATGGAATAACACTAGAATACATTCCGGAGCCTGATAAGCAATTAAAATTGCAAACAGTCAAAGTAAGCAACACCATTAAATTAAATTAAACGAAGTAATTAATAAGTATTACCATTACCGAGTCTTTAAAATTTTTACGAAAAAATGCACGTCTTGTGACTGATGTATTACTACTACTTGAATTAAAAGAGGAAAATTTAAAAAAGAATTGTTACTTTCAGAGTATTGTTATGCTGATGTTCAGGGAAGAAAAGAGCCCTGAGGATGAGATCAAGGCGTGGCAATTTTGGCATGGACGGCAGCATTCCATTAAACAACGAATTCTAGATGCAGGTGAATTATTTATTGATGTTAAATAAATTTTATTGTATTCTGTTATTTCCTTGTTTATTTTCTATAACTGGGTATCACTAATGTTGCTAATATTACAAATATTCTGACGTATTTATTTTATGTTACGCTGCATAGAAATTGGATGAAGGTAATCCAAAACTTACGATTAATAAAAAATTAATAGCAATTTATTGTAAGATTATTTTGTTTAACGTTTGTTTTATTTTTGTAGATACCAAAAATAGTGTGGGTCTTGTTAGCGGTATTGAAGAAGTCGCCCACAATGCCATAGCTGTCTATTGGAATCCCTTAGAGAGTCCTGCAAAGGTATTTTATATTTTATTTGAATATATCTTTGTAAAAATGCTAACTTCTAATGTTTTTTTTTTCAGATAAACGTTGCTGTACAGTGTCTAAGTACTGACTTTAGCAGCCAAAAAGGTGTAAAAGGTCTACCTTTACATTTACAAATTGACACATACGAAGATCCTAGGGAACCGACTGTTAGTCATCGAGGCTACTGTCAAATAAAAGTCTTCTGTGATAAAGTAATTAATGCTGTTTAATTTGTTGGTATTTTTTGTATTGAAACGTGTTTTTATAGGGGGCGGAACGTAAGACAAGGGACGAGGAGAGGAGGGCAGCAAAACGTAAGATGACTGCAACTGGTAGGAAAAAATTGGATGAATTGTATCATCCAGTTTGTGACCGTTCCGAATTTTATTCTATGAGTGATCTAACAAAACCTCCTGTTTTATTTACACCTGCAGAAGATATAGATAAGGTACAGTTATTTTCATAGCTTTATCTATCAATAACATTTTATCAGTCAAATTGTTTTCTTTGTTATGTTTAGCTAACGTCGATGGAACTTCAAGGGTTTTATGCTCATGATACAGATAGTTCCCTAAGTGGTCCTACAGATCATATCAAATCAGGATCTCCCTTCCTTTTGCACACTGCAACGAAACCTCCGTCAACACCAACGTTAAAATTCCACAATCATTTCCCTCCTGACTCAGATAAAAAGGATAGTCTTTTAGATGGCAGCCTTAATACTGATGGAAATCTATTCTCTCCACCCCCTAAACGTGCCAAAATATTAAGTAGCGGACCTAGTAGTACAGGACCTCCACCCCTTAACGAACGAGTTATGCTGTATGTTCGTCAAGATTCTGAAGATATTTACACGCCACTGCATGTGGTCCCGCCATCAACTCAGGGCCTTTTAAATGCAGTAAGTATATTATAATAACGCTTTTAGCTTCTGCTTAACATGCATGGAGTTTGGACGTACTGGGCTTTTTATACATTATTCCATTTCGTCAAATAACAAATTAACTAGCATGTTGAGTAGACCTATTGCTCATTCGGTTTCTTAAAAAATTCGAAATATATTTCATCCTATTCATATTTTCAAATACGTTTGGAAAGTTTATTTTTGCGTTAACTACCTAATAAGTTGCACATTTATGTATTTTCGTCTTATTACTTGAACGAAATAGGCCTACTGCAGACATAATTAAAAGATCAGTTCACTTTTACTAGCTCCACAGTACGTTTAATAATAATATTAAAAGCTCAGTACTTGTTCAAAATCTTCATAAAAATTAAGAAAGACAGAAAATATGTTTGATTCTGAAATTAATTCTGTTTTCCTTATTTTGCAGATTGAGAATAAGTACAAAATTTCTGCTTCAAGCATAAATAACTTGTATCGCAAAAACAAAAAAGGGTAAGTTAATAAAAGTATTGGAGTAGTTAAGGAAGTGAACTGCATTTATTGCTAGCAAATAGTAGTTTATAACTAACTATACATTTCATTAGCATTTATTTTATTGCATGTACTACCTTTATTTCGTTTCATTTAGCCTCTATTAACTTTTACCTTTTGCCTTTCTTGCTTATTTAAAGATGTTGATGCTATTTTTAAGTCATTATCATTAATCACTAAAATCAAGGGATCCATATAAATATTTCATCGCTTGAATTAATTTCCATAATGAACGTTTTTTCTTTTTTTTTTTATAATAAAACATGTACTATTCGAATAGTACTGTGCCCTATAATAAAAAATTGGCACATTTGATGGAACACGTTGAATTTCTTTTATTTTGTTGTATATGCTTATTTAATTAAAATTCTAAAGATTACGATAAACAATTTTATTAATAAGAAATTTGTGTACTTAGGATTACAGCCAGAATTGATGATGATATGGTGGCTTATTATTGCAATGAAGACTTGTTTTTGTTAGAGCTGAAGGCCGTAGATGACAATTTGTTTGATATTACGTTCGTAGAACTAAATGATCATTAATTTGACCGTTTACAACGATATTATGTTTACGTACTCATTTCATACTTGTTGTGATTGTTTTTAAGCTGACTAGTGTTAAGAAAAAATTGTAATTGTAGATTTTTATATCCTATTTATAGTTTTTAAAGATGTTATGTTTTTTAGAGCCATTTTGGTCACCTTTAAAGTTACTCGGTCAATGTTATACTTTAATATTATTTTGCTAGGTATCTATCTATCTATCTATCTATCTATATAAATATGTATTGTATACATATACATTGTTAAAGTATATGTTAAAAAGTACCTTCGATGTCCCACACCTTGCCGGCAATTTTTTATTTAATGTAATTACATAAGAAAATTCCAATGAATAGTTTGTAATTTTTTCACTTTGCTCATAAACTGATAATCACAATCAGCAGCGTAACCGTAATGCTGAAATGGTCACCAATGATCTCAAAATTTTGTTTAAACGCGATTTAAACAGAAACTGGAATGTACAGAAAAGAAAACCTTATTTTACGAATATAAGGGAGGGGTGAAATGGGTCGACACATACTGTAAATATAAAGACAATAGAAGTGTTTGTTAAGCAATTAATGTATATATACCTAGGTGATTTTCATGTCAGATGTAATTAAAAATTAATGTTGTCAGATACAATTATGTATGGCTGTTATCAGCTTATACAGTCAAAAGTACTTCTCTCCAAACGTTCAAATCATTTTGGCAGCAGGATCATTCATTCGTTTATTAAAATCAAGATACAGTAATATTCGTTAAATTAAACTTACTAAACGATGTTAAAAAAAAAAAAAACTTCTGATACGCTATTATCGTTGAAAAGTGTTTAAGGTATTATGTATACTTTTATGTTTTCTGGTTGCTTTACTTTGTTGTAAATTATTGTGAACAGCCGATCAAAAAGTATGTAATGATTCTATAATTTTTTTCAGCGTTGCATAACCCTGTTGAACAAGAGTAATACAAGAACATAACGAAATTTGTACCTGACTTACGCTTTACGTTTTATTTTTCACAAGGGAATTTTCAGTGTCATTCTAATTAGCCATATTTTCAATTTTTTTTAGAGTGAACGGCAATTCCAGAATCTTATATTAATTAATTAGAAAAGAATTTTCTTTTCTTGTTATGAACACTTTTGTAATTAGAAAGACAACTGTTGGTTTAATCTGAAATTACTTTGTGTTATATGTGCGAATGCTGCAACTTATTTTGATGGAAACATTTTTAGCTTAAGTATTTTTATATGAAGTATAAAATAGCTCTCTAATATCTAATGGTTAGATATGTTTACATCTACCTGCATATGTATTTTGTGCCTTTGTACGCGACTTTTCGTTGAATCTTTGCCAATAATTTTAATGATAATAATCGCAATACTATTTAAGAAACTTCTGTAGCTATCTTAAGATCGAATAAACTTTTATATTATATGAAAATGTTATGTTTTCGAATGAAATGTTCTTCCTAAAGCGTCACACTACTTTATTAAAAAAGCAATTGTCACAACTCTTCTTATTCTAAATATCACAGAAATAGGGAAGAAAATAGGAACATCGGTTTATTGATTATATATGATTATTTATAACGAGCTTGCATGTGAGGATGGAGGTCACCAGTTTTTCAAAGACGTCTTTCCATCTGCAAGTTCCGTCATATCCAACAGTTTCACTTTAATGTATAGGTTTCTTCTTATAAGAGCAAATGATGAAATTCAGAAAATTTAATTTTTTATTACTATTTCAAAGTACTTATCTTGCCTTAAATATAAAATATTTCTTCGTTTGTACCAATTTAAAAGTCGTAGCTATCTGAAACATACTTGTTCAAAATAACAGAAAGATATAATAAGGATGTGTTTTGCATATGTTTAGACATTAGGAAAGGATACGTAGGAATGTTCATATAGAAACATCTAAAACACATCAAATCCCAATTAATTCAAAAGATGTTTTAGACATATTGTGAGGGTTGTTGGTAATCATGTTCCTCTTTCCTAAAACATTCTAATGGTGTGATAAATAACCATAAGAAAATATACATATAATGTGACCTAATCCACTAATAAATAAATATTAATTATTTATAAATGTATCTATAAAAAAGAAAATGAGAATCGTTCGTTTTCAGAAACGTAAAACATTTCTGATATAAAATGCCTATAAATAGTCACGTTCTCCCTTACATTTCGATAACCGAAAATGCCGAAACAAAATATAATGGTAAGTCTCAATTTTCACTGTGGGAACTTGTAGTATTTCGATTACGTATGTACAAATATTAATATTGTAGGTAATTAAGTTGATGGGACAGTATTATCTCTATTGGAAATATTGTAGACCTGTATCCTTCAGGAAAAGTGTATAAAAGCGAGGGGACTGTTGTCCAAAATATGCAATAACCCTTAACGAATCGAGACTTGGAACAACAGAACCACGACAAAATAAGAGGAAGTTGTAAGGAAGTAATCAAAAACCACAAATAAACAACAACGTTTAAACGAGGAAAACTTCAATCGCGAATTTAAAACAATTTGTGTGATCGTGTTTGTGTAAATTAATTGGCATTTTTTCTCTTCTGAAGCAGGAAGAGAAAGAAATAAAAGGAAGAAATGATGGCCCACGAAAACCTGAAAAAGAAAAATAAAAAAGAAAGTTAGCAATGTTGTTTAAAAAATTATTTTGTTGGATGTAATACGTTTCACTTACCGTGACATGCTGAAAGAAAACAAAAGATAGATTAGTAAAAGATCAAAAAATTAATATATATTGTAAAAACTCATTTATAGACAGTACTTACTTCTTTACCTGTATTTCAAGGAATTATTGAATTTATATCGTAGTATTCATTTTAAAGTAAATGTACAATGTAACGTAAAGTTAATTAAATCTCAGGTTTTTAAACTTAACATGATGTAAGTTGTAAATTAATCTCGTCAATAAAAAGTGTTTGTCTTTATTAAGACATTGTAAATGTGACATTGGTGGCAGCAATTGGGGTACGAATGCCTATGACCAAATATTTATAATTGCAAATTTAAAAACTTAAGAATAAATGAGCAAATAATTAACAGTTAATTACCTATATAATATTTAGTTCATTTAAAAAAATTAACTGTACCGCATATTTTGTAGCAAAAAATTTAATAAATAATTAATTAACAGGACTAAATCTAGCAAATTAAAGGGTGAAACTGCGAAGTTTGATTATGTAAAGAAATAAATAAAAAATTTGCTAGATTTAGTCCTATTAATTTATATTAGGGGAAGAAGTACTCATTTATTTATTTACAAAATTATAAAAAATTAATACCTAATATGACTTTAATATTTCTACTGCCTTTTTAAAAATTTATTATTCAGAGTGGTATTATGTATTAATAAATAAAAAAGAAGAAGTAATACCACATAAAATTGAATGAGTTAATCCAATTACTAAGTTACTTTTGCAATTTTCTGTTTAGAATATTCGTTAGCGTAATTTAATAAGATAAATCATTTATGTAATTTGGCCCCATATTTGATCCGATTTGCTAGCCACCACTTATGCCAGGCGATTAACGCGAACAATGAGTATAACACAACTATACGCTGAAAAGTTATACCAATTTGTTTAACTCAGTACACTTAGTTGTACACTAGCTGGAAAAAAATCAAATAGACCCAATGAGTGGCAAGCATAAATACATATAAACAAATTACAACATGTACATGGTGTATATGTGGAACAACAAAACCCAAAGGACAGTGTGGACAAAACAGCCTGTGTTGTAATCGTAATTTCTCTGTCTTAAAACCTATCACATCAAAAACAACAACTAATAAAGTGTAAAGGACCTAAAACAGCATTTATTATCATAGAGCCCAAATTGCAATTAAAAGTAGACGTCACAGGCACAGCACCTGATTCGTCTGTCCCTAATACGATAACAATTGATAATGGAACGCCAGTGGATCCCATTAATACACTAAATTACAGTTTGTAATTTACCTTAATGGGTGGAACCACCAAATTAGCCCCAAATTAATAAAAATTAAAATAGAAATATAAAAACCTGCCACTCAGATCTATTTGAAACAATATTCATTAGCGACTTACTTTGAGGCGTCGGCTAGACCACCATGGGGTTCACCGAAACCTTAAACCGTCCAGCGTCGGATGTCCAGGGCTGAGGGCGCAGGGACCTCGACCTCTCTAGACTGAGTGGCGGGGGGTAGGCGGGTGGTGGGAGACCATCAACCAAACCGTTCTATAACCAACAATCACATACACTTTATTTTATTACCGACCGCGAACGCCACTAACTTTTCGCGAAAATAAAGCTATTAAAAGGCCCAAGCACAAACGATCGAATAATAAATATTTAATATACATGGATGAATCTGAAACAAAAAACAACAGTACATTAGTACTTTTGAAAATATGCAACAAATAAAGTCAAATTTAAGTACTTGCATCCAATCCAAGTAAAAAAATGATTTCATGATGTGACCATTATATATCTTGTAATCCATGTCCACTGAGGCCGTTGGTCTAAGATAAGGGTGACTTTCAGATATGTCTAAAAATTTATGACTACAAAAGCAATTCATTTATCAAATTTAAACCATCATACCTTTTGGTTTAATCCACTCAGTCTTTGCCGGTCAAATAGTTCTGTTCTCATCATAAAAACTTGCTGTTCCCTTCAAAATTCAGTTCCTTCTGTTAGAACGGTCTAGGAAATGTGAATGATCAGAAGAATAAAGGGTCCTAAACATAACATTAATTTGTCAATATCTAACAACAATTTTCTGCAAAATATTACCAAAATGTGTTAATTCGCGTCAAAATCTGGTAAAAATTGGTTAGTTTTGACTAACTAAGTCAAAACGAATGAACTCTAACTCGAACAATTTAAAAAATACCGTGTGGTTAACTATGAGAAGGTAGCTACTAACAGAAATACAAGGAAAAAAGTAATTTCCGAAAAAATCTACCTACACACTGTAATCAGAAACACTTATTGATAATGTTTCCACAACTGCATTAGTTTCAACAAAAGTACTTACACAATAATTATTAATTTTCTACTGAAAAAGTTTAAGAACGCGACCATTGTTATTTGTAAAGGACTAAAACATGGCGTACACTAACGCCAACTATAGGCGGCGTCTATAAGTTCTTTCACAACCTAAATAATTTCTTTTCCGAAATAAAATAAGTTACAGAATGATATCTTGTTTTACATGAAAATTTATGAAAACGACGTTTATTATAGACAATTAGTATATATCAGATAATGTTAGCGTTCTTTTTTAAAAAAATCGTTTAAGAGTACAAGGTTGCCTTGAGCGAGTAAGTACTATCGAAAATACTAAGAAAAAAATTAATTGCTAGAAAAATCTATATGTACACCATAATCAGTAAAGTTTATTGATACGATATCGACAATTGCATGACTCCTAGCAATAATTTTTACCTAATTTTTCTTACCTACAACTGCATGGGTTTGTGCCAGGACCAGAGTTAATCGTAAAATGGCTGACGCATGACGTCAACTACAAACTTTGTTATTTCTAAGCCCTCTTAGTTATATGTATCGTCGCTTATTAAGTAAACAAATTAATGTTTTGAATTCCTATCATTTAATATTTTCTAGTCAGTAATGACACTATATTATTTTAACATTATATAAGTTCTTTTCCAAGTACTGTATAAACGCAAAAATGTCTTGGGAATAAATGTAATACAATTGCTTATCAAAAAGGAATAATACATTTTTCCTCTTATACATAAGTTTTCTATTGCATTACTAGCAAACATGTTTAGACCTGTGCCCTTTTACCATAAAATATTTCTAAAAGATTGAAACGAGCATATTACTAGACGAGGAAATACTCGACCAGCCAATTAAAGACGACCACGGAAAATTGAATTGAATGAAATTGAATCCGGCTTTGTTAATGCAGTTGGACCTTAAAATATCTACATATGTAATTAGTATAGTTTTGTCGTGTATTTTATTTCAGTATTACAATAAATAATAGGCTATTCGTATTTTGTCATTCGTTTGTTATTGTGATTTTGTTTTAGAGTATTTAATTATAGGAAGTAATCATTTGTAACGTATATAAATTGAGTTCAACGAGCTTTGCTTTTTTATTTGCACATTAATTAAAAATTACTGAAAAATTTTCGTTTGTAAAAAATGCAATGAACAATGGCTGAACTATTTAAAAAATTCAAGAGCCCCGTAATAATAACTGACGTGCTATATTATATCTCGATGATATCTCGTATCTATGATGATAACGATAACCTAGAAAAAAGTGGTCTTAATGTTATAAATAATACACTACTTTTTTGTTATTAGTTAATCAGATATAATATTAAAAAAAAGACAATAAAAACAGACTGTGTTAATTTATTAGTTACCTTACAATATTGTGAAAGTGTTGGGTTAATAAATATAATTAACTTTTTTTTTGAGTACATTAAGTTGTCAATATCGTAACCTTATTTGATCGTTAAAATTTGTTTTTGTGTCACGTTCCATCACAAATCACAGTGTTTTATGAGAATTATTTATGCTAATTAATGTTAGAAAATTTGTAAATAGCATTTACAGAATGGCTCCTAAAGTAGTCTTCGTTTTGGGAGGTCCTGGTGCAGGAAAGGGTACACAGTGCCAAAATATTGTTAAGGTACAAATTTCTGCAATTAATTTAGTTTTGTATTTATCAAAATATAATTTAGGAATATGGTTTTGTTCACTTGTCAGCTGGTGATTTATTAAGAGAAGAACGTTCAAAGCCTGAATCAGAATATGGGGAATTAATAGAGGCTTACATCAAAGAAGGAAAAATTGTACCTGTTGACATTACATGTAGTTTATTAGAACGAGCAATGACTAATTCTGAAAAGGATATGTTTCTTATTGATGGTTTTCCAAGGAATAAGGATAATTTAGATGGTTGGAACAGAAGATGTGCAAACAAAGTGCAGCTGCTGTTTGTCTTACATTTTGATTGCCCCCTTGAAATATGTGTAGAGAGATGCCTGAATAGGGGAGCAGCTGGAAGTGCTAGAATTGATGATAATATAGAATCATTAAAGAAAAGAGTAAATACATTCATAAATGAAACTAAACCTGTTATCGATTACTATAAAACACAAAACTTGGTTAAAGAAATTGATGGATCACGTCCTAAAGAAGAAGTGTTTAAGGACATAAGAAAAGCCTTTGATGATATTAAAGCAATGGGAGATATATAAAGTAATCATAATAAAAATTAATGATGTGTAGTACATACAAATTTTTATCACTAGATATGCATTTTTATTTAATTAATTTAGCACATATCATCTGTTTGAACATTCCAGTATAAATTCATGTCATAATTCTTCTAGAAGCTTAGCAAATGATGAATACTTAATTATAATAGTGACTAAACTCTGTGCAAATTTAAAAAGTCGTGAGTTTTATTTGTACAGAAAATATGTTGTATTTTTTTGTTAAATATATTCATATATTAAGGAGTTATTATAAATCAAAGATGAATAGTGTTGTATAAATAAAGTTATGACAATATTTTACTCTACTTCTTTATTATAAATCATATTAAAATTGACTATGAATATACAGTTGGCTAAAAATTTCAGACAAGATGATACGATAAAGTAACATAAAAATCCCAACATGTAAATCAAAAGTGATCCTTATAAATGTTATTTAAACAAATACTTCGGTTAAATTTTCAAAAAAGTAATT